>NW_026089624.1:3252761-3444094 GCF_024586455.1 Bactrocera neohumeralis
ATTAGTACTAGATTTCTTTAGAACTGCATACTAGCACAAAAAAATTTACCGCAGGAAATTTACTTGACCATTTCATAAACGTTTTTTATATGAAGTTCTGACATTTCTTGAGAGCTGGATACTAAGCTTTACAAATATAAGTACATTTTCTTTGTTTATTTTCTCTTGCTCTTCTAATGTGCATCATTCACAATACGTAAACAGTTGTCAAAATTTATGGACTACAGCTCAAGATATATGGAAGCATTTCCAGAGCATTTACTCTAGAGCTGGAAACGGACGTTTAGATAAAATGATGTTCGTATTAAATTCCCTGCGTTTAAAAGATATAAAAAAAGGTGCGTAGAGTCCCTACGCGTGGATGAAGTTATACTTCTTAGTGATATTTCAAGAAATGCATATCATTTTGTATGAAAGAAAACTAGAAAGCTTAAGTTCACATTTTATAAATTTATTATGAACATAAAATGAAGAATAAAGCAAAGTCTAAATGAAGGAACTTTGACTAGAAAAGTAGTTCTGTCTCTTCGTTGCGGAAGAGAATATGCAGCGTAATCATCTTTCTTTGATCGTTGAAGGCCCAGCAGTTATCGGTGAATTGACGACCGTTGATTCATCAGTAGTTATAGATGTTTCCGCAGAGATTGATGGAACAGCAAACGTTGAATCTTTTTTTACGCGCTCTCTATTCATTTAAATCTATTATTTAAATCACTATTCACTGTGTACTAATACTACAAATAGTCATCAATATTATATAGAACACGAATTAATTAGTAAATAAACACTGTCTACAGAAATGATCCTGTGAGGTCTTAACTTTTCAACGGCTAACGCAGAGTATTTCAACCAAAAGTCGCACAAAATAGTAAAGAATTCTAAAGGTCATTAATTTCTTTGAAGAAATGAATGATCCTGAGAAGTATAGTCTTAACTTTTCAACGGCCAACGCAGAGCATTTCAACCAAAAGGAATTTATTCATTAAAATCACCACTCAGAAGTCGTTTTATCCGTTGTAAGCGAAGATTTTCGAAGAAGCATCATTTCTAATATGCCACAAGACAAAATTAGAAATGAACTTCTTAAACCTCACGCTGTCAGATAAAACGATACACTTCGTCATTGAGGGTCGATTTCCAAAAAAATGTAAATGAAGACTAATTACAGAAATGATCCTGTAAAGTATAGCCTTAATTTTTCAACGGCCAACGAAGGTATTTCAACAAAAGCTCACATAAAATAGTTGAGAATTCGCAGAAATGAAAGACAAAGGAAAGAAAAAGGAGTATAACTTCAATAATGCACAAGCATACAAACATACATATGAGCACACATGTGAATAGTCACCTCGTCATCGCGGGTCGATTTGCAAAGAAAGTAAATAAAGACTGACGAGAGAACTTAAAAGTATAGAGAAGGTGCAGGTTCGACTGCGAACATTTGATAGATTCAAATTAGGGAATTCACCGCATTTGTTAACATTGTAGGTCGGAATTCGCCTCGCAATTTTAACATTTTTTACAATTCTCTCACATATTCTAACCGAGAATATGGAGAGACAGAAATAAATGTATTTATAAAATGATTTCTTTGATATTCCATAGGATGGAAATATGTATGTAGAACTCTCTTATTTTTGATTTATTATTTTTCAAATTATTCAATGCTAATTTGATCTTATTTTATAATAACTCATTTTAAATATATAAAAGATTTACCTAAGCATTATGATGATATTTTCATGGTTCATACGCAATGTACGAATGTAAGCAATTTCGTTTTGCAGTCGGCATTTCAATTTCTCATGCTTCAATTTTTGCTTTCGACTAAGAAATCGCATGCATGTATGTATGTGCAATATATGCCTTTGCGTTTTGCCGTCGGCATTTCCATATTGACATGCAAAAGTAATTATGTATTTCATTGTTTCGTTTTGGCCCAATTTTGTATATTAAGACAAGTGTCAATAATTGCGCCAAAATCAAATATGTATATCTGTGGTCCCAAGCCATAACAACACAACTCCACTTCTGGCCAAAATGAGTTATTATCATGGTTGGAATCTCCATACTTGATTTCACATTGTGTCAAAATCTTATAAAGATCACTCCAATAGTTAGCGAGATATTAACGAAAGAAAAACTGATCAAATCAAAGTGATTGCAAATTGCACAGGGAATAACAACACATCCTTTCGCCTCACTTGTGCTTTTGTTCTCAGTTCACATTCAACAAGCGGAGCGGCTGGTTGTTCATTTTTTGCGTGCGGAAAAATAGCATATCTAACTTGTGCTTTTATTCCGAAGTAAGTTTGTTGTTCCGAAACTTACATAAGTATATTTGTGTTGTTTTATTCAAAGTATTTTTTTCTAATGCCTACCATAACTTAAGTTGTGCTTTTGTTTTGTGCTGTGTTTCTTATCATTAGTTAACATAACAAAAGACATGGTATTTTTCCAAAACGAATTATTTGCAACCAACAATTTAACTTGACCTGCTTTTTTATTCCAAGTGCTAGCTTAAAGAATGTCCTGAATTGTGCTTTTTTGCAGTACATATTTACATAGTGAAAATTCAAAACACAATGGAAGACCAAGGTAGGTTAAAATTTATCCGACATTCTAAGTGTTTGAAACAAGTTTTATTAAATTGTTCCACATTTTCTTGTCATTGAAGTTTCAGAAACGCGTGATTTACATCAATGGCCCTTCGAGAAAGCCAATTTTCATACGAGCCATTTTCCAGCCATAGGCGATAACTTATTCTTAAACATATTTCACGATCCCGTTGTACCGAATGAGACATCATGTAGTGTAGATTGCGGATTTGCCAATTTTTCACGCAATTTTACAAAATTGTTCTCAACTCAGATCGTTAATACATCTCCGCAACTATTCGAAATGGACTTTAGCAGCGATGATTCTATCAGAGATCCCGACTATATTGTTTCAAGTGCGACCACGGAATCAGAAAAGGAGAATCAACCTGTTTATATTTCGGAGTCAATATTAGAGAGTCCATATGCCGATACTGATGAAAATGTCCAAAACTTTACTCAACCTCCCAAAAATATAAAAAAAGACAGACAATTAAATAGAAATTCGGGAAGATCGTACACCACGAAAAAAGGAAAAGTGGTTGCTGGTCGCAAGTGCCTACCTCTCGAAAGTTGCCGAAAGAAATGCGCTCTGAAAGTACCTTTTGAAAAACAAAAGCACATTTTTGAGGAATATTGGAGAATGGGCGACTACAAATCAAGGCTACTTTTCATTTGTGGACTCGTCGAAATTGGCGAAAAGCTATCTGAAAAAAAATCAACTAGAACGAAAATTCGACGAATAACAAACTATTATTCTGTAAATATTGATAGCGACAAAGTTGACGTCTGTAAAGGTTGTGTTTTGAAGTGCTTTGGAGAAACAAACAGTTTTTTGAGGAATGTGATTGAAAAGAAACTTAATTATCCAAAATCACCATTGGCCGATAAGAGAGGTAAGTTCACTCCAATAAACAAGCTAAACGAATCACTGGTCGAAACTATTACGCAACATATTAATAGCTTTCCTGCCTATGAAAGTCACTATTGTCGGCGTGATTCAAGTGCTAAATATTTAAGCTCCGACTTGTCAATATCAAAAATGTACAGTTTGTACTGCAAAGAGGTTGAAACTCCTATAAGTTTAGCAAAATATTCGGAAATTTTCCACACAATGAACTTAAAATTCAAACAACCGAAACTTGATACTTGTAATAAATGTGACTGTTTTAAATCCCAATTAGACCACATCAATAAAAATATGCCAGAATATACAATGTTGATTGAAAAACAAGCAAGGCATCACGCAGATGCAGATAGAGCTTATAAATCAAAGGATTTTGATAAAGATCTGTCAAAAACTCACATAAATATAAAAACGTTCACATTTGATTTGCAGCAAGTTTTACCAACTCCTTACCTCAAAACCTCAGTCTGCTACTATAAGAGGCAGTTGAATACTTATAGTTTAACCATATACGATTGTGAAACGAATAAGGCCTTTTGCTATATGTGGCACGAAGCAGTTGGGCAGCGAGGTGCTAACGAAATATGTATTATCATGTATTTTCCAGCATTTAAAGAAGGTGTCAACAGACGAATATGTTGACTCAACCGTATTTTATAGCGATTCATGCGTTGGCCAAAATAAAAACTCCTTTGTGGGCTCAATGTTTATAGCTTTCTTAGAGAACAACCCTAATATTAAAATGATTGAGCATAAGTTCCTTGAGCCAGGGCATACACATATGGAGTGTGATGTGGCTCACGCCCTCATCGAACGAAAAAAGAAGAAGACTACTATGAAAATCCACCATCCACGTGATTGGTATCAATTCGTTCTTTCAGTTGGTACTAACAAAACGTTTGAAGTAATTGAAATGGAAAATAAATTTTACAAATTTGGTACAATCGCTAAAAATAAATTTAATTGGAGGAAAGTGAATGAAGATGGGGAAAAGTTTACGTGGTCTGATGTGAAGTGGCTCCGATACACTAAAAATCGCTTTGGTGGTGTAAAATACAAAACTTCGTTAGAGGATACGCAGCCTTTTAAGACACTCAATGTAATGAAGCGTGGTGTCAGCTCCTTAACCATTCGGGACCAAGATAAACTCACAGCAACTCCTCTTATATCGAAAGAGAAAAAGGAAGACTTGTTGAGCATTGTAAACTTAATCGATCCCATGTTCCATAGTTTCTACAACAACTTAAACTCAGGAAATATACAGAATATTGATCCAGACATTGGCGATACCTCTACCTCAACTGAAAACATTGAGAACGATACCTCTCAATAGGATATCCTGTCATCATAAAAATCACTGTTTTATGTTTTAAATGGTGGACATTCACGTTTAGTTCTTTATTATCATATTGCATTACTTACTATTTTTTAATTTTATTTCATATTTTTCTAATATCAACTGATTTCAAAATCTTGTTGTATGTACTATAAAATTGCCTGAAGTTCCAATGTTTTATTCTTAGCTTTCACATTTCATTACAAGAGGCTAATTTGTTTAAATAAATGCACTAATTTGAGTTCAATAACACCTTTATTTAAGAATGTATAATATACATAGGTATATGTTAATCAATGGAAATAAACTGCGGATTAATATACAACCAACTTTGACAAAAGAGCACAACTAATGTTATGCTAAACATATTTTGTTTAATATTATGGAATATTGGCATAACTTGAATTGTGTCGCCGGAGAGTAGAACCTTTAGTTCGGAATAATAACACAAGTTAAGTTATGTCTTTCAATCGTGTCAAATTACTTTAGGGAAAAAGGATTGAATCACATTTTTAAGCGTATTTTAAAAACTACGGGCACTTACCTAAGTTTTTTGGCAGTATAAGATGGATATGATATCACTTGAGATATTTAAAAAAAAAAATTCCGGGATTCCTTCAAAAACTTTTTTCAATTTTTACTTTGAATCTTTAAAATGCTCTACTGAAAAATCAAAAAAACACACTTGTGACCACAGATATTATATATTCATATGTAAACACGTTTTAAACTTTACATAAATTGAAGTGTCAATAATTGCGCCAATTTTCATAAAGTTGGAAATTTTGCGCGAATAAGACGTGTGCAGGTTAAGTCGTGAATTTTATTTATATTAATTAATTTGAAAGTGCCGAAAAATGCGAAACGAAATTTCAATAAATTTAAATAAATTTAAGTAAATTTACATGTATTTTCATTTATATTTAATTGTCAATAAATTTTTTAAAAATTATTTGCCCTAGTTGTCCATTTTTTATTTTCTCACACATTTCAGCCGATTTTTGTATAGAAACAATCATACATACATATATTATGTCGTTTGCACATTTGTCTGTATGTTTGCGAAAGCAAATGTTCTACAAAAGCATATTTCTATACTTCAACAAAATTATTAGAACCATCGTATGTTTCTTATGTACATGCATAACCAAACCATACTTAAGTCAGCGCAACCTAAGCGTCAATGGTGGTGTTGGTGGTAAGCGCTTGGAAAGTCAAGTTGCTACCACAGGTTCGAATCTCGACAGAATAAATTTTTATTTTTTTGCTTTTAACATCGTATACTATACAAATAAATATTTTTCTTACTAATAGAAATTAAATTTATCACAGCAATATTATGTATATGTATATTATTATTATTATTTTTTTATAGAAATTCTATTGCTACGAATGTGGAAATGACAACGAAATAATGCAAATATGCATATTTCTAAAGGTCATTAATTTCTTTGAAAAAATGAAAGGAATGAATGATCCTGAGAAGTATAGTCTTAACTTTTCAACGGCCAACGCAGAGCATTTCAACAAAAAGGAATTTATTCATTAAAATCACCACTCAGAAGTCGTTTTATCCGTTGTAAGCGAACGATTTTCGAAGAAACATCATTTCTAATATGCCACAAGACAAAATTAGAAATGAACTTCTTAACCTCACGCTGTCAGATAAAACGAAAATACTTCCACAGTATATACAGTAGATAACCTTTTCGTGGTAGCTTTCTGAGGGGTGAATAGCGGCCATCTTGGATTTTCAGAGGTAGCAACGCAGTGCTGTATATATTGAGGCAGTAAATACTTAGCAAATTTATTCTATTAAATAACAAAAACTATAAATATTGTTGCTTAATATAAAAGGAAATTATTTATTAATGACATATATTTACTAATATTTGATTTAAACGCCATAGTGTGTCATGTTTCGCCCATAAAAATATCATTTACTGATAGTCAGATATTCTTTATGTAGTGAGTTCTTATTAATAAAAAGCAGCCCTGTTCTTAGATTTCTCGGTGGTGAGTTTTCTTCTGAATGTATTTGTTTTCAATTGACAGACAGAAAACATAAAACGGTTTGTATTCGTAAGTTTTTGAAATATTATTACCAATAATTTTAATTTGAAAAGAAGATATTTAGGCATTTGAAGCTGAATTTTTAATACATCGTTCTAATTCTCATCCGTATACTATTTTTGATAATTTATTTTTGAATATTTAAGTTTTGCATTTTCCACACCACCCCAGAGGTTTGCAATAAAGCGCGTTACAGACTTTTTTTAGGTGTTCGGTTCTCCGGTAGGCCTATTTTCACCTTTTCAACTTAAATTAAAAATAATTAATAATTTACATAAAATTTAATAAAAATATTGCACAAAATAATTTAATAATTAATAAAGATTTCTAAGCTCTCACAATAGATGCATCCAAAATCCTACAATTCTATTAAATATATTAAAATACAGAAGCTAGCTTTTAGAAGGGGGAGGTAGTTACCTATGTGAAATGCTCAAAAATTTGATGTGCCGAAAATGAGGGCTGGCTGCCTGCCTATTAAAAATTCTTAAAGAAAAATATGTTCTAATTCTTATAAAAAGTATTTTAAAACGTCGGGTTGTGAATTTTCGTAGCAATAAAAAGGCTCTACAATTTTTAATATAAACTTTATTATTAACACTAATATGTATTCTTATTAAAATTCTTATTAAAAACTTCGACATATCTTTCATTTCAAACTCAATTTCCAATTGATGTTTTCCTATAACGGCTAACGAGTTGTCAATTTGTATATGTCAAACGACAAATTACCACCCAGGATTGTATCCTACTGCATGAAAAAATTTGGAAATACTTGAAGCGTGTTTAAAAATTCCACAAAAAAAAAAAACAACTGATTTAACATTAAACAACAACTAATATCCCAATAAAATTGAACAGATATGCAAAGTAATTCAATATAATCACTTAAATAACGTAAAAACTTGCATTATTTAATATCTTTTAAAGTCTCGGTCATCAAAATTTAAAATTTATATGTAGTTTAAATGCTAACACAACACCCTGATTACCATGAAAGTAGCAAAAAAAGTGTAACACAACACCCTAAGATTTTCTAGAGGTGAGTATATGTATGTAAACAAAGAAAAGGTTTATTACTGTATATACTGAGAATACTTCGTCATCGCGGGTCGATTTCCAAAAAATGGACCAACGCAGGGTATTTCAACAAAAGGGCACATAAAATAGTTGAGAATTCGCAGAAATGAAAGACAAAGGAAAGGAAAAAGAGTTTACTTCAATAATGAACAAGCATACAAACATACATATGCGCAGGAGCAGCAAGGAAAGAGGTAACAATCGGCGATCCATTGTATATTTCTTTCATGCATAACCAAACCATAATTAGGACAACGCAATACAAGTGTCAATGGTGGTCTAGGTGGTAAGCGATTGGAAAGTGACGACGAGCACGTAGGAGGTGCGTAGGTTCGACTCCCAACAGAATTGATTTTTAATTGAATATGTCACCAACCAAAAATTTAAACATTGTTCTACAAAAACAACAACAGCATAAGCATGGCAACATTGTGTTGTTGGTAGAATAGCCGAGCTGTGCCGAAAGAAACGAACAAACGATCGCCGATTGTCACCGCTTCGCTTGCTGCTCGAACATCTTCGCAGACAAGGTTGCGTAGATTTATATTGAGCAAGTATATAAGAAGTATAACTTCAAAAATCGTCGTAATATTTTCATATTAATTTGAATCAGTAGAAGTAACTCCGCTTTTATTAAAACTAATTTGTATATTATTACATTTATTACTTCTAAATGCTAAAACATTTTTAAATTAAGCATATTTTTTATACTTTTCACCATTTTTAAAAATTTTGCTATTTGACTATGCATAATACATAAAAAAATAAATAACAAAAGTCAAATTTCCGAAAACATCGTATATATTCATTTGTATCCGAGCGCTGTTTCAACCATGAAAATAATTTAAAAATGAAAGAGAATGTTTAATTGCGTGGCAGCGTACTGTTACGAAGAGGGATAATGGGATGCCCAACTTATTCCAGCGTGAGAGCACCTTGTGGGCACTCAGACAAGTCGTACCACATCTGGCAGCACTGTTTGTCAGTTATTCTATTATTTCATTCTCTTTATATTCTTCTTGGAAATTTACAGTTTCAACTGAATTCTAAGCTTTTAGTTTTAAGAAGCGTCACTTCTTGTATAGACGCCAACAAGTGAAGAAGTCTTTTGAGTTATCTTAATAAATAATCTGTAATTCAATATTGTGGTGCATAAGTCGCCACAACCTCAAAATAATCGTGTTTTATAACATTTTATTTTAAATTTTAAATTAAAACACCCAATATTTATTACGATTGCAAATTATTATATATTGGACTTTTAATATATGACGAAACTACTTAAATCCTTTTATATGATTTTATGGTATATTAAAACAACTGACTTTTGATCTTTCAACACTTAATAAGCTGAATTAAGCCTGTTAGTTCTGAATTATCAAATGTTGTTAATCATTTGTAATTGAAAATTAATTCTATTATGCATCAAATTACAAAACGTTTCATGAAATATATTTAAATTTCGCATTTTCTTTGATTTTCATTGTTTTAAATTTTTATTAGGGATCTTGAACAGCGGCAACAAATTTCTCCGTTTACATATTTTTTTGGTAAGATTTCAATCTGGCCATCGCTCGTTTCCAATTGCTAAACGTCAAAACCTCCCCAATCCAGTCAACTGTCAAAGTTTAGGTGGTTTTGACGTTTAGCAATTGTTCTCTCACTTCCAGTGAGAGAGGAGTTGGACATCTCTTTATCTCTGGTTACGAACAAAGCGTACCACGCGAGTACGAAGGCGATCTTTCGTCTCTCCTCGTCGTCCTGGCAATAATATAAACATGTACTTACCACGCATCTGGACAGACTCAAGTTTATGGCATACTAACTGTGAAATATATTGTCATTGCCGTTGCCAAATCTGTTTGTGGGCATTTCTTATCATAACATAATCATTTGCGAAGTGCTGAACACAATGCTGGCGACAGACCGCAAACGACATCTGTCAAATATTAAAATACACACGTTCTTATGGACACTGTTATTTTGACAGCTGCACGACTATACGACTGCAGGCTGACAGTTGTCGCTCTCGCTAACTTCAACATATTCCTATATTTGCCAACAGCAGTAGAACGACGGTAGAGTTGACAGTAGAATGGAAAATAGAAAGAGGAGGTAGAGTGGTGATGCCACTAATATGTAAAATGTAAAATTATTCAAAGCTCTAAGAAACTTGACGTTTTTTACAAATAAAAGCATATAATAACTCTATTATATCATTTGTAATAACAATTGATAATTTAAAACAAATAAATATGCATATTTACTTATCTTTTGCATACAAATTTTCACTTTGAACAAAATATTAAAATTTCATTGAAGTGCAAGGTATTAGTATGGCCACAACGAAATTGTGTACATACTAAATGGACAACTGCGTTGTCCTGTGTACATGCCGGCCATTGTTATGTTGCTGCCTTCTCACAAATGTTCATGTAGTAGGTTTCACGACACCATTTTTAGTTCACTGTCGGGCTGCCATGTCGTGTCGCGAGCATTGTGGTCAGCACTTGAAAAGGCATCGAGTATGTAGGTACGAGCTGTTGTAGCGCAAGATTTGACTTCTTGAACTGTTTAAATTTTTATTTGCATGAAAAAAATTTATGTGGAAATTAAAAACAAGATAAATATACTTTTTTCTACAAATGTATTTCTTGGAAATAAGGATTTTATATTTTCCGACTATAATAGATGTAGCATAAATTTTATATACTACTGTGATCAAATTTAAAGTTGAATTTTGCCCATTTCATCTCCTTCTAAGTAATCCCCTCCCACTGCAATACACTTATAGCAACGAATTTTCCAGTCATCATAGCACTTGGAAAAATCCTCCGTCAAAAATCTTCAATTGAGTCAAAACGGTGTGCTCGAAATGGTCATGTGAATTTGCTGAATAGCCAGAAGTTACACAAAGGTAAATCAAGCGAATGCGGTGGTTGCGGCACGATATTAGTTGAAAATGTTGCGAAATAATCACGAATAACGAAGTATGAGATCGCACTACTTGGTTCAATAAATTCAGACATAGTAAAAATCAAAGAATTCACTTTTAAAGCCTCACAAAAAACGTGTATCTCAAATACTAATGAATATTTTGACTTGAAAATTAAAATAGATGTTACTAACAGTACTTCCAATTTACAATTTACCCATTCGAAAAACACACGAAGTATAAATTAAAAATTCACCTTTCAAATTGATCACATGATTTTGATTTATGCTTTAGTTTATTAAATTTAAGACTTCGCTCAATCGCCAATACATTTTGCATAATTTTTCCGCAAATTAGAAATATTAAACTAAATATTAATTTGTTTGGAAATATGTATTAAATTATTTTGAAAACGTACTTTATTTTTAAAATTCATTACAACCGTCTAATACTCGCTCTACTAAATATAAAATTACCGAAATGAAACTACCTTCGATATATGCGAAAATGGAATGCTGCCTTTTCGAAATTTTTACAGAAATGAAAACTGAGCTGTCAAACTGCTGAAGTGACAGTTCATTGCTTTCAATATATGGCATACTAATTTGTATGACATATATTGTATTCCTTAAGTAATATGGAGTATCTACAGGCAATACGTACAGCAATACAGTTAGTATTCAATAAATTTTTGCTTGTCGAGATGCCCCGTGAGTTCTATATAATTATTTGTGTGTGTTTTCACTTTTAAAACCGATTGTACTATCGATAGATTAGAAATTTTCCGAATATTTAATTTCCGGAAGTGTTCAATAATTCGATATTAAAATATTTTGGTTTGCGGGAGTGATGTATAATTTGATTTCGACATCCATATAAAACGAGGATTTTTTAACAAAGTTGGTGTTAAATGTCGGTGGGCGATATCTCCATTCACAGGGGTCCAGATAAAACTATGTGGAAAATGCCCTGTCACAAAGTATATACATAGTTATAAAGAATAGCAGATATACGGTAAATGAATGTGTGAATGCAAAATGAAGAAGATTATTAAAGAAATCACCACAACGTTTTATTTAGCATCGATAAAATTCCGATATGTGAAAGTAAATGAATAAATTTATCATATTTGGATATGTATGTATATAGTATTTACATACGTGGATGTATCTCCCTCCAATTATATTCTTATCTTGTCGCCAATTGATTATTCAAAGAAATTTGGTTTAGATTTACATTGAAGTGGATTGGTTGCAGGCTATTGACAATTTAGTTAATGCTTAAGTTCAATCACTTTTATATAATGAACCATCTCTACATAACAACACAATGTTATGGAATATTTTAAAAATATATGTACATGGATGGGTGATGAAGAATAAACGGATAGAGGAGATTCTCGAAATAAGGAATATTCCTCTGCATATAACTGCCACTTATTGCGGGAAAACTTTTGTATACCGTCCCAGGATTTCGGGAATAAAATGGGTATGGGCGGATAGAGGAAGTTCTCCAGATCAAGAATATATGTATATGGGTAAATTTAAGAATAGCATCCCCCGATTTCGAGGTTAAAATGGGTATGTACGGATAGAGGAGATCCTCCAGATCAAGAAAATATATGTGACCTGGTCTACGAAAAGGGAGCTAACGTACGAAAACTAGTTTTCTGGGAAACAGCTGTTAACATCTCATCTTCCATCAGAATCAACTAAAAAGTGAAAATTGATTTTTTGACACCTAAGACCCCTTTCCGTAGACCAGGTCACATACATGTATGTACATATAGCTGACTTATGGCTTTTGAGATATTTGCATTTAAAGTTCCAAACATAGTTGACTATTGATCGCAAATGTTGGTAAATATCTAATATATGTACATATATGTATAACTGAAATAAAGGGATAATCCTTTTGTTAAAATGGGATGTCTGTATGTCAAAAAGGGTTGAATCGAACCAATAGCCCAATATATAATATAAAGATTTTCGAACTTTGTGGTGACTTTGTGCCGCATATATCGGCCAATATGTCAGGTATCTTAATAAAATCAGGAGAGCGTATTTTGTTAAACGGAGCTCAACGCGAAAGTACTGACGTTGTCACGCGAAAGTACTGACGCGTTTATTTTGGAGCGCGGCTGAAGGACGCCAATGCCTAAAATAATTTTTTTATTGTATTTTATTAAAGCTTACATAATAAACAAATTATGATATAAACTAAAGTACGCAGCGCTAGGATCATAGGCTTTCGGCTGACTGGTGGGAGAAATTAGAAACTTGTTTAAATACAACGAAGGAGATCTGTATCCTTTAGATAACTTAATTTTAGATATGTTGCTAATAGTTGGGTTCATTAAAAGCTGAACAGGATCATCATTGTTAAAGTTTTTAAGTCTGAGCCTGTCCAGAGCAGGACAAAAAACGAGTAGGTGTAGCACACTAACCGTTGACTCACAAAAGGGACATTGGCTGATGTGACTACCATCCGGAAGGTGTGCATTGGTAATGATAGTGTGTCCAATGCGGAGTCTGACGTACGGAGTGATGAGATTGATTGGCAGAGAGGTCGGAAAGTTAGGTTTCGTGCGATTTGGGTTAATTCTTGAGTAATGGTGATTGAAAATTACCCAGTCAACAGCTAAATTGGTGCTTCTCAGTTGAGCGATGAGCCGGTAGATATCACCCTAAACGAAAAATGGTGAGGTTATAGTGAGAGAGTGACACATTTCCTAGCCAATTATACCCGAGTGGCTGGGAACCCACAGGATTGTGAGTTTATGTGGAAGAGATATCAAAATGTCTCTGATGGCGCAAATGATGTAATTGGAGTTATTGCAGTTTTTTAAAGCTAGAAAGCAGGATAAACTGTCAGTACAGATAATATATTTTCCTTTGTTTAGCTTTGAGTATTGAACAGCTTTAAGAATTATTGAATAGCTTCAGCTGTAAATATTAAACAAAAAGAAAATATCAGGTCATACGAAATAGGGTTTTCATCTTCACTAACTGCAGCGAAGGAGGTGTGAGTACCTTTTGATCCGTCTGTGAATAGAAGTTTCCAACCAGCTGATTTGAGAGGAGCTGTTACTTTCAGGAAGTGGGCTTTATAAACATTGCTGGAAGTATTGTTCTTTCGTAGTTGAACTCAATCAGAAACAAATGAGGCTACACTCACACGCCACGGGGGGTGTTTAATACTCCAAGGTAAAGCTATTTTATGCTGTAACTCATTTAATTTCACAAACATGGCGCATTTGTATAACGATGATTGAATCTTTGGCGATCGTATGCGTGTCAGAGCTGAGTGGAAATCCTTTTTCAGAATAAAACTGGGATTGATTATGAGCTTAGGATAGAGTGTATATAAGCTGTCTTCCATATTGTCTTTTAAAAAAGGCAGTCCAGATTCAGGCAATATGTTTTTTTATCGGAGATGTTGGAAACGCACGAATAGAACGACGGGCAGCAGAATGATACGGTGCGGCAAGCAACTTGATATGATTTTTAGAATGGTGTCCATATATTTCTAAGCCGTAATTAATTATTGATAAGATGAGAGCTTTGAAGACCTTTACCAGAAGAGTCGGGCCAAGCTTACATGAAAGATACTTGATTATGTTTAAATTAACAAATAGTCTTTTTCTTACATATTGACAATGTTGCTTAAATGAATACTTAGAGTCTAATATTAAACCTAGGAACTTAAAACTATCTGTACAGATTAAATTTATATTATTAACGGTAAGTGTGGGTGTATTACAATGATGTTTCTTACAAATATGTAATAACTTAGATTTAGAGGAAGAAATTGACGTGCCCGAAGAACCCTAGCAATGGATTAAGAGGGATAAGATTTTAGAAAAGGAAGACGTAACAACGGACAAATCGGAGGCATTAGAAAATAATACTAAATCATCAGTATAGATTTGGTGACTGATATTAGGGAAGACAGATAAAATTGTACTGATTTCATCAAATGCGATAATAAAAAGTATGACTGAAAGGGGGGAACCTTGGGGTGTTCCATTATCAAGAGGTAGTATAGGGGATCGGACATTAGAAACAAGTACACTAATTTTACGTTTAGAGAGAAAAGATTTAACAAAGTTATATATATGTGAGCCGACTTTCCATTTTCTAAGCTGCCTTAATACCACGTGTATACCAATCCGATCAAAAGCTTTTAAAAAATGAAGTGAAAGTATCGATACATGATTTTTGTGGGATAATGAATCAGAGACAAATTGGTCAAGATGCAGAAGAGCGTCTAACGTCCCCTGCCCCTTCTTAAATGCAAACTGGTTATGGTGAATAAGATTGTGAGATTGAGCATACCAGGATAGCCTGATAGCAATGATTTTCTCCATTAGTTTTCTAGGCAAGGCAGGCGGGATATAGGCCGATAACTATTGACTTCGCAGGGAGGCTTACCACGTTTTAAAATGGGAATGACAGCGCTGGTCTTCCAAAGCAGAGGATAGTTGCCTGACCGAAGGATGTTATTATAAAGATTAATTAGACGAGATAGCAGGGAGGTGTTTAATGATAGGGTAGGGTATTTTATCAATCCCAGGGGTTTCGCCTTTAACTACAGAGAGTGCAGAGAGGAGTTCAAGAATGGATATATCAGAATCTAAAAACCTAGCTGAAGAAGACAAGTTCGAGGGAGGCAGGTAAGAGGAGGAAAGAGCGGACAGTTTGCTGGAGGAAAATTCAGGAGAAAAACTGGAATCCGAGGAAACGTTGGAAAAGTGAAGCCCAAATTCCTAGGGTATATCTTGCGGATATAGAAGATTGCCACGAGGGGAATTGAGGAGAGAAATCGGAGAAAAAGAGGTTAAACCAGACAGTCTCCTTATGTCAGCCCAAATCTTTTTTGGGTTAATAGAGGAATTGATTTCGCTAGTGAACTTTTGAAAACAAGAACTTTAGCAGATTTCGCCTTACGACGAAAAATCGCATTAGATTTTTTGTATTGCATTAAGTTAGCATTTAAACGAGTGCGCTTGAATTCGTGCCAAGCAAATTGTTTTTGTTGCCTAAACGCACAGAGTTCACTATTGCACCAACGAGGTGCAGGTTTGGCTGAGGAGGACTGAGGTATGGAATAATTAGCTGCGGAACGGATAATTTTTTGAATACGTGAGGACTCCTGATGGACATTGGCCGAAATGGGGAAAAGACGGGAATGAAATTCACAGAAATGTTCAAGTATATCCCAATCAGCCGAGTCTGTTTTAAAGCATACTCTAGTCTTAAACCGGGATGCATGATGGGGAGAGGAAATTTTAGAAAGAATGGGGAAGTGATCGCTACCATGTAGGTCATCGATCCGGAGCCATTCAGTTTTGGTGAGTAGGGATGGGGAACAAAGCGATAGGTCAATATGTGTAAAGGAAGAGTGAGTGGAAAAGTGGGTGGGAGAACCGTCATTAAGAACAATGCAGTTAGAACTAAGTATAACATCTTCAATAATTCGACCTTTCGGATTAACTGAGGAAGACCCCCAAAGGGAGCTCCAAGCGTTAAAATCACCGGCCAGTAAGAAAGGAGTAGTTCCAGACGGGAAGAGATGACAGATATCTATTTATAAAAGTTTACATAACAATAAATTATTACATAAACTAAAGATAACGCAGCGCTAGCGTCGGAGGCTTTCGGCTGGCATGTTGACTAGGGCGGTTTCAAATGCGTCGGAGTAGGTCGGTCTCTCTGAGGAAGTTATATATCTTGCTAATATTATTGTCAGTAGGGTTTTTTAACAGCTGTGTAGGATTAATATCATTGAAATAGTGTAGTCTTTGGGCGTCAAGTTTCGGGCAGCAATCCAAGAGGTGGTTAATGCTAAGTGAAAAGTTGCAGAAAGGGCAGCAACTAGGAGTAGCGCCTTGAAGCAAATGAGAGGTTGTAATAATCGTGTGGCCAAGTCGGAGACGGGTATATTGAGTAATGTAATTTGTCGGGATGGTCAGAGAGAAGCAGGGCTTTGTACGACTGGGATTGATTGAGGAGTAGTGATGGCTATATCGGCTCCACTCGGTTAGCAGTTTTTTTTGCCTCTCATTATTTATAATCCAATAGATATCCCTTTTAAAAAGAACGTTGGAAGTTATGGTAGGAGTAAGAACCATATCTTTAGCGATCTTATCGGCAATCGTGTTGCCGTTTATATCTGCGTGACCGGGGACCCACATGATTTTGATATTCTGGGGGTGTGAAATAAGGATGTCACGAATGTTTTCAATAACGGGGTTGGTTTGGTTACATCCCTTAATAGCTTGAAAGCATGACATACTGTCAGAGCAAATTATACATTTTCCTTTATTTCGTACGGAATAAAGCATCGCGTTGAATATTGCCACGGCTTCTGCTGTGAAAATCGAGCAGAAATTAAACAAGATACCATAAGAAATTACTTCTCCATGTTCTTTCACGACAGCAAATGAAGTCTGTGATGATTTTGAGCCGTCGGTAAAAATCAGATCCCATCCAGTGGATTTATATTTAGCTGCCACTTCAAGGAAATTTGCCTTGTATACATCGTTGGCAGTATTCGCCTTCCGCAGATGGACAAGTTCATTGATAAAAGAATCATTTCTAAACAGCCACGGCGGATGAATGCTTTTGCGAATATGAGGCCTTTGGAGAGGAAGGCCGATATCCTTTGCGAATTTGCCGCATAAGTAAACAGATGATTGCACTTTGGGTGGCCGTTTGCGCGAAATCGCTAATTGTAGGTCCGTTCTAAGAAGAGCATTCGGTGAAAACATCAGCTTAGCATAGAGTTTGCGAATTGAATCTTCGGCGTCATCGAATATTGTATTTAGCCCAGATTCTGCGAATAAATTATTTAAGGGAGTCGTTGGAAACGCGCGCAGCGATCTTCGAATTGCAGCGTGGTAAGGGGCAGTAAGCATTTTCAACTTATTTTTTGCGTGATGTCCATAAACTTCCAAACCGTATTGTATAGTTGAGACAATAAGTGCCCTGGTTACGTTAATCAACAGTGCCGGACCGATAAATGAGCGCTTTGCGGAGAGGTACTTAACTATTAATAGTTTGGACATTAATCTATCTCTTACATATTGACAATGTTGTGCGAAAGAGTACTTAGAGTCTAATATTAAACCTAAAAACTTAAGGCTATTTGTACAATTTATAGTTATATTGGAAAAAGTTATGGTATGTGTGATACAGTTTCTTTTTCTGCAAATGTGCAACAATTTGGATTTGCTAGGGGAAATTGAAGCGCCGGAAGTTTGCGACCAGGAGAAGATTTTGGAGAGGATATCGGAGAAGGTTCTTTGAACTGCTGCTTGATCAGTGTTTTTGGAGTACACCAGAACATCGTCAGCGTACAGTTGGTGCTCAATAGTGGTAAATTTAGATAGTTCGCTAAGTTCATCAAACGCTATAATGAAGAGAATCACCGATAAGGGTGATCCTTGAGGAGTGCCATTATCTAGGGGAAGGATAGAGGAGCGGGTGTTCGAGATAAGGACACTTATTTTACGATGGGATAAAAAAGATTTTATAAAGTTTAAGATTCGCGGACCCACTTTCCATTTGGTTAGTTGTCTTAGTACGATATGAATGCCTATTCGATCGAAGGCTTTTTGAAAATCGAGAGACATCAAGGAGATGTGATTTTTATTAGACAGAGCATTAGAAATGTAGTGGTCAAGATGAACAAGTGAGTCGATAGTACCCTGCCCTCTTTTGAATGCAACTTGGTTATGATGAATGAAATTATTTTTGCGGGCATACCAGGAGAGTCTGGTAGCAATCATTTTTTCTAGCAGTTTGCCTAAACACGGGAGAAGGGAGATTGGGCGGTAACTGCAGACATCAAGAGGAGATTTACCAGGTTTGAGGATGGGAACTATCAAGCTGGTTTTCCAAGCTTGGGGGAAAATGCCTGTAGAAAAGATATTATTGTAGAGGTTAAGAAGGCGGGATAGGATAGGAAGGGGAAGGTTCTTGATAATGGGGTAAGAAATTCTATCGTGGCCAGGTGTTTTGCCTTTTACTGAAGAAAGGGCAGAGACCAGCTCAAAATGCGATAAGTCTTTTTCTAAGTACTTGGCAGAGATCGAAAGATTGCTGGGTGGAAACCGGGATGAGGTTGTTTGGTACTTATTTGAAATAAATTCAGGGGGGAAGTTGCAATCGGAGGAGGCCGTAGAAAAGTAGCTGGCGAACTCTTGAGCTATATCTAAAGGATATAGAAGAGTGCCGCGAGCGGAACTTAAGGCAGATATTGTAGGAAAAGAAGCCATCCCAGTTAGTCTTTTGATGTCGGCCCAGATCCTTCTTGGGTTGGATGAAGAGTTAATGTTGCTGGTAAATTTTTCAAAACAGGCAGCTTTCGCAAGTTTGGCTTTGCGGCGAAAATTAGCATTAGCTTTTTTGTACTGAAGGAGATTGGAGGAAGACCTTTCACGCTTATATTCATGCCATGTACTTTGTTTGGCTTGCCTTAAAGTTGAAAGTTCAGCGCTCCACCACAATGGAGCCGGCCTACGAGTTTTGCTACCTGATTGTGGGATAGATAGATTAGCCGCACTTCTGATGATTTTTTGGACGCGGGACGTTTCTTCGTTGACGTTAAGGGAAATGGGATAGGAGCTGCAACCATGTAGACACGCATCTTGGAACTTTAACCAATCAGCAGAGTCAGTCTGGTATTTCAACCTCGGGCGAAATGTTGAAGGAGAACGGTTTGAAGGGAGTCTGGTAATAATGGGGAAATGATCACTGCCATGGAGGTCATCAATTACTAGCCAAGCGCATTTGGCAGAAAGGGAAATCGAACATATGGTGAGGTCAAGGTGGGTGAAGGATTTGTGAGTAGAGAAGTGAGTCGGGGAACCGTTATTAAGGACAAAGGAGTTGGAGGCAAGGATTGAGTCTTCAATTACACGGCCCTTAGCATTAAGCGAAGTGGAACCCCACATAGGGCTCCAGGCGTTAAAATCGCCTGCCACAATAAAAGGACTATCAGTTGACGGAAAAATACTATTAAAGTCAGTGGTTGAAAATGTTTGATCAGGAGGGGAGTAGGCGCAGACAATGGATATTTTATTGGGGGATTGAATTTCTAATACCAAGGAAGAGATGCGGGATTGGAGAGGATAACATATGTGCGGGACATTTTTCTTCACTAAGATACCAATTCCTTGCTTACTAGATAAAATATGAGGCAAATTATGAAAGTAACCAACATAGGCCAAAGGGGTACGAGCATTGACCATGTAGGGGAGGTGGGTTTCATTTAAAAGGATTACAGAGGGATTGTGTGATTTAATTAATATTTCAAGATCGATGAAATTATTGTAATATCCATTTATGTTCCACTGTAATAATGGTAACATTTGTTATATAATATGTGTGTTTGTATATGAATTAAAGGGTTAGTATAAGGAAATTTATATTTATGACTTATCTATGTTGGATGACTTGTGTGACGGTAATGTTGTTTTATATGTATTTGGTGTTATGAGGACGTTAAGATCGGGGAATTTTGCGTGTAATTGGCTGAAAGGTGACATCTCGGTATCACTGATGATTGGGACTGGGGTATGTAGGGGTGGGTGGGCTGGAATTATTTTCTGCATTTCTACTTGTAGTCGCTATTTCTGGTGTGCTGGCGTTAGTTGCTGTTTGTTGTCTTGCTGGGGATGTTGTTGTATTGTTTTTCTGCTGAGGTTTGGATATGGTTGAAGTTGTTTGTGTGATTGATTTAGTATGACTTGTTTTCTTGGATGCTCCGTTATTTGCTTGTGGGTTGTTGTTTGTAGTTTCTACATGGGGCTTGTTTGCTGGAGTTGTTTGCAAGTCGTGTGCTGTGTTTGCAGTTGTTGGTTCAGTCATTATATTACTGGTGTTTTTTACAATTTGTGCGAAGGACGGCGCCTTTGTTTTTTTTTTTGAGGGGGTTGAATTTGATGTGTGCTGGGGTCGCTGTTGAAGATTTTCCATGCATCTCTAATTGTGCATCGGCGCTCTATTTTTATTTTATTTACTGACTTGTGTTTAAGGAAAGTGGGACAGCCTGGGTCATTGGATGGATGGGTTTCAATTTGGCAGTTTATGCAGAATGTTCTTGGGCATGAATTATGTGGGGGAGAGGTTGCACACTGGCTGCATAGCTCAATATTTCGACATCTATTTTTGGTATGACCGAGTCTTTGGCAGGTTTTGCACCGCATCGGATTTGGGATAAATTCTTGCACACGAACCCTTTCCCATCCTAATTTAAGGATTTCTGGTCTACGGATTAGGTCGAATGTCACAATTGCAGCTCCAGTAGAGATTAGTGCGTCACCAACTTTTCGCATGATTTTTTTGACTTCGATCACTTTTTGGTTTCCTAGCCCTTCTACTAATTCTTCTTCGGAGAGATTGATTAGATTTCTGGAGAATATTCTGCCTTGAGTGGTGTTAAGACCTTTGTGAGAGGTAATTTTTACAGGTATAATGCCTATGTGGGCTGCTTTAATATACTTTTCGGGCGATTTCGCATTTTCGACTTTTAGGAGGAGGTCACCAGATCTTAATTCCGTTACAACGGTGTTATCGCCGCAAATGTGTTTTAAACCCCTTTCGATTTGAAAGACATTATATGATGATAATGGACGGATTTTGTCATCTACAATTGGACCGATAGCACTTGCCACTAAGAACCGAGGGATATGGTCGTGGTGGGGGGTATAGAAGAGGGGAGTTCTTTGAGGTTTCTGGAAGTTCTATGTGATGCAATGGGTTGTTGGTGGAGGATGAATCGTTGTTAGCTTTTGTCGCAGTTAGTGCAGTAAACTGGTGCAATCAGAAGGTGGAGAGTGGTTAGGAGGAAGGTTGCAAATGACACAGGAAGGAGATTTATGGCAGTGCTTAGCGGTGTGTCCTAATAGCTGACAAGTTTTGCAGCGCATAGAATTAGGGTAGTACGGACGGACATCTAGGGTTCTCCAGGCTACTTCAATTCTGTTAGGAAGTGTATAATTATTGAATGTTAATAATACGGCACCAGTAGGTACACGAACGCCTTTAACCATTTTGTTAAACTTATGGACTGCAGAGACACCTTGTTCCTTGAGACCTTCAATTATTTCATCGTCGCTAAGTTGGCAAATAAAGGGGACATAAATTGTGCCCTTGACTGAGTTAAGGGTGCTGTGAAGAGCGACTTCAACAGCACCTGCACCGGGTAGATTCTTAGTGAAAAGGAATTTATCAGCAATTTTTTGATTTTTTACAAGGAGAAGTAGGCTGCCATCGCGAAGTGACGAGAAGTTGTTAATATCTTTACTGATAGATTGAATACCTTTATAAATCGCGAAGCAGGAGATGGATGTAATAGGTTTACTGGCATCCCGCGACTTAATGACGAGGTATTTGGGGTCATCCTTCTTTGTTATGGGCAGTTCCGGAAATAGTTCCAACGTTGATTGTTCAGGCTTTTTCCTTTTAGTCTTTTGGGCTGAGGATAATGGGGCAAACCTATTATCATCCAGATTGTTGGCCCCAGGGGGCATTGTGAAAATATTACTTCTTATGTATGCAAAAATGTAGGAATGTAGCACAAGTTAACAATAACACATAAACACCACAAGAAAATAACAGTAAAAAAGTTTTTTGTGCACAACTGTAAAGTAGCGTTATAACACAGACACCGCTAGAATGCAGATGCTCAACAACAGCACTAGCGAGAGAAAAAAAAAATGCGACCGTACGGTATGACAACACGGTTTCGACTGCCTAAAATAATTATATGCGAAAAACTAATGTGTTATTTATTTCCAGTCATTGGGGTATTATTTGTTTCTTTTATTTGTTTAATTCTTTTATAAAATACGTACGTAATGTAATAACTGTTATTAGTTGAAATGCAACCCTTTTGTTATTGTGTGAACAAAAAGAATTGAACGAAAGTTAAATATTGAATAGAAGTTATTTTTGCACAATTTTATATAAAATAAATGGGTAGAAGCGAATCAGTGAAGCTTTAGTGGATAGAAAAGTTAAATATATAAGAGTAAAATTCGTAATAAGTACGAAAAACACGCATTTTATACGGTTGAATTTTTGAACTTTAAATGCAAATATATCAATAGCCATAAATCAGCGGCAACTACATAAGTATATATATGTATATACTAGGGGATCCAGCCACGCGTTGCTGTGGTATATATTTTATACTATTATGCATATAATAAACTATTCAATACAGTGAAAATACAGACATAAGAATCCAAGGGATTATACTTGATGTTTAATTTTCAATATGTTCATACAAATAAATTTCATTGGAAAAAATAACGAATTTAAGGCTGCTTTCTTAATATTTGGTTACCAGCATTTCTATCCAGTTAATAGAGTTGTCCGCTTAATAGAGCGTTCATTTAATAGAACTTTCACTGTATCTTTTAATTATGAATTGTTTTTTCTATCCTCTCTTCTAAGTTGATTCGAACTGGACACAGTGTGCTAAATTTTACTAAAATCGATACAGTAGTTTAGGAGTCCATCGCGGACAAACAACGTGAAACGTACTTTTTATATATAAAGATTTTCTTGATCTGGACTCTATCCGTACATACAAATTTTAACTCCGAAATCGGGTGATACTATTCTAAAATTTACCCCATTTTTTTACATTATAAATAAAATAGTTTTATGTCAAGATATAAGTTATTGCTCAATTGTATTTATTTTGCATTTTTGTGCTCACTAATACTTCACTAATTTGTTCGTACACATATTTTTAACATATATAGTGCAAAAATGGTTTTATATCAATATTAAACTTATTGTTCAATTTTATTTATGTGCTGCCGTCTAGCGACTTGAGGACTTTGTTGCGGCTCATGTTGTTGTTGTTTTAACGGTTTATCAGTTCCCGTTAGGATGGTAAGGGTTATCTGTGTTGTCATTAACGTCATCTAACGGGAGGCCCAGGAAACGTGCTGTTTCGACGGGGTCGGACCAAAGGGAAAAGGGTGTTAGATGAGTGGGGTTGGTAGGGCACGCAAAGAGGCGGTCAGTCTCATGCGGCGACTCGTTGCATGCAGGACATATGTACATTGGGTATGTATGCGTCAATTCTAGATAGGTAAGAGTTTAACCTGCTACAATATGCAGAACGAAGCTGCGCTAGGGTCACTCGCGTTTCCCGGGGCAACTCGAGCTCTTCGTCTGCGATGGGTGGTGGTTTGACTCCAAGAACGCCATTCATGGGAAGGGAGTCGGTGAAGGTGTTAATGGCTCCAGTACCTGTTGAAAGTCAGTTGCGTCCGAATTCCGGTCGGTGTACTGTACGATGTCGTCGACGTAGTCAAGGAAGGACCTTTTAATGCTCCTACGAGGCGGTTCCGCTCCAAGCAGATGGCTGCAAGGATGATTTCTACGAAAACATCCCAGCAGGAACTGCTTGGAGAGGAGTTCATTATGCTCCTTAGCCGGGAGCATAAGCATCTCTCTGTGTAGATGTTCGATAGGAGACATCAAAAGGCATCCCGTGGTGGTCCGGAGTGCAGTGTTCTGGCAGGTCTGGAGTTTCCTCATCTGCGTACCACTGCATCCAGGCGACCATATATGTGTTGCGTAGTTGAGGACCGGCCGGCCGATTGCCTTGTAAGTTGCCAACAACGTTTCTCTGTCTTTTCCCCATGTGCTGCAGGGTAGCGACTTGAGGATTTTGTTGCAGCTCTGTACCTTGGCAATAATCGCGGTCGTGTGGGGACTGAAGGAGCATAGACTATCGAAAGTTACACCTAAAATCTTAGGGTTATTTACAGTCGGAATTTTCACGGCATCGACTTCATTGTTAAGCTCAAGTCTATACACCTTGGTCCAGTTCGTAAAAATGGTCGCTGTGGATTTGGTGGGTGAAAGTGTGAGGTTCCGTGCAGTGATTCCATTGTCCGACGTCAATATCGTACAATCATTTGCATACGTTATGGAAACCCCCTCTGGTGGCTGCGGGAGTTTCGAGATATGAAACAGTAGTGGGGAGGGGACACCACCCGGCGGAACCCCATTTTTAATTCTTCTCAGTTTGGATGTTTCACCTCGAAATAGTACGGATGATTGGCGACCGTTCGGGTTGTTCATAGTCCACCTCTTTAACCCTGGAGAAAGCGTGGTTTTTTCAATGTCCTGCAATAGCGTTGTGTGGTTGATTGTGTCAAAAGCTTTTGACAAGTCCAACGCTACGAGGATCGTTCTCTCGCAGGGTGGCTTCTGGTTGAGGCCACGAACTATCTGAGCGTTTATGACGCTTAGTGCTGTGGTGGTCCTGTGCACTTTTCGGAATCCATGCTGGTGGCTGGCTAGGCTCAGGTGGTGAGTGAAGGTCGGGAGTAGCAAGGCCTCAAGTGTCTTTACTAATGGGGAGAGGAGAGTTATCGGTCGATAAGATTCCCCTTTGTTGGCGGGTTTCCCAGGTTTCAGTAGTGGGACCGCTCTTCCGACTTTCCACACATCGGGTATTTGGCTCCCGAAGGGTGCAATGTAAATTGCCGGCTAAAATAGCTCGCGCACTTCTTCAGGTCCGAAGAGGCATGACCATTGATTTGAACTTCAACTCGGTCGTCATGTCTCTTCGGGTTAGACAAAGCCTTGAGAGTAGCCCAAAGCTTACTCACACCGGTGGAGAGGTTGCAGGACTTCAGGTGCTCTATCTAACTGATGTGACGTTTTGACGTATGACGGTCTGACACACGAAAGCAACCCTGTGCAAGAGGGTTGCTCTGTATCCTCCTGACTGGTGCTGGCACTGAGTTCAACCCGGGCCGGGTGCGCCAAAAGGCTCCATCCAAACTGCTCAGGCCTTAAGACACATAGGGAGGGGACCACAAGGTTTGTGGCCCTATGTTGCCAACGCACTACTGCGACCTTAGCCTCTACGGCTGTGCAATCTGCAATTCGGGCACTGCCGCGCCGCCCACGCCGAGTAGCCAACAGAGGACTTCCACGGTCCACAGGAGCTCAAACAGGCAACATAACTCCCAGTCTGTATTGTCAACCCAACCTTCATTCCGCTCCAATCCTCCAATTTCTTGTTATTCGCCACTCTCGCCCTCTCTAGGACAAAGGGGGTGCAAATAACCGCCCCACCACTCTTAATCGGTCTAATTTCGTGGACCCTCACTCCAAGTGAGGGACCCACCTTCTTGACCACTTTGTTTATGACTTCCTTAGAGGAAATTGCAGGCACCTTACTCCTGATCACGACCGACCAGGTCTCCACAGGCTTCGGCCTAAACGGTGCGGTGCACAGGTGCTGGAGGTGCAGGCATCGTTGCCGACGTTGCCGGCATTGACCTGCTCGGCGTCGAGGAGTGCCACCCGCAATTTCCTTTAAGAGCGTCCACTTGACCGCGAAGACGGGCATTCTCGGTTATGACCAACATCAGAAGCACCTCATATTTAGAGGCAAGCTCCAACAACCCCTTCGCAGTCCCTGCATCAAAATTCTTGGCCTCGAAAACCAGCTCGTTCAGCTCTCCCGTAATTCTCTTCACAGCCGCAACATGGCTGTCTGCCGCAACCCCAAGAACAACTGCTCCCCGCGAATAATCCCGCTTTTTTTCGGCCTCCTTAGCCCGCCCAACACGCGTTTCTTTGCCAACCGTCCTTGACGGCCCTCACACTGGCCCTCCCACCACAACTTCCGCTCCCTCCCTCGTTTCCGCAAACATTACGGGGCGACCCCGTACGTGCAACCGCTTTCCCAGCAATGGCCACTTTGGCACTCCCGCCACAGCTCCCGCTCCCTTCCTCGATTTACCCTCGTGACGCGGCGACCCCGCACGCGCAACCGCTTTCTCAGCGGTAGCCACATTGGCACTCCCGCCAAAACTCCCGCTCCCTCCCTCACTTCCGCCCTCTTGACGCGGCGACCCCAAACGCGCCTTACTCCGCGGTGGAGACCTTACTGTCGCTCCCATCGCTTCACCCTCGCCGCCCGACGTGGAATCAGCCAACCGTTGGTCCTCGCAGGAGTCGCAATCTCCAACCCTGGACAGATGCTTGCACCCTTTGTGCAATCCTGTCCAGATCCTGCTGACACTGAGCCAACTGAACACCAAATGCTCAGCACAGAACTACTGTCAGGTAGTCCAGTCAGCAAGGATGCCAACAACACGGTGCTGCACTGGAACCGTGCGAAGCTTCCGCCAATAACAACAGCGTGGATGACCACGTTATCCGTATATTATATAGTAATAATAAAATTACTTACCGCTATTCAACGACGATTTGGTACACAAAAATGTCTAGCCGCACAAAACACTCGCGGTCACTAACCCTCACTACCCACGATCGCACAAAAAATTTTACCGACCGCTATGCACAGGCGCTAGGCAGTAACGGTGCCAGCTAAAACTCATAAACAAACAACCGCACAAAAGGAAATCGCAAAAATTCGCCGAGAAAACAATGTGAAAATATCGCAACGATGCGCACGCACGTCTATCCGCGTCGACAGTCAACTAACGAATTCTCACGACAACCGGTTCTAAGCGCGATGTTGCCTCCGCACTACTGCGACCTTATCCTCTACGTGCAATCTGCACCCAGTTTGCGCACTGCCCCGCCACTCACCCCGAGTGGCCAACAGAGGACCTCCACGGTCCACAGGAGGTGAAACAGGCGACATTACTCCCAGTCTTACTTGTCAACCCTCCCCAACCATCATCCCGCTCAAGTCCTCGTGCGAGAACCACTCCGCAACTCCTGGTTCCCCGCACAATCTGTTCCGTGTGTCAGACCATCATAAGCAGGAACGTCACATCAGCCACCAGCACGGATTCCGAAAAGTGCGTCATAAACGTTTATAAACGCTGAATAGTTCGTGGCCTCAACCAGATTCCACCCTGTGAGAGAACGATCCTCGTAGCAGTGGACTTGTCGAAAGCTTTTGACACAGTCAACCACACAACGCTAATGCAGGACTTCGAGAAAACTACGCTTCCTCCAGTACTGAAGAGGTGGACCATGAACTACTTGAACGGTCGACAATCATCCGTACTATTTCGAGGTGAACTACTATTTCTGTTTAACTTCTACATCTGGAAATTCCCACAGGCACCAGAGGGAGTTTCCGTAACCTCGTACGCTGACGATTGCACGATATTGACGTCGGGCAATGGACTCGATAGCATGTGTTCAAAAGTAAATGGCTATGTCTCTGACCTTTCACGTTTCCTCACTGCACGGAACCTAACACTTTCCTCCACCAAATCCACAGCGACCATATCTACGAACTGGACCAAGGACTACAGACTTGATCTTAGTATTGCAGTCGATGGCGCCAAATTCCGACTGTCAATATTCCTAACATTTAAGGTGTAACAATTGATAGTCTATTCTCCTTCACTCCCCATATGGCCGCGGTTATTGCCAAGGTACAGAGCCGCAAAAAAATCCTCAAGTCGCTAGTCGGCATCACATGGGGAAAAGGCAAAGAAACGTTGTTGGCAACTTACAAGGCAATTGACCGGCCGGTCCTCAGTTACGCTGCCCTAGTAAGGTCGCCTGGATGCAGTGGTACGCAGATGAGGAAACTCCAGACCTGCCAGAACACTGCACTCCGGACCACGACAGGATGCCTCTTGATGTCTCCCGCCTTCTAGGAGCATCAAAAGGTCTTTCTTTAACTATCGGGTGATTTTTTTGAGGTTAGGATTTTCATGCATTAGTATTTGACAGATCACGTGGGATTTCAGACATGGTGTCAAAGAGAAAGATGCTCAGTATGCTTTGACATTTCATCATGAATAGACTTACTAACGAGCAACGCTTGCAAATCATTGAATTTTATTACCAAAATGAGTGTTCGGTTCGAAATGTGTTTCGCGCTTTACGTCCGATTTATGGTCTACATAATCGACCAAGTGAGCAAACAATTAATGCGATTGTGACCAAGTTTCGCACTCAGTTTACTTTATTGGACACACGAATGCGTACAGTGCGTACAGAAGAGAATATTGCGTCTGTTTCTGAGAGTGTGGCTGAAGACCGTGAAATGTCGATTCGTCGCCGTTCGCAGCAATTGGGTTTGTGTTATTCGACCACATGGAAGATTTTACGCAAAGATCTTGGTGTAAAACCGTTTAAAATACAGCTCGTGCAAGAACTGAAGCCGAACGATCTGCCACAACGTCGAATTTTCAGTGAATGGGCCCTAGAAAAGTTGGCAGAAAATCCGCTTTTTTATCGACAAATTTTGTTCAGCGATGAGGCTCATTTCTGGTTGAATGGCTACGTAAATAAGCAAAATTGCAAAATTTTTTGTGGGGCTACGTCAAGTCTAAAGTCTACAGAAATAAGCCAGCAACTATTTCAGCTTTGGAAGACAACATTTCCGAAGAAATTCGGGCTATTCCGGCTGAAATGCTCGAAAAGTTGCCCAAAATTGGACTTTCCGAATGGACCACCTAAGACGCAGCCGCGGTCAACATTTAAATGAAATTATCTTCAAAAAGTAAATGTCATGAACCAATCTAACGTTTCAAATAAAGAACCGATGAGATTTTGCAAATTTTATGCGTTTTTTTTTAAAAAAGTTATCAAGCTCTTAAAAAATCACCCGATACTTCGCGACTTCGGACGCAACTAACCGACAGGTACTGACCGCCTTTCACGCTATAGGGGAAAAGTGAAGATCTTTCTTGAGTAGGAATGTATGGGGTATTCCATACCAAATCGACCACTTTTGACCCCGACCCATTTAGATTTTGCTGAAACTTATCCATCCTTTTCTATCCTTTGAAAAACATTTTTGAGAATTTTTTCAAAATTTTTTGTCCAACTTCAAAAAAATTTTGAATTTTTCCAAAAAATGGCTTTTTTATTTTCAAATAGCCATAACTTTTGTAGAAATTGACTTTTGGGGACCATTTTTTTTTATTTTTGTTTTGAATGAACTTTTCGAAAAAATACACGAAAAAAATTTAACACGATCAATTATATTAAATAATCGGTTTTTTTTTTAGTAAAATCGTCATTTTTGGGAAGTTCGGCATTTTTTGGAAGTTGCCATTTTTTTTGTTTTTTTTTTTTCAAAAAAAACTTCAATTAATTTGACAACTGTTTTCTTCTAATTCCGGTGGGGGCCGATTTTTGTTTTATATTTTTTTTATTTAGTTAAAAAAAAAGTGTCAAATTTACAAAAATGAAAAAATAAAACGTGAAAGAAATAGACGTGCGATTCGTCTATGATAAACAGCACTCTTCAACACATTCCTTACTGTTTGAGGACTTTTTTTTTTTGGTACATTTCAAAAATGAATAAGCATATGAACATTTAAAGAAAAAAATTTAAATTTTAAGTGTTCTTAAATCAGCTGTTAATAGCGGCCACTTCTATTTACAACAGGATAACGACCCAAAACACCCATATTATCTTGTACGTGCAGGGTTATTATGGAATTGAAAATAACTCCATAGGTCCCGCAATCACCATATATTAATCCTATTCAAAATATCTGGAACTGTTTGGAAAATCGTATTCGAAAACATCGAATTTCATCAAAATAAGGCCAAAAAGCAGGATCATAAAATTAGTGGGTCAAAATATCCGGATATAATAGTAGAAATGGAGTGGGGAGCATACATCTATGTTAGGGACAATAATAGCAACAAAATGTCGGCCAAAAATCGCTAAAATTATTGTAATTACTTTTGATTTATATAAATAATAGTGTAAGGAAACTTTTTTGATATAAATTATGCCCATTTTAAGCTTCAGCATTAATTTTTTTTATTTATGTAGAAAAATTTTTTTTTTTGATATGCTAAATTTAATGTTAAATTTATATCTTTTGAAATGGATAAAAAACCACAACATTTATTCATTTTATAACAAATAAACGTGTCGTAATTTAATAGAACTAGGTGTATGTAAACTTTATTGTTCCACTGTATGATGCTTAAACTTCACTTTCTTAAATTTAGTCCTCCTTTTGTGTTTGTAATATCGTTGCTTCCATTCTTTGACTTTTACGCCCGATATTGCGGCAACCGTTGGTTTGCGTCTACCTCGTCTACCACCAGCCCCAAGTCGAGTCATCATCCGCCGGAAATTCTTTATTTCCCCCTCTCATCTCCCGCTTATATGGAATACAGTACAATTATCCTTAATTATGATGCCAAAAATTAGCGCGATCTGTCAACCAGTGTTCACAGCAGCTGTTTATGTCACTCGACCTCAGTAGTGTTTGTCGAATTTTAAAAATAAATTCAAATAAATTTTGGCCAAACTCAACAAATATCATTGAGCAAGCATCGTATTCACTTGCTATGACCCCTGTGACTTTTACCTTTCTCCTTCGCTTCGACTCAATTGAAGACATCAAAACAAATTCGACGCGAGAGCTGAAGGCCATCTCGGAAACTGCCTATAAAAAATGTTTTGTGGATTGGAAGAAGCGTACATCGCTTCAAATGGATGTCGCAAGTGTACAATGTTCATTTTACACAAACATTAACAACTTAAATTTTTCCGATTTTAAATTCCGCAAAATCAAAACAAAAACATCTTTGACAGATTGCCGAAGTTCAAAATAGTTTAATCGAAATTCGAACATAAGTCTTCGCGATACGAATTTTTCGTTCGCATGAAAATAAAAATACACGGGAATGATTAATTCACGCGAAGTTCCCGATAAGGCTGGTTATTACCTCAGTGAAATTTTATTCAATACCTTACCGTTGGTTTGATAAGTCTTCGTTCACGCAAAATTCGCGATACGAATTTTTCGTTCGCCTGAAAATAAAAATGCACGGGAATGATTTATTCACGCGAAGTTCCCGATAAGGCTGGTTATTACCTCAATGAAGTTTTATTCAATACCTTACTGTTGGTGGGGGCAATGAGATAATTTCATTCAGTGAGAATTATTCATTCTAAATTATTATTTTATGTTTTTAAACATTATATACTATTTGGAAATCTTACGTATTTAACTAAATATATGTGTGTTGGTATGTACTGCGCACAGCATGGGGTTGTTTTTAACTATAGATCACTACATGTGTGTGTGCGCGTTTTTAATGTTATCTGATCTGTAAATTTATAACTTGTGTTTACCCATGCATTTTTATTATTATTGGACGCGCATTGCATGTAAATGCATCCGTCTGTTTACGTACATATGTATGTATGTTCAATATATTTGAAAATAGGTATTTATTTTTAACAGTATTTCGGCTTTGCTGATACTAAATAAGTAAGCATGTTCAATGATATTTGAACACTGATAGTGCTAATTTATTTCCTAACATTGGGGTATTACTGGCCTAGACCCCGCTTACGTGGTTATAGCCGAGATAACAACAGCGCGCCAGTTGTTTCTTCTTTCGCTACGTGGCGCCAATTGGAGAATCCAAGTGAAGCCAGGTCTTTCTCCACCTGGTCTTTCCAACAGAGTGGAGGTCTTCAAAACTCTTATTGATTCAAACGGGGTCAGATCGCCGAAAAAACAGCCCTTGGCAGGGTCAATTCCGGTGCGTAGAACCGGCTGTCGTGTCTGTCAAAAAATTTCGGAGTTAGAGTGTTTTCGTCCATTCGGACGACATGACCTACATAGCTACCGTAGCCGCTGTCTACAAATTCGCTGAACTATGTCAATGTCGTCGTAAATCTCGTACAGTTCATCGTTCCATCGAATGCGATATTCGCCATGGCCGATGCGCAAAGGACCATTAATCTTTCGCAGAACTTTTCTCTCGAAAACTCTAAACGTCGACTCTTCAGTTGATGATCGTACAAGCCTCTGCACCATATAGCAGGACTGGAATTATGAGCGACTTATAGAGTTTGGCTTTTGTTCGTCGAGAGAGGACTTTACTTTTCAATTGCCTACTCAGTCCGAAATAGCACCTGTTGGCAAGAGTTATCCTGCGTTGGATTTCCAATCTGACATTGTTGGTGGTGTTTACACTGGTTCCAAGATAAACGAAACTATCTACGACTTCGCAGTTATGATTGACAACAGCCTTGTCTGAAACCTCGTTTGGTATCGATCGGCTCGGATAGGTCCTTCCCAATCCTGACGGAGCTTTTGGTGTTGTCAGTTTACGCAGCCGTATTAGTTTTGCGGAGATACCAAATACAGACATCGCGGCATAAAGGCTCCTTTTCGTGCTGTCAAGGGCAGCAGTGTAGTTTATATCCCAAAAATTCTGGAGGCCGCGAATATAATAACTTTTTTACTCCTCTTGTTTTGATTCTGAAGTCAATTTGTGTGTTTATAGAAATAGTAGTGCCAGAAAAATCAATTTAAAAATACAAACTTTTAATTTAATATATCTGAAACGTTATTTCATACACAGTTTCGAAGGAAAAACAGAATGTTAATCTAGTTAAAAATTATAATTGTATATACTAAATCGATTCACTAATATTTAATTATAAAGTCTATATTTTTTATTACATCTATACACGGACGTTGTATGTGCTCTATTAGATCCTGACCTCGTCACAAAACGATTAGATCTCCAGCCAAAGTTGTGTTCTACTTGATGGATTTGCTGTTGCTTCAACTCGGTTTATATTTGCCCATAAATTTTCGATTGAATTCACTCCAGCGCCTGCGCTTGCGAGTACATTACGTCGATCCGTTCTGTTGCAAACCACACCTTAGCTAGTTTGTTCGTATGGTTAGGGTCATTATCGTGTTCAAACGTCTATTTTATAGAAATTTCTCAACTGGCAATTGATAACCTAACTTCATTCAACAGGTTTGTGTACCCTGTTTGGACCATGATGTTATATATCTAATGTGTAGGACCAACACCATGTTTAAAAATTTTAGTAGTGTACCTGGAATGATATAATGAAAAGAAACTATTTTGGTTTCATTGGTTTACATCACATTCCGCCATTTTGTAGATGGCCAATTGAAATGTTCTTTGCCAACTTTGTTCTTGCAGTCACATATTTCTTTGTCAAAAGAGTTGCTCTCGGGGAACTTCTTATCTTCAAATTGTTCTCAGCTTGCCTCCCACGATTTGAAAGAGTAGAAAGCGATTATTTAAACATAAATTTTAAATATCGTTAAACAGTTTTTCCTCCAATATGGATTTTTGGATATTTCTCTCATGATTCTCTGCTCGTTGTATTTTACAGTATTGCATATCATTGTGGAGCTGTATCCCTTATAGCTTCGATTCCCTGTAGGTTCTGTTTAGTTTCCTTATCGTTATTATCAATTATGGTTTCTAAGCAGAACAATTTCTTCAAATGAATTGAATTACTTAAATACACTTATGTATCACAACTATCTAATTATGTTTCCATTTACCGAACAGCTTCATTTTCCAGAAAATAGAAAAAATTTTCTTGTTGACTTGGCAACTCCGAATATGTTATTAAAAATCTTTAAATATAAATAGCTGTTGTACTATTATTTTCATAAACACAACTATATAAAAATATATGTTTAGTTTAGGTTAGGTTATACCCGACGGCTTTCACGCAATACATAGACCTACTGGTCCTTAGCAATGTCAGATGGAGGTTCAGTATAATTTGAGGTGAAGAATTTGTCAGACAGGACGTCAATGTTCTTTGCGCACTTTAAGAGCGACTTGATGTCCATGCTTGATATTTCGTCCAGTCTTTCTGCATGTATTGTTATCTTTTATGGCCATCCAGCTCGCATGTGATACCAGTAGGTTGTGACCTGTCAAGGAGCCAACAGCCATTCGGCAATCGAGACCGTGTGAGTAAGAAGCAAGTCATTTTTGTCTTGTACCTGATCTTGGCGATCCTGCATGTACTTAAGACATTCAATCTCGCCCTGAACCAACTGTCTACCTTTTCGGAAATTTCGTTGCACATCGTTCTTAGTGACTTTCGGATGGCACTTTTGGCAATCTCATCAGCTGTTTCGTTTCCCGGAACTTCTTTGTAGCCTAAAACCCAGTATATATGCAGCCGCTTTCTGAAAACACTACATCTACTGCTTCTAAGGACATTATCTGACGTAATGTGATGTGAGTTTATTGCCTTAATTGCTGTCTGGCTATCGACGTATATATTTATCCTTTTTATGTTATTTCCTGCCTTGTTAGCTATCTCGGCCGCTTTGACAACTGTAAATACTTCCGCTTGAAAGATACTGCAGTAATCCTGAGATCCAGCTCCGAGCAATAGATTCCGGTTCGGTGTAGTATCGGTGTAGTGTATCTTACAAGTTCCGATGGTGTGTCGCAGGCTTCTGCGCCATTCATTTTCCTTTAGTGTGACCTTCTCTCCCAAATAAAGAGTATGGTTATATGGTCAAATTTTTTTACCAGCCGCTTATTTAGCTATGTCCGAAGGTCTTTGTAGAGAACTCACTTGAATCGTGCAGCCGATTTTGCCGCAGAGCTTTTCTCCTGCGATTGGTAGTGGGTTGAGTAACCTTTCTATTGCCGCTGATGGAGTGGTTCATATCGCTTCCGTTATGCGGAGAATAGCGAGTCGCTGCACACGTTCCATCGGTTTTCAGTATGAAATTTTGTTCACAGCGGTCCAACACACCAGAGCACCACCGCTGTGTAACACAAATGGATGAGGCTAGGTGATAGGCCTCAACTAGACCTTAGAATTTTTTACCTACGCTCTTACCTGCTTATTTGACTCTCTCCTCAAAATTGAGTTCCCACATCAGCTTGCTGTCCAAAAATGCTCCTAGGTACTTGGTCAATTCAACTCCATTGAGCTTCGAAAGTTTCAATGGCGGGATTTTGTACCTTCTTGAAAAGAATACCATATCCGTCTTATTAGCAGGTTGTCCGATATCGCCCGTCGGTATATCACCCCTAGGGCGCTCTCAATCACATTACTTATTGTATTTAGGAATTTTCTCGTCACAAGTATAGCAATGTCGTTGTTGTTTTAACAGTTATCTAGTCCCCGTTAGGATGGTAAGCAGTATCTAAGTTTTCGTCAACGTCATCTAACGGGAGGCCAAGAAACGTGCTGTTTCGAGGGGGTGTCAAATGACCGGCACCCCATGTGCTGCCGGCTAGCGACTTGATTTTTTTTTGCGGCTCTGTACCTTGGCGATAATTGCGGTCGTATGAGGAGTGAAGGAGCATAGACTATGAAATGTTACACCTAAATGTTGTAGCTATGTTGTCTGCAGCTATTAGTATGCGTGTTTTTCTTTGAAATTTTTCCAAAAGCTCATTAGTTATAAGTTACCATAGGAGTTTAGAGCGTCTGTCCACCGTGGAATATGAGTGTTGACCAGGTTCACCTGTGATTCCTTGCTGCATCCAGTATTTTCTCTACATATTTAGCTTAGTAGTCTGGGGTGGTCGGGTGCTTTAAATGTAATTTCCTAAGCCTGGCTACTTCAGTTGTATTTTCTAATTTGTCGCAGAAGCTCCTCCAGGACTTCCTTTTGGCTTAACGATTTTTTTTTTTGTACATTCCATCTTTTTATTTCTCCCAGCAGAGCTCTTTATCAGCCAACCTGGCTAGGGTGAAGAGTTCCTTGACGCTATGACGGAGTTATCCGAGCTCCTTGTTCCACCAAAGTGGCCTCGATTCACTTTTTGCACGTATTGTTACGTCCACTACAAAAAATAACTGATTGGTCCAATATCGGAGTGTCCATAGTACTTTTACATGCAGTAAGGAGTTCCACGCGAAAGAACATGTACAAAATGTTCTATTTGTTTTCGTTACTATTTTATTATTTTGAAAATCTTAAAAAAAAATGAAAATTTTGAAAAAATTGCTTTCGGCTTAATTCTAATTTTTGCGTTAAAATCGACGACTTAAAACGAATTATCACTTTCGCAGCCTCCTTCGTTGGGGACCTAAACTATATATTTACCATATTAAAAACTAAAAAATCTGTTCTAATTGAAAGTTTGGAGATACCATGCAGTTTAGAATACTTGTAGATCTTTAATTTTAAGCGGAGTTGATTACTGGACTATAGAAATGCATTAGTAATGGATTTGGATGATTACTGAGCTTAAGTTCATGGTTCATTATGCTGTCCTCTAGTTCCTTCTTTACCAGAGAAATACCAAGATCTTTGTCAATATTTGTTTTACGAATGTACCACAGTAAACCCGTTATAGCTGTAAAGATTTTTGACTGGAATCTCTGTATCTGTATTATATTAACATTAGTTCCACAGGTCGCAAGATTTGAATACCATACATCCAAATCGGTCTTACTGCCGCGTTGTATAATAAAACTTTGTTGCCAAGGCTAAATTTAAATGAGAAGCCAGTTTAAATTTGCTGCTCTAATCTTCATGCTAGTTATTTTGGTGGATATATGTTTTCTCCATGTGTGTACTCTGTCCAAATGAATGTCAAGATAGCGTTACACAATTTGTGGTGCTATTTTGTAGACTTAGGGAAAATGTTAACATGCTTACAATTTTGTTCATGCACATTTATGCGCCAGTTGGCTAGCAATTATTAGACCAAAGCAACATGCTCCTCTAGTCGCCTTGATGCATTGATGGGACATTTATTACCTGATTCTATGGCTGTCATCTGCAAAAGTCGATGTCGATACACTATATAGTATATGATATAGAGTGGTGGTCTTATAATCAGAAACAATTTAGCAGTACATAGTTTTCCCGATATATTTAAAAAGATAGAAACATTTGAATCGATAGTAACGACTTAATACAAATCCCGTAAAAATGTATATATAAATACTATTTATTAAATTTTTAATGTTTTGTTGGGCAATCCTTATTTTTAACAACATTGTCTAGTTTAACAATTACCCGTAGGTTGGGTTAAGAACTGGGCTTTGCGGAGGGCAGTTCAAAACATCAGAATTTTTTTTATCCGAAGTACAACTCTTCACTAACCTTGAGGTGTATTTTGAGTCATTGTTGTTCTGGAAAATGTAATGGGATGGCAAATATATTGATGTTTGCCCACATTTAGACCCAAATTACGACAGGATTTGCCACCATATTTTGCTGTCACAGTGTTTCTGGGGTTAAGGGCCATGTTTTGAGAACGCCTTACACCCGGTTTTCCATCAGATTGGTATAAATTGAACTTTGTTTCGTCTCTCCACAGGGCTCAAATATGAGGTATTTTTTAGAATTTCTTTTGCAAATCGTAACGCTGACAAGAGCATGATAGCAAATGCATCCACGAAGGCCCCATTCTTGTAAGGGCCTTCTTATCGTCCAAATTGAGATTTCTTCAATAATTTGATGTCCTCGAGCTATTCCTTTGCAATATGTTGTGGTTTAACACCAAGTACGCTATTCATTGAGAGGGAGTCGGCGAATGTGTTGATGGCTCCACTGTGAATGGCGGTCAGTGCTTGTAGGAAGTTAGTTGCGTCTGAAGTCTGTTCGGAGTATTGTATGATGTCGTTAACGTAGTCGAGGAATGGCTTCTTGATACTCCTAGAAGGCGGTTACGCTTCCAGCAGGTGGCAGCAGGAATGATATCTACGAAAGCGCGCCAGCAGCAACTGGTTGGAGAGGAGCTCATTATGCTCCTTAAATGGGAGCATACGAGCCTCTCTATGCAGTTCTTCGATAGGAGACATCAAGAGGCATCCTGTCGTAGTCCGCAGTACAGTTCTCTGACAAGTCTAGAGCTTCCTTGTCTGCGTTTCGTTGCATCCAGGCGACCATTATTGGTGCGGCGTAGTTAAGGCCAGCCAATTGCCTTGTATGCTGCCAACAATTTTTCTTTGTCTGTCATATGCTGCCGTCTTTTTCCGATTTTCCACACATTGAAGATTGGTCAGAATTAGAATGGGAGTCATGTTGCCTATTTGAGCTCGTACGGACCGTGGAGGTCTTTCGTTGGCCACTCTAGTGGAGTGGCGGCGCAATGCGCAAACTAGGTGCGGATTGAACAGCGATCTAACGGGGTTAGATCTCCGAAATAACAGCCTTTGGCCGGAATTGCAAAACCATTAATCGTATATCGCAAAAAGTATGCGGCGAATTAATTTTTTCTAGATTATCGTTTCTAATTTTATGGCCACCGCCATTGTATAGAGTTTCAGTTTTCTTATCATTCGTTCAACCGATATGAAATTAGCAACTTTAACAGTAAATTTCCTATTTTTTAAATAACGCTCCACTGTTTTAATACGGAAGGAATATTTTTTTAAGTTTATATAAATGCCACACGTGGTCGAATACCCGAGCTACATCAATGAATATGTACTAGAATGTCTTCCTAATTTCGTTAGTAATTTTATGAACTTGCTCTACAGTGCCATGCTGTATTTTCATAGAGAAAAGCAGACATCTTTAATAGTAGCAATTTTTCATATATCTTTGACAGGCTGGGTAGGAGGCTTATTGATATGTAAGAAGACGCCTGTGATACGGGGCTATACCAGTGTGATGCATGAAAAATTAGGCGATTTTCGTGAATTTTTTTAAAAGAAAGTACTAGATTGAATGTTTCGGCGTTCTATGGACGTAATAAAGTATATTTTTAGCTATATTAAATTTTTTTTTTACAAAAATATTGAAAAATAATGAAGTTATGTGCTGTCTGCGGAAGTGCCTCAACTGCTGGCATGATTCCGGTCGAATACAAAACAAACAAAGCTGAAAAAAAAAATCAAAATGTTTATTAAACTTAAATATATTTTCTATACAATGAACTACGATATTTGAAAAATATCAAAAATTAATAAAATGACGTAATTTTGAAAAAAAATCGTTTTTACGAAAAATATCGTTTTTTACGAAAAAAAATGGTCGTTTTTTTAATGGGAAATTGACAATTTTCAACCAATCACAAAGATCGTAGTCTATTGTATAGCAAATGTATTCAACTATACCCAGTTTTAATTTGAAGTCGATCGGTCAATTTCTCGTTGAGTTATGATATCAGCAATTTTGAAAAATGTCGTTTCGAGAAAAACGCGTTTAAAGTTTCACTTATATATGTTTGCACCTCTGCCCAATCTGCAAAAAGGAAAACCCCACAATCTGCACCAACTGCCGTGGGATAAGTCTCCTAAACATCGTGTTTAATGTTCTATCGAGCTTATTGTGTGAAAGATTAAAGCCCACCGTCAACACACATATTGGACCTTATCAGTGTGGCTTTAAGCCTGGAAAATCAACAACTGAGAAGATATTCACCATGCGCCAAATCCTGGAAAAAAGCCGGGAAAAGAGAATCGACAGTCACCGATTTCGTTTTTATGCTTTTATGTCGCTATGTTTGAGTTTGGTATCCCCACAAAACTAATACGGCTGTGTAAACTGACGTTGAGCAACACGAAAAACTCCGTCAGGATCGGTAAGGACCCCTGCAAGCCGTTCGATGCCAAACGAGGTTTCAGACAAGGCGACTCCATCTTAGAGAAAATAATTCGAGCTGCAGAACAAAATAGAAAAGGTACAATCTTTTGTAAGAGTGTACAGTTTCTGGCGAACGTTGATGATATTGATATCATTGGACTTAACAACCGCGCCGTTATTTCTGGTTTTTCTAGAATGTATAAGGAAGCGAAGCAAATGGGTCTGGTGGTGAACGAGGGCAAGACGAAATTTTTCCTGTCATCAAATAAACAGTCGTCGCACTCGGACTAGGCCTCCCCTTCACTGTTGACAGTCATTTCTTCGAAGTCGTAGATAGTTTCTCTATCTTGGAAGCAAGATTATTAGCAACGAAATCCAGTGCAGAATAACTCTTGCCATCAGGCGCCACATTGCACATAGAAGAAACGACAGCGGGCTGTTATGTCATGACTATTCCTAAGAAGCTTTTGCTATCCCAATTAAGTCAAAATCAGCAGTTTTCTATGAATTTGAAGAATTCTGAGCAATGGTGGAGAATCAATGCTCGAAATATATATGAAAGTCCTCCGAACGGAGATTGGGCGTGAATATGGAGATATTCGGCAAATATCTTACAAAATGTGCCATTGTACAGCAGAAAACGACTGGCTACACACCTGAGCATATTGGCATTAAAAATAGGCTAAATCGGAGAATAACTGAATAGATAAGATGCATGTTGCTAGATGCAAAATTTGGAGGACAGATTCTAGGCCGAAGCTGCTCTAACTGCAGAAGTAAAAATCGGCTCGGAAAAGTTGGGGTCCGAAAAGCGACCAAACTTGAAACACCTTTTGGTTGTAGAGCAATGGTTCACGAAGACAAAGAAACGTAAGTTAAAATCTAAATCTCGAGAATGTATTCTCGTAGGCTACAGCACTGAAGCAAAGGCATATCGATTGTATGACCCTGTAGCGAAAAATATTAGTGCTAGCTGTGATGTAGTTTTTATTGAAAATCATATGAATTCACATCCCCCGCTACAGTTGCAAAGACAGAGAGGTTACCAGAGCCAACTACAGTTGCCAAGTAAGGGGTGGAATGTGTGAAAGAATTACCAACAGAAGACGGCTGTGATGCAACTTCAGGTAACAACAATTCACATGCAGACGAGAACTATGAATCAATAATTGCGGAAGAAAAAATAATAAATCCAAGCGATCGCAGAATATGTTACGGGCAAATTATAATCGCTGCATGACTGAAAATGTAGTATCAGATCCAAACACTGCTGAAGAGCCCATGGCAAGTCAAGAACATAATCGTCAGCAATCTGCAGTGTGTGAAGAAATTGATTCTCATAATATCAACGACACTAGGAAACAATCGCCCCTGCCTGTGGGAAAGAAAGCCATCCCATTGAATTGGGTTTATAAGAGAAAGATTAATGCTTACGGAGATCCTGTGCATTGTCTGCAAGTTGTCGTTATATGGTCTGAAGCAATCTAGTCGGTTTGGGAACATAAAGCGCAATTCAACGCTAGTTAGTTTCGGCTTGCAGCGCAGCAAATTCGACAAATGCGTATATTTTCTGGTCGCTGACAAAAAATTACTGTTCGTTGTTGTTTGAAATTTTCAAAATGATCTGGGTGCAGCATCATCAGTTTTGAGTATGCGTATAGCTCAAAATCTCAAAGAAGAAACTCTGAGGATCGATTAATCTTGCTATATTGCCGATGTAATCCGAAGTTTCGGCATGGAGGAATGCAATCCCGTGATTGACAGCGTTTATTTTTTTATCATAACAACAACGCCAACAGATATATACTAAAATCGCAATATTATAAACATTCTTACTTTTATTAATGAATTTCAATATGCTTCGTTGAAAAACAACATTGCACTACTTTTTAAAAACTTTGAATACATCGAGACCCTCGGGTCTGGCCAGGCATATTTTGTTTTTAAATGTTATTTAAATATATTTAGAGTGTAGCAAACGACTTGCGCTTCCAGGTAGCTTCCTAGAATTTTATTGTCTATAGAATTCAGAAAAAAAATTCAATCAAAAAGGATATTATAATATTACACCTTAGTGCACCAATGGTGCTTGGCTAGACCCCATATATTTTGTATGAAAATATATGAACTTTGGTATGTTTCTATGTTGTTGTTGTTTTAACGGAAATTCAATTCCCGTTGGGATGGTAAATTTCATTTGTGTTGTCGTCGATGTCATCTAACGGTAGGCCCAAGAAACGTGCTGTTTCGACGGGGTCGGACCAAAGGGAGGAGGGTGTTAGATGGGTGGGGTTTGTGGGGCATGCAAAGGGGTGGTCAGTATCATGCGGAGACTCGTTGCATGCAGGACATACGTCGGGTATGTCAGGGTCTATTCTGGATAAGTAGGAGTTTAACCTGCTACAGTATCCAGAACGAAGTTGCGCAAGGGTCACACGCGTTTCTCGCGGCAGCTGGAGCTCTTCGTCTGCGATGGGTGGTGGTTTGACTCCAAGAACGCCATTCACGGGAAGGGAGTCGGTGAAGGTGTTGATGGCTCCGCTGTGAATGGCGGTCAGTACCTGTCAGAAGTTAGTTGCGTCCGAAGTCCGGTCGGCGTACTGTACGACGTCGTCGACATAATCCAGGAATGATCTTTTGATGCTCCTAGGAGGCGGTTCCGCTCCAAGCAGATGACTGCAGGGGTGATTTCTACGAAAGCATCCCAGCAGGAACTGCCTGGAGAGGAGTTCATTATGCTCCTTAACTGGGAGCATAAGCGTCTCACTGTGTAGGTGTTCAATTGGAGACATCAAAAGACATCCTGTAGTGGTCCGGAGTGCAGTGTTCTGACAGGTCTGTAGTTTCCTCATCTGCGTACCACTGCATCCAGGCGACCTTACTAGGGCAGCGTAACTGAGGACCGGCCGGTCAATTGCCTTGTAAGTTGCCAACAACGTTTCTTTGCCTTTTCCCCATGTGATGCCGACTAGCGACTTGAAAATTTTTTTGCGGCTCTGTACCTTGGCAATAACCGCGGCCATATGGGGAGTGAAGGAGAATAGACTATCAATTGTTACACCTTAAATGTTAGGAATATTGACAGTCGGAATTTGGCGCCATCGACTGCAATACTAAGATCAAGTCTGTAGTCCTTGGTCCAGTTCGTAGATATGGTCGCTGTGGATTTGGTGGAGGAAAGTGTTAGGTTCCGTGCAGTGAGGAAACGTGAAAGGTCAGAGACATAGCCATTTACTTTTGAACACATGCTATCGAGTCCATTGCCCGACGCCAATATCGTGCAGTCATCAGCGTACGAGGTTATGGAAACTCCTTCTGGTGGTTGTGGGAGTTTCGAGATGTAGAAGTTAAACAGTAGTGGGGAGAGGACACCACCCTGCGGAACCCCCTGTTTAATTCTTCTCAGTTTAGATGTTTTACCTCGAAATAGTACGGATGACTGGCGACCGCTCAGATAGTTCATGGTCCACCTCTTTAGCCCTGGAGGGAGCGTAGTTGTTTCGATGTCCTGCAGTAGCGTTGTGTGATTGACCGTGTCAAAAGCTTTTGACAGGTCCAACGCTACGAGGATCGTTCTTTCGCAGGGTGGTTTCTGGTTGAGGCCACGAACTATCTGGGTGTTTATGACGCTAAGTGCTGTGGTGGTGCTGTGCACTTTTCGGAATCCATGCTGGTGGCTGGCTAGGCTCAGGTGGTGAGTGAAGGTCGGGAGTAGCAAGGCCTCAAGTGTCTTCACTACTGGGGAGAGGAGAGTTATCGGTCGATTAGATTCCCCTTTGTTGGCGGGTTTCGCAGGTTTCAGTAGTGGGACCACTCTTCCGACTTTCGTCACATCGGGTATTTGAAGAGTGGTCAGCGACAGATTGAGGACCTTGGTGAGATATCCTACTCCCGTCGAGCCTAGATGCTTTAGCATTAGCATGTTGATTCCATCAGGGCCAATGGATTTAGATGATTTTGCTTTTTTGATGGCACCCTGAACCTCCTCATCGGTGAAAGTAAGTGGCGCGCCTTCGTTTGGCATTTTGCGCAGCCGTCGGTTAACACATCGTTTAGCTTTGTCTACCGAAGGGTGCAGTGTAAATTGCCGGCTAAAATAGCTCGCGCACTTCTTCGGGTCCGAAGAGGCATGACCATTGAATTGAACTTCAACTCGGTCGTCATGTCTCTTCGGGTTAGACAGAGCTTTGACAGTAGCCCAAAGCTTACTCACTCCGGTGGAGAGGTTACAAGACTTCAGGTGCTCTATCCATTTCGTCCGCTTATGTTGGTTTACCATTCGCCGAATCTCCAAATTGAGATCCCTTATTCGGGGATCCCCGGGATCGGCATGGCGTAAGGTGTCGCGCTCATTAGCTAAAACGGCTGCTTCGGCTGGGAAATTGGGGCGGATTTCCGCGATTCTTCCAGCCGGGATGAAGCGAGCGGTAGCTGCTGCGATCACCTTGCGGAATTGACGTTCGCCAACGCATACGTCCATAGGAATAGGTAGAGCTTTGAAGGTGCTCTCAGTAAATTCTGTGAAGCCGACCCAATTAGCTTTGTTAAAGTTAAAATAGGTGCGGTTGTCTACAGAAACAAAATCGGGAGGCTTCTCGATCGAAATAATTATGGGCAGATGATCTGATGCGAGAGTTAGCATAGGTCGCCAGGTTATGCTGTTTATCAGACCACCGCTAGCAATGGTAATATCAGGCGAGCTATTACAGGTGCCCATAACTCAGGTGGGGGCTTCGTCATTCATTGAGCAGAATGTCGAATCGTCAATCTGTTCCGCCAGCTCCATCCCCCTACGATCATTTGACAGGCAGGAATGCCAAAGATCGTGGTGCGCGTTAAAGTCGCCTAGTACCAAACGGTTTTCACCACGAAGTAGCGCACCTATGTTCGGGTGATATCCTGTTGGGCAACATGTAACTGGAGGATGTATATATTAAATATTTCGAGCTCGACATCGCCTGACCGGATAGCTATACCCTGACATTCTAGGGTAGTATCCCTGGAGTCGATGTCTACATCGATTAGACGATACTGCACGGTGTTGTGCAATATGAAAGCTAGGCCACCACCATTATCTCGCTCGCGATCTTTACGTATAACGTTGAAACCTGCACAGCTCAGAAGATCTGAGCGGCTGTTTAACTTGGTTTCTTGGACCGCAGCTATCGATAGACGTTCCCGATTCATAAGTGCAACTATCTCCTCGATCTTACTCTGGAGTCCGTTGCAGTTAAATTGAAGTAGCCGAGTTTGTCGCGGGTGTCCGTGGGTGATCCTGGGGGTGAGGGAGTGACGTGTGGGTGGAAGTTGTTGCAGCTGTAGTACCCGCAGGGGCGGTTGTCGCGCTGGGGTGTTAATAGGCGACGCCACTGTTGTGAGTTGCGGGCTCCATCCATTGCATGTGTTGCACCTGACCGAGGTGGAGTTTGGATGGAGCCGTTTTGCGCACACGCAGCAGAAAAATTCCTCCGGGCCCGGGTTGGACTCAATGCCAGCGCGAGTCAGGAGGATACGGAGCAACCCTGCTACAAGGCATTGCTCTAGTAACGACAAACACAAATTAACACTTACCGATCCAAACGGGGCTAGATCGCTGAAAGAACAGTCCTTGGTCGGATGAAATCCGAGTCAATTCCGGTGCGTAGAACCGGCTGTCGTGGGAATTGTGGTATGTTTCTATCACTTCGCACGGTTGATTTATCTGTTTTCATGTTCGTTACATGTCCAAATTGGTTTGTATGTTTATCTAGGTCAAATACTTTAGCCGCTAGAGCGTTTTAAAGGTTAAGAAAAAAATGTAATTTTTCTCAAAATGTTACATTTTTTGTAAACGCTATTGCCACGCCCCTGGTAGGGATAGAGGGGAGGTTGAGGGCTTTCCTGAAAATCACAGAGGTGAACTAACTCGCAAAATCGTTTTGATCAGGTCTCAACCAGGGTTAAAACAACTACAGATATGTGATTAAAAAGTAGCCACCAAATCTGAAAGAGTTAACCAACAATTTTTCTAAAAGTAGCTGATGTTTGTACTTAAAAATTGTATACCTGAGCGAAGAAAGTATATGTGCAAATGAATTTTTAAGAAAAATATTTGTTTTTAACAAAATAAAGCAATTCGAGTTTATACATTTATTATAGTACTTTTAACTAGAAAAAATAACAATAAGATTTCTTATCATCTATTAGATTAGATTAGATTTATTTATGAGGAATGCACCGCGACCTTTGGTCTATTGTGCCCTCTCCTAGATCACATGGACTCACTTAGCCCCAGCACGTCGATGAATTCCAAAATTTTACTGGGTGCTAATGAGTCGATGCAATTCCTGTCCGGAAACATGGATCCGAGGGCCTTAATCCTGCGTCTGCAGACTGCTGTGCAGTCGATCAGCAGGTGTTCCGGTGTTTCAGGCTCCATGTCGCAGAACCGGCAGTCAGTGCAAGAAGATAGGCCCATGTTATATAAATGCCTATTTAACTTGCAGTGGCCAGTATAAAATGCGACCAAGAGCCTAAGCTTATTCCTGGGGAGGTTGATTACAACTTTGAACCTACTCATGTTGTACCCTCCCATTAGCAACCTGGCATGCCGCATGCCATGAGTTTGTTGCCAATACTTCTCTCTGCACACTCTCTCTTCTTTGCGAAGTAGCTCCTTTATAGTATGGGGACCCACCCCTGTAAAGGGTTCAGGACCTACCATTTTGGTGGAGGCTGCGGAGCGAGCGAGCTCGTCTGCCAGTTCGTTACCGGCTATTCCTTTGTGACCTGGCACCCAAATTAGGTGCACCTGGTTTCTTTCCGCAAGGCTGTTCAGCCTTTCTCTGCACTCCTGCACTAGCAGCGACTTGATCTCGTAGGAGGAGATCGCTTTTAGTGCCGCTTGACTATCGCTAAGTATGGCTATCCGCTCATTGCGATAGTTGCGATGGAGGTTTATATCTATGCACCGACTTATGGCAAAGACTTCCGCCTGGAAAATGCTCGGAAACTCCCCCATAGGTATAGAGAGCTTGGTGCGTGGACCCACGATCCCTGCACCAATTCCCTCCGACATTTTTGAGCCGTCGGTGTACCACCTCAAAGTGCTGTTCCTCAGAAGCAGTTCAAGGGTGGAGTTGTTCCACTCATCCTTGCTTCCGAGGGTGACCTTAAACTTCTTAGTGAAGTTAACCGTTTTGGTAGTGCTGTCCTTCGGGAGGAGGGCGATTGGTATATTACCGCTAATCTTTTCCATCCTCTGGGACGATATTACCTTTCCTTTGCCAAACCCTTCTGACGTTATTTGCAGAAGCGTGCTCTTGGCTACTTGGCCGATAACCAAGTGCAGCGGTGTGAGTTCAAGAAGGGCCTCCATAGCTGCCGTTGGGCAGGTGCGCATTGCGCCCGTCATGCAGACACAGGCTAGCCGCTGCAGCTTCGATAATTTAATTCCTACCGAGGTCTGCGACGCTACTGAGGCCCAGGCTACCGCCCCGTACGTGATTATCGGACGCACTATCATGGTGTACAACCACCTAACAATCCTTGGCTTACAGCCCCAGGACTTACCCGCCAGCCGATTGCACACCATTAATGCCTTTGTTGCTTTGACCAAGGTCAGGTCCACGTGTTGCTTCCACCGCAAAGTGGAGTCTAGCGTGAGACCAAGGTATTTGACCTTATTGGTCATCTCTATCACTCTCCCTCCTAATGTGAGGTTCCTGAGACCGGGCAGGGACCTGCGTCTCGTGAACGGGACAATGGTCGTCTTGGAGGGGTTGATGTTCAATTCTACCCCCTGCACCACCCCTTTGCCAGGTTTAGACCTCTTTGTATCAGGTCGCAGAGAGTGTCCTCATATTTGCCTTTGGCTATAATAACAATATCATCCGCATACCCTTGGCAGCGGATCCCATTGTCCGTTAGCATTGCTAACAGGTCGTCTACGACAAGACTCCACAGCAGGGGTGATAACACACCCCCTGTGGACAGCCTCTTGTTGTGCCGAGACGAATACTCTTATCTCCCACTGTGGTCTCAGCAATTCTGGATGGTCGTTTTGCGCAGTACGGCTTCTATCCATCTACGCACCGGTGCTGCCACATTTCTTTTCTCCAGTGCTCTGGCCACACTCCTGTGAGAAGTGTTGTCAAAGGCACCTTCGATGTCCAAGAACGCGCAAAGCATCACCTCCCCGTTCTCCAGAGAACTCTCTATCTCAGAGGTTAGCTGGTACAGAGCAGTACTGGTAGATCTGCCCGCTCTGTACGCATGCTGAGCCGCATGCAGAGGTGCCCTCTTCAGCGCTTTCGACCTTATGTCATGGTCCACGATCTTCTCCATGGTTTTTAGTAGGAAAGAAGTCAGACTGATTGGCCTGAACGATTTCGCCAATGAGTAATCTTTCCTTCCTACTTTGGGTATGAAGATCACCTTCGCTGTCCTCCATATTACAGGGATATACGCCATTGCGAGGCTCTCCCGCAGCAGCCGAACCAGGTGTGGCAGTAAAAGCTGCTCCCCCTGCTGTAACAGCGCTGGAAAGATGCCATCCAGTCCCGGAGACTTGAATCTCTCGAACGAGGCCATTGCCCACTTGATTGAGTCCGCCGTATACAGCTGCTTGGCTATCCTCCAATCCTCGCGGGATGGCCTGTGTTCGATCACGGGTAGACACTGGTCTACCCGAATAGTCTCCGGGAAGTGCGCCCGCAGAAGCTCCGTAGCTCTGTCTTCTGCGCTGGTCGTAAAAGTCCCGTCATCTCTTTTTATTGCTATAACTACGTCAGTCGTACCTCTAGCCAGAGCTTTATGCAGCCGAGCCGCTTCTGGCGTGGAGGAGACATTTTCGCAGAACCTTCTGAAGCTAGCCTGCTTTGCAGACCTAATCTCCTTATTATATAAGGTGAGGTAGCTTCTATATTCTTCCCAGACCCCCGTACGTTTCGCCTTGTTAAATAGGCTCCGTACCTTTTTCCGGAGGTCTGCCAGTTTCCTTGACCACCAGGTGCAGTTTCGACTGTCTGTGGGCACTCTTAGAGGGCAGCTGCCATGATAGGCATTGATAACAGCCCCGTTCAGCTCCGTTAGCCTACTCTCAATTCCCGGAGCTGAAACGCTTCTATCAGTCTGCCCCCTCTTGCTCAATTCCTCGCTTAGCATCTCACGGAAGGTATCCCAGTTCGCCTTCCGAGGGTTGCGTCTGGGGGGAAGTTGTCTGGTCTCCACCTTCAGCCTGAACCTTACAATCCTGTGGTCTGACAAAGAGGGCTCCGTTGAGACTCTCCATTGTGAGACCAATCCGTTTGCGTGTTCATTGCTCAAGGTGATGTCCAGCACCTCCCTCCTGCTTATAGTTATGAATGTGGGCTCACACCCTACATTCTCTATCGCTAAGCTATTACCTAATATGTACTCTAAAAGGGACTCACCTCTAGTGTTGCAATTGGTGCTGCCCCATTCTAGGTGGTGGGCGTTCGCATCACAGCCAATGATGAGGGGAAGCTTGAGTCTACGGCAATGCTCCACCAGCTTATCCACCACTACCGGGGGTGCCGTGGATGCCTCCCCTGGAAAATAGGCTGAAGCCAGTACGAAGTCCTTGCCTTCGAAGTCCCTGGCTTGCACCGCCACCAGATCCTGCGTCAGGAACTCTGAAATACAGAAGAATTCAATGTTATTCCTGACCACTATGCAAGCCCTAGGTCTCTCGCTAGAGAGATCCCAGATTACCTTGTTGCACTCCAACTTGAGGCCTTTAACCTCTCCTCTATGGACCCAAGGCTCTTGGATCAGCAGTATGCCCAGTTTATCCGCTGTGAACCTGCTCGCTATGACAGCTGACGCTGCCGCCGCGTGATGCAGGTTCACCTGGGCAATTTCCGTGTTGACGGTCACTACAAAAGTGGTTCGAGGGGGAGCAAATCCTCGTCCCCGCCGTCAACCGCACTGCCGACCAGTGGGTCTCCTAACCCCTCAAGGAGTTCCTGCGTGGAGGGTAGCTCTGCTCCCAGACCGCAGGAACTGACGTCCGGGTTTACTGAGGTTGCCACAGGCATAGCCTGCCCATCCCTGCTCACGCTGGGCTCGCTCGCAACCTCATCCACCTGCATCCTTTCTGCTTCCGGGGCCGCTACAGTCTCTGCCTGTTTTTCGATGCCCTCGCTTTCCTGCGTCGCAGCCTTGTCAGCTTCCTTGCTCCCGGTGGCTGCCGGCTTGTGAGGCCGCATTACCACCGTGCTGTACCTGTAATACAGGCGGAAGCCAGCTGCTCGGACGTACTTGTACGACTCATCGTCTATGTACAAGTACAATCTCCAACCGTTAATATCGCCTAGCTTCTCTAGCTCGCTGCTGACGACACGCCAGGCTGCGATACTGAGGCCCAGGTTTTGGTTCTTCACCAACCCTAGGGCGAACTCGTATGGCTTATCGCCGCACCGGGTGAGGAGCATTGTCATGCTGTGCATGATTGGCACGTCCTCCGCCTTTTTCGCGCAAAGGACGGGACCCTTCCAGCCGTCCAGCTTTGGGGCGAACACCCGCAGCCAGTTGGCGGATCTCTCGTCCTTACAGTCAATCTGTATCATGCCTCCCTTGAAGTCAACTCCAAGGAAGGACGCCGCGTAGTCGTCTCCTCTAAAGACCTCATCCATAATGATGTCCTGGAGCGCGGTAAGTTCCTCCGATCCAAGCAACCGCGCCGGGTAGTCTTGAGGAAGTACAGCCATGCGGATGACTTTAACAGTATCCGCATATCTGCGCCTCCCCTCCTCCTCCCGGTGTGGAGCTGGTACGGATGGTTGACTTCCGGCTTCCCTGGTGCTGCCACCCTTCATTCTTTTGGAACTGGGGGGCTCCTGCGGCGTGAGCTGGCCGCTTTTCCGCTTCGCAGTTTGGGCGTAGGTGTCCTTGGGCGCTGCCCTTCCGTCACCACGCCTTGCGGTCCTAGTTGTGCTGACCGGGCCTTGGTTTCTAGTGCCGCTGCCTTGCGTGCGAGCTGACACGGCCCTGTTGCGCTTCTTTGCTGGGGATGCATTGCTCCCTTCCTTCCGTCCTCTTACTGAAGCTTCCGCCTCCTCGGGAGTCTTCCCATCCCGGAGATAACGCAGGTACCACTTCATGCTGGCACCACTCATACCCTTCCTGTGCGGGTCGTCACACCCGCCGGGCTTTCCAGCTGCTGGGAGAGGGCGTTGCCCACCTCTTCTGCGCCTTCTCCTCCTGCTACGAGCGCCATCGGTCTCTGCCCGATGCGACTCCCCGAGTCTGACCCGCTAGGCCTACTTAGGGGGGTCTTGGCGGCGCTCGTAGCTGCTGCGGCGGCTGAGGACACTCTCGCCAGGCGAGCGCCGCTGCATGAGGGCACGTCGTCGTCGTCATCTCTCGCGTGCTCCTCAAACAACGCCCGCTCCTCCGGCGAGAGAGCGTCAAGGAAGCTAAACTTCCGCTTAGCTCCCTGACCCTCTTTACCAACGCTGCTTGCCTGCTCTTTGTCCGTGGTCGTTGTCCTGGGTCGTTGCCTTGTAGTTGGGTTGTTTGTTGTTGTTGTTGTGGTTGTGTTGTGCTGATTCATCTTGTTCTTACGACCCTTGGCTCAGCATGGTGAGCTGTCGGGTCTACTACTATAATGGGGAACTAGGAGGTCCGCCACGCCAGAGCCCCTTGACGCGGTAAGGCCACAGTTACTCCCCAATTCGGCCCGGTGTTGGGGAGGCTCCGTTCGAATACAGCCGAATTTACCTCCTGGCTGCAAATCATCCAATGGGCACGGGAGTCGCATAACACCCTGGATTAGGAGGTGGTAGCTCTTGGTTGACGCACGCATGCGGTACCCGACATCCTGCCTGAGCAGTGCCCTTCGGCACCATTCACACCGGCTGGGGGATACCGAGTATGCCTTGCGCCTAAGCCCCTGCACCGCGGCAAGGTGCCTACCATTCGCAGAGGTCATCATCTATATACATATGTAAAAATTTTTAAATAATTATTTTACCTCCATTGGCAATACTTCATGTACTTCAAGACATGCGTATACTAAATACTAAATATTAATTTGATGTGACATTTGGCACAGATGTGTCTGACTGTCATACTAATCTTGAAAAAAACTAATTCGAGGAATGGGTTTTCGCGCTAATTTTAAATCTAAAAGTTTTACTATTTTTTCCCCATAGTGAATAGATATGTTTAAATGAATAGATATGTTTAAATGAATGGATAGATATTTATTTATTTTACAAGGTGCTTTCCAAAGTAAACAGGACTTTTTGAATCTAGCGCCCCTTGGTGGCGTTATCTATTGTCTAGTGCGTTAGAATCTGCTATCTTTATCGATTGTCCAGTCAGAATTTCATAACATTTCATCGATTGGAAGTGAAGTTATCGCGTTTTAAGTGTCAGTATGTTTGTGTTATCGGTGCGAAAATGAGCTTCGATCAAAGAGCCAACATTTAATTTTGTTTTAAAATTAGTGAAACTTTTACCGAAACGTTTTAATTGACGAAACAAGTTTATGAATGCCTATCCCGTAGCAGAGTGCACGAGTGGTTTCAACGTTTTCAAAGTGGCCGAAGAGAGAATCTTACATAGATACTGCTACTTTGCTGTAGAAATATGCACAATTCGTACTGCCCGCTATAGGTGCACCTCATTCGGGACCACGCCTAGTCAGTATTACCTACTGTTCTGGACTTGCGAAACAGTACACCTACGTACTAGGTGTTAGGCATTTCATCGCAGGATGGAGTACCATGACTGCCATCTTCTCCATTAAATTCCACACCTTCCTCGAGTGCAGCATGTAGGTCACTATATTCTCTGGTCGTCGTGTTCTTCCTTTTCCCGAGATAGCCGATATTGCTTCCACAGAAAGAGCAAGCTACTCCCTCCTCGTGGCCGTACTTATGCAAGTGGTCCCTGAAGCATCCATGTCCTCTTAGAAACTGCGTCATGTAATGATCTTTCTCGCCGTGTTTTCGTTTTATCCATGCTTGTATATTACCGATTAAGTGGTATGTCCATCTCCCCTTGCTTGATGTATCCCATCGTGTTTGCCATTCGTTTAAGCTGGCTTGTCTTTCTTCTCTACGCTCTGCCACCGTTAGTTTCCGGCCTGCGCTTTTACTTTTATCATATATTCGCTTCAGTTCAAGAGCCATTATGTCTGGAAGCATAACTCCTGCTAGAACCCCAACAGCTTCATTAGAAACCGTGCGAAATGCACTGGCTATTCAGATAGCGCTCAACTGGAATACCCATGGTGGCACTGCAGTATATGTTTTATGTATTAATGCTGGTCCCCATACAGGCGCCGCATACATTTCAATCGACTGGCTGACCTTGGCCAGAAGAGCTATCCTGCTCTGTTTTGGCCCTCCAATGTTTGCCACTATTCTTGATAAGGCCATGTTTACACGCGCCGCTTTTTCAACATGTATTTTGTAGTTGAGTCTCGCATCAATCGTTACACCAAGGTATTTCACAACGGATTGTGTTGTAATGTTGTGCTCGTCTATGTTAAGCGGAATGATTTCCAGTTTTTTCTGCTAGTTATAAGCACTGCTTCCGTTTTGTGGCCGACAAGTTCGAGTTTTGCACTCGTTAGCCACTGCTTTATCTTTAGCTACTATTGTCACCGCAATATCATCTACGTATCCAATTATTTTCACTTCTTTCGATAGAGGGAGGCGCAATATTTCATCGTATAGTGTATTCCAAAGGAGTGGGCTTAGCACAGAGCCTTGTGGCACACCACCCGTTACCCTATACTTTTTGGTCCTTCGTCAGTGTCGTAGAGCAGAATCCTATCGGCCAAATTGCTCTGTATGATTTACAGCAAATAGCTCGGTGTTTTTTAAGCACTAATGCACGTATTATATGGGGCCAATGGGCCGAGTTAAACGCGTTTCTCACATCAAATGTGACGACCGCACAATATCCTTTTTCCCCATACATCAACCTGTCTCCTTCAATAGCCTTTTCTGCTAACCATCTAATCCTGGTGCTTTGCTATTTTCAAAACGCTCAGCAGCTTGAACAGCTTCCAGCTCGATGATTTCTGGCGCATCTACGACTTATTCGTGGTAAAAATTTCCTTCTTCTTGGTTTAGTTGTGGAAATAGAGTTTTTTAAGTCGTTGCGTTTCTTTCTTCGTAGTAGTGTCACAATCTTAGCTGCCTATGCTTCGTTGAAAACGGCGCCTCGCTTTGTGGCTATCACTTCTCGATGATTCCATTTCACGATTCCACCAATAAGCAGGCTCTCTCTGTGCGGATGTCTTCCTTTTATTCATAGCGGCATCACAGGCTTTTCTAATGTGTTGCACCATCAATTTAGCCTGTTGGTTTATGTCATCACTTCCGTCTATGTTTCATCCAGCATTAATTTAAAATTTCCTCATCTAGGGTTTCAGTTCTCCACCCCTTGGACTGCACCTTTTGGTGGCAAACATTTCGCTGTTGCATACTCTTGCTGATATGTACTTATCATTATAGCCTGGTGGTCACTCTTGGTATATATGTCGCATATCCGCCAGTCTATGTATCGATATAGCACCCTGCTGGCAAAAGATATATCGATAATGGAGCCACGCCCATTTTTCTCAAAGGTGTTTTGTCTTCCTGTATTAAGCAGTAGTACGTCTAGAACAGCAAATGCTTTAAGTAATGCACTACTTCTCAAATTTGTATTTGTGCTGCCCAGGCATTATAGTCACCTGCAATTATATTAGGTGTAATTGTCATCGCATCTTTTACCAAGTCGTCAAGTATTTTTTCATATTCAGCATGTGGTATTTTGGCTCTTGTATAGTATGCCTTGTCAATTAATGGCTTGTCTTGCATCATCTTATCTCCACAAGCCCATATTGTAACCTTTTTTGTGGTGTCGGAAATCCACTTGTCAGAGTCTTTATTTTTATACTATTCAGAAATTAATGCAAAGTCTATCTTATTTTCATACATGTTTTGTGTCAAGAGATCCTGGTCCGCTTCGCAGTGGTTCAGGTTTATTTGTAGGATATATGGGGCATTTCCGGGTTCCTATTTGATGGTCTATGCTTGTTCTTCCACTATGTTCACACGCCTTGCTGGAAGGATTGTTAACACAATCTTTGGCGAAATGACTCTCCTCTCCGCATTTAATACAGCACTTGCTCCTGTCTCCTGGATTGCTGCATGCTTTCGCCACATGTCCATACTCTAGACATCTGAAACATTTCTTCAGTCGCTTTTTTACCCGGATTCTGCAGATTTTCCAGCCGATTTTAATCTTTTGTGCTGTCAGTAGGTGCTTTTATGATTGCTTTTTGAGTGCCTGCATATTCTAGTCTGATACTTTTAATACACTCTTTACTAAATAGACGAAGCTCTTCGATTTCTGAACGAATTGCTGGATATAGCACAAGCATCTTTCGTCGTTATATCGTCCAAGTCACGCGTTCGACTGTAGTTTCTTGTGTTAGTGATCTTATTTATGCTTGATCTCCTAGTATCTTCACTATATCCTCTCTATATCCTTTAGTACTTCCTGTCTTGAGACATTTTTGCCAAGCACTTGCAGATTTTCTTTCTTTAACCGCCCGAAGTATGTCTGCGTAAGACATGTCTCCGGTTTTTGCGATGAAAATTGCTTCTGGCCGAAGGCGTGGTACGGTGTTTTCCTTCTTCTTGTGTTTTTTTTTTTTTTAGCTTTACTTGGTATTGTGATCCAAGTATCTTCCCTTGTCAAGTCCTTATCTCCTCCCCCGCGTTTTTTGCTTTCTCCTGCTTTCACAATTAGTTCGTCATGATATGTTTTAGTCGTCTGTTCCATAGCTATGCTTTTACCTATGTTAGATTCCCGATGTCTAATATGGCCATCTTGGGTACGGGTGTAGAGCTTCGATATGCGCTAAGCAGTTTCCTCATGGTATTGTTAATAGAGCGCTGTGGCGGACGCTTCACATCCGTTGTATCATTTCTCCCAGTTAAGCACTCTTTCAACGTCGGTGTGTTCTCCTGAAGTGTTGGAGGTGACGATTTCGACCTCGCTGGTCTTTGTGCGGAGAGCACCTTCACTAGCGATCTAGCCAAACGGGAAGCTTTTTTAAAGGGATCTACTTCTGAAATCGTACATTGACTGGTGACACTGCTAAATGTTTTGCTGCTATTGTTGTTGTTGTGTGTTTTTTCATTAATTGTATCCATTTATCAGTTTAACCAGCACATCGTGTGCAGAAGGGCGGGCCGAAAAAGACAGGAACGGGTGTACCCTCGGGGGCTATGCCCCTACCCCAGTTCCCTGAGGCCTGTCCTACGCCTTACCGGTTCCGGAAAACTTGCGCTCGTCTGGAGCAACGCAGTACTAATACTGCGCCCAATGTACACTTCCTGACCAGGGCCCGAAGGGCTGGTTACTGATTCACATCGTGGCTGACACTTCGGCAGAGCTGACTCATTTCACCCTCTCTACACCACCAGGGAAAACAGCTGGTGATGTTTCAAGGGACTCCCAGTGCGCCCCGGTATGGAGCTATCTTATTTACAGCCGCACCTAACATGGTGAACGCTGGCCAGGAAGCCGCTCACTTTGAGTCCGTCGCGCCTGGATTTTGATCGGTCACCTATATTAGAGAGGCGGTAACTCTTCGCTTCTGTCGCAGGAGTTTCGAGGGATTGGCAGGCTTTTATACCTCATCCTCCACTCCTGCCGCTCATCGTCGGGGATTACTTATTCGTTGTAACTTATTTCGCAACTAACCGGCTACTACAGGCCGTCCGGCTATCCGCGACCTGCCGACCCCCACGGTAGCTTAGAGCTCAGCTGGGATGCCTGATCCCGTAGGATCCAAGACCTACCAACGGGCCAAGACCTACCAACATGATGCCAATGTGTTGAGTATGATTTGTGTAGTGTAGGATGAAGAGGTGGTGTGTATGAATTGTGTGGTGTAGATGTGTTATATTAGGAGGGGGGTCAGAAGCTGATTTAGACACAGAGTTTTCCTGAAATATTGGCTATTTATAAGGTTTAAATTTGATATTGACAGACACATACTGTTATGATACTGTCTGTTAATTAATTTAAATCTTTCTCATAATTTGTACGCACGACGTTCATTCGCGAAACAGGGAAGCTCCAAGTTGATTCGGCAAACTTCTAAAAATTGTCTTGTTCGAATACACAGTCGAGGTTGATGAATGTTTCGCAGTATGATGACAACTGAATCCTACTTTTAATTGCATATTTATTTATTTCATTTATTTAACGCCAATCGGCACTATACATCAAATAACAATTATAATTCTAAATAAGACATCATATAAAATTAGGAATTAAACAAGTACCTAGTTCGTATGCTAGTATTTTAATACAACTTTTTTAACGGTCTTTCTGAGGTTCTGTAGAGATCCGCTGAAGAAGTTGACGTCACCGTGCAGAGAGTTTACCAATCTACAGATTCTTTCCTTTGGGCCATTGATTACATAATTTTTGTTCGATCTGCAAGATTTCAGGATCCTCATCTGTCTAAGGTTAAGCTCATTTGGTATGATTTCAAAGTCTGCAAAGATTTCTGGGGCAGCAATTAATCCATTGAAGATTTTGAAGAAGAAGATGAGGTCTGCTACCTGCCGTCGAGATTTCAGGTCATTTATTTTCAGGATTCTTCGGACGTCTTCTGTTGAATTGATATCATTTCTGTGTCTGTTATGAAATAGCAGCGCTTTGCGGAACTTGTACTGGATTCTCTCTACTCTGTTGACCATTGAGTCCGTGAATGGGGACCAGATCACTGTTCCATATTCTAGAATGGGTATTAATGAGCAATTGTTCTCAAATTCCCTACACATATTAATCAACCCTAGTATTTTGTATGCCTGCGAAGTAATTGTTTCGATATGTTTCTTGAAATTTAGTCTTCTGTCAATAGTGGTACCCAGGTTTCTGATGTCTTCAACTTCCGTGAGTCTTTGGTCATTCAAAGTGTAGGATAAAGGTACCTGCGTGTGTGGACGGGTGAAAGACATCACTGCGCTACACCAGTTATACAGCTCACCTATATCGTTTTGTAAGATGTGAATATCAAGAACGGTGAAAATTCTACGAAAATTTTTTAAATCGTCAGCGTATAATAAGTACTCAGACTGAAGTTTCTTCCCAATGCCATTCACAAATATGTTGAAGAGTATGGGTCCAAGGTGGGATCCCTGGGAACACCAGATGTGGCATCATACTCATCTGAAATGTGTCCGTCGATCCTTACTTGCAATCTTCTTCCTGTAAGGTACGATCTGATCCAGCGTAGCGCATTGCCATTCACTCCATAATTTTTTAGCTTCTCCATAAGAATCTCATGGTCCACTTTGTCGAATGCCCGTAAATATTGATTGGAATACCACTGTCCATGGCCTTGAAGATGTAGTTGAGATATGTATATAAGTTTGTCAACTGAGGCAGGACAATTTTCTCAAACAGTTTTGCTAATGCAGATTGGATACATACAGGTCTATAATTGGTGACGTCAGATCTTGGGCCGTTTTTGTGGATGGGACTAATGAACGACGATTTCCACGCCGATGGAAAGGTTCCGTGATGAAAAGACATGCTGAATATATGTCTGATAGGTTCACAGAGCCCGGCAGCACAGTTGCGTATAAATATATTTTTTTGGATCCAGGGACATCAGCTACTTAAAAACTTCATTGAAGTTAGCATTAAATTCATTTAGCTCCACATTTTCTTCAATATCAGCAGATTTATGATGGCCAACTCCGATGGGGCTCATTGTATAGATGTCTTTGAAGTAAGATGCGAAAATATTACTAATCTCCGCACCCGAATGAGCGGTTAGATCATTCCATGTCATGGTAGCTTAGATTCCCATGTCGGTACCCCTTTCGTTCTTGACAAACCTCCAAAATTCATTTTTGTCTGAAGAGACTAGATTTTCTACTTTATTAATGTGTGACTTGTAGCATATTGCACTTAATTGCTTGCATTCGAGTCTCAGTTGGCTAAAACATCTATAATTTGACTTAGTTTTATTTCTCTTATATCTGGTAGGCGCAGATTTCTTCAAGTTAATTTTATTTATACATAAGTTCCTTAGAGAACCAGCAGGGAAATTTACTTGGTTTCCTCAAGTATACAGGGACAAACTGAGAAATACCTTCTTGTACTTTATTATAAAACCAACTAACCTTATCAACCACTTCTTCTATTTTGTATAGCTCAATCCAGTTAGATCTTAAAAAGAAAGCGTTAAGATTCACATAGTCGGCTTTCTTAAACGAATTAGAAGGAGGATAATTTGGTATTAGACTAGGCAGAAAATCCAAGGAGATCTCCAGAGGCGGGTGATATTTATCCGCAGTCGTGAAAGCAAGGTTTTCGTTGATTGAAAGATCCAAATAACTGAAACATAAATCCAACATCTTATTATTTTCATTTAAGATGTGATTGAATTGTTGACACTCAATCAGAGCAGTGGTATCGTACAGCAGCTTCTCGCAATCAAAACGCGGTGTACTGCTGGGCAAATTGTAGTCTCCCACTATCATGATTTTTGAGTCCGGAAATTTTTCTCTCAAATGTATTAATGTTTCAGTATGGGCATAGTATATTTCACAATTAGCTTGTGGTGGTATATATACGCACCCAATGATACAAGCATTATCACCTTTGATCCTTATGAAGATCTGCTCTGTTACTGTTTCCAATGGATATAAGCTCAGCTTTAATTGTTCGTTTAAACGCAATCAGGACATCACCTCCTCTCTCGCATCCTGTCGAAGTATCCCTGTCCTTCCTAAGTGTGATATAGGAGCTATCGATGAATTCATTATTTTGAGTAGATGAGTAAAGCCAGGACTCTCTGATACATATTACGTCATGCAAGCTACTTGCCGATGAGGTTAGAACTCGCTCAGTTTTGTCCTTAGACCGCGCGTGTTCTGTTAGAATTCGTGTAGCTGCTTTAGATTTCCTTTCCTCGACGACTTGGCAAAAATTTGTATCAACAATTCTAGGCGTGCCATTCACGTATTTAATGGTTTTGTTTTTAACGCCACTCAGCCAATCTAAGTTTTTCGCTCAGTGATTGCAATTGTGACTGCTGAGCCGGAGTGAGATCTGACTTGAAGGAGACTCGTGTGTCAGGATCAGGTTTGGATTTTAGTATATTTCTGGCATGAATGACAGACTGTGTCTCAATCAGCAAAGGCCTAGGCCGATCGGGTGTTGGACGCCCTAGCCTGCGCAGCTTGAACGATTTCACATTGTCATTGAGCTCTTCGGGAATAACTAAAGATAACCGTGCTCTATCTTCTTCTAGACGTACTTTACCGTCTACCGCCTTGGATTCAGTAATATTTAATGCGATCACATTGGCTCCCGCTTCTTACGCTCATTGATCTCCGTAATAACCTCCTCTGGAGGAAGTGGAGAGAATGAACTTAGTTTGTCTTCTATCTCCGCAACCCTTTTATCTAAATGTGAGCACTTTTTCGACATAGCCTCATTCAGTTTATTTATCTCACTCCTTATATCTGAGAGGTTACCCTCAATAGACTGCTTAAATTAATCGAACTTCGACTCAATTTTGCTTGACAGTTTGATGAGTAAATTTTCATACTTATCGAGGGACTCGTCGTCTGTGACATCACTGTCATCCTCATCTAACTCAGAATCTCGCTGGGCGTCTGATATTCTTACACTAACCTAACCTCGCACAGACACTTGTCGCATTTCCAAACTGTTTTATTTTTTAAGAATTTATTAGCTGTATCCCTAAATTCTTCGCTGCTGTGCCCGGTACACCGAGCGTGATGCCAGTAATTGCATTGAGCACATTGAATGCTGTTGGAACCTTCACGAATAACCTTAAGACAAGTCCCGCAAGCACATTTACTGGTTGACTTTTTAGGAGGCATAATCACTGTATTTATTTTTCACTTCGATTACATTCCCTAACTTAACAAATCGTTAGGTAATTAAATGTAGATATTTATAAAAAAAAACAACTAATAAATTGTCGGCACAAAATTTTGCACATGTTGTTAGCCCAGTGTTGCCATATTGTGAGATAGTAATCCAGGCAATGCCAGTGAATTTAAAAACTCCGTGGGATAGTTGACTATGTCGTCCTGGTTCATAACGGTGTCGACTGATTTGAAGGAAAAAAATTCTGAGATGACAACAATTCTGCATTGAGATCCTCACTATCTTTATTTTTCGCCGATAATATTGATCGTTCGCCTTACCAATTATGCTTATTGAACTGCTACGCTATATCTGGGAAAGCACGCTCAATAAGGCCCTCTTTTGATTCTGTGATGCAACAGAAATATGTGGGTAATGTGATGAATCCGGTCTAAGTGTCCACTGCGACTTTATTATTTCCAATGTTTAACAACTTGCAGTTTCATTTTGTTGCACAAATACTCGCACATAAGTTGTTAATTGGAGTGCCTGTACGTTCTGCCCCAAATTCGGTGATTTTACGCATGCATTTAGTTCATCAGCAACAGTTGATCGGGGAATAACTGGAAGCGTCTGACGAAAATCGCCTGACAACAGAATAATGGTCCCACTAAAAAATCAATTTTCATGCCTGTAGGATCTTGGTCATTGCCCTATTTTGGCGATGTTTGAAATTGGTGTTTCGGTGATTTGCATTTTTAATGGTAATTTCAAGGCAGAATATGCAGTTCGCCTGCCTTCTAGCAGAGTCACAGAAATGGATAATATGATACGAGACTCTTTGATTCGAGAGAGAGAGCTGTCAAAACTCGCATTTTTATAACATTTGCCAATGATGCCACTGCTGAAAAATATTAGATTGGGTATTAAATAAATTATACAAAACACTAAATTAAACACTTTGAAAATGCATAAATATATAAATGCTAAAATGTAAAATCTTTAATTAATTTACATAAACATTTATTTTGCCAAAATATGTTCGCACAGTTCAATGAAATTTCATTTCACACTAATTTCGTCAAGTAATTGTAGCGGTTTACTTCTGACATCCCGCCTGTTCTGAAATCACCTGATCGAAATTCCCTGATCTCCTTCGCTGTCAAATAATCAGGGAACGTGTTTGAGAGAAAAATGAGAGCCAATGATTCTCCTCAAAAGCAATGAAATTAGGAACGTTTTTCCGGTTCCTCCGGGAGCATTAAGGAAATAAATTCCACCCTATCCAGTATTCAAAGCTTCTATCAACGTGTAGTACGCAACTCTTTGTTGTTGATTGAATTGTGGAAAAATTTTTCGAACTGTTTCGGCCAATGCTACAATGTCGTACTGTTGTTCTCTTTGCAACTCGTGCTTTAATACATAGTGCACATGACGATTGGGTGCTGTCATTCCCAAACATGACAATACTTTGTTTGCCATCAATAAACACATATCTTCTATCATGATCAATGTCTTATTGTAAACTACTGCAGTCATTTATAGTGCAGGATTCAAAGTTTAACGGCGCATACAATGCAAAACAGCCTCAGACATGTCATCTCTACATATACTCAACCCAAAAATCTTTTGGATTCTTATGTGAAACATGTCGACATGATAATCGCAAACAATGTAAGAATTTGAGGCGGCGATGAAGATATTACGGAATCCTTGAGCGTGTCATCCCTGTGCGAATCGTTTCCAAGTAAATGTAGTAGTTGACATGCCTCACGGTAATTCGCACACAGCTGTCCATTAAGAGCCGTTTTCACAGTGATTAGTTAACGAATGGTTGAAGATAACTAATTGGTTTTCATTTCAAAGTGAATTGTCAAACAATTAGTTAACTCATCTCCCGGGCATTGGTTGACGATTGGTCAACAAACAGCTGTTCGAATGTCAAACTATTTATTTTTATTAAAAGAAAAATAAAATAAATCTAAAAAGCAATTTGGTGGGAAGTAGTGATCGCAACAATGGAGTTCAGTGACAGTGACGACGATTACGAAGAGCTGCTAAAAGTAGCAATTTTCCGTCGGAAAAAAGAAATCCGGGAGCGATTTAATTTCTTTCAACTTTATGATGAAAAGGACTTCAGAGAGCGTTTCCGCCTATGCAAAGATGCTGAATGGGAAGTATTGCAGCTCATACGTCCAGATATACAGCATGCTACCACATGGTATAGCTTTTTTAACGCTTTGCCTGCCGATTTCTACATAAAATTTTTTCCTAGGAATAATGCGTTGTCGCCGGATCATATGTTGGCCATTACATTGAGGTTTTATGCCACTGGCAGTATTCAGCAATTGATTGGAGATGTGTCAGGAGTGTCTACTAGCACAGTATCAAGTTTGTTTTTATCTTGTTTCAGATAAAATAGCAAGGTTGCGAGAACGTTTCATACGATTTCCTACTACAACGGAAGATATACATCAAAAACAGAAAGAGTTTTTTCGAATTGCTAAATTTCCCAGAGTTATTTGTGCCTTAGATTGCCCGCACGTAAAAATTCAGTCACCTGGTGAGCTGAAACACCTCAAAACCGTAATGAATATCTATTTTTACATGTTTCCTTCCTTGTCAGGCGGAGACCATGCGGAACTATTTCGTAATAGAAAAAGCATTTTTTCTTTTATTGTAGAAACGATTTGCGATCCTCGTTTGATGATTTTAGACAAAGTCTAGGTGGCCAGTATCAACACATGATGCTACCATATTACGAAACTCTCGTATTTTTGCTCGTCTTGAGAACGGAGAGTTCGGAGATGGACTTGTGCTTGCTGATAAAGGGTATGAAAATAATAAACAGATTTTAACACCCCTTCATTCCGTTAACAGTGCAGCTGAAAGACTATAACGAATCACATATTCGGTCAAGAAATCCAATTGAACGCTCTTATGGTGTTTTGAAGCGAAGGTTTCCAGTATTGTCTTTGATACTGAAGCTTCTCCTTCAGATCCTGAGATTGATAGGCAAATTTTGTCAGTTTTAAGCATACCGAATAATCGCAGCTCTGATCGGCGTACTGAAAAAAATGTGACGAGGAATAATTTAATAAATGGGTACTTTGCAACCTTATAACTGCAAGTCAAGCTTTGTAAGACTATCAATCAGAAGCAAATAATACAACAATGTTATTTAAAACACTTTTATTTTGTATGTGTCAAGTTATTTTGTGCTTGTACTGTTTTTTTCCAATTGAAGATTGCGCCATTGAATTTCCTTTAATTGCTCTTCCATAATTCTCATACGCATTTTGTGTTCCACTTCAGATTGCTTTATATGTTGCTCGTACATCTATACTCGCTTTTCATGTTCAGCTTTTAATATTTCAATCTCTACGCGGCATTTTTCTCCGGTCCATTTTGATATAACAGCGGCCAGCTTCGACCATGATGTATTTTTCTCTTTGCTTTGCGATTCGTCGATTATAAGTTTTTTACATTTAGGAGCTTTTAAATCTGCAGGCGTGTGTGTACTCTAATTTTTCGAAGTAGTAGCTGTGTTGGATGTGTTCTTGATGTCTTCAAATTCCTCGCTCCCATCCTGAGATTGCTTAGCACTGATGTTATTTGCTGCCTTATCTGCAAAACCATTAATACATTTAAATGATGGTATTTGAGTAACAGCATAAATATATACAATGAAACCTCCCAAATCAAGAGCAGAATAATTAAGTAATTTCTTACCAATGCTAACGATAACATCCTCCGTTTTGTTTCGCACAAAAGGATTATCGGAATCGTATACAGATTCCATTCCTTCTAACTGCTCCGAGCCTATTATTGATGTTAACATGACATCAATATCACTGGTGATAATTTTCAATGGCGGCCCTCCTCCTGTCGCGATGCAATTTCCTTTTTCGGCTGCTACCTTTTTCTTGAATTCCTTTTTCATGTTGTAATATTTGGTACGCAGCATTTTTTCATCGCGAAATGAAGACGAGGTTCTGCTGTTTTATTCCTCCTGAATTTTTAACCAAGCTTTATTTTTCACATCTACCGTAAAAGTATCGCTTTTTTTGCACTCTTATCACATTTTTATGTTGTTCTATTATAGCAAGTAATAAATTTACGTCGTTTTCACTGAAATTAATCTTTTTCGTCGCCATTTGAATTGCACTTTTTACCAATTATGAAATGAAATAAAAACATAAATTGTAAAACTGTAATGTCAAGATCATATCTGCGGACATTTGACAAAACAACCACTTTCAAAAAAATTTTACAGGAGCGAAAAAACATGTTTAAAGCTTTGCAGTAGAAATACCTCTTACTATTAAAGGACGAAGTCAATTTAAACTGGATGCAGATCAATAAAGACGTGTTTTCCAATCAATCGATTTAAATTAAATATTTTACTTTTCTAAATAAATATAAATCAAATAAATAAGACTTATTGTCAAATGCTTTTTCTTACTGAAAATCAACTTACCTCATACAAGCTGTTTTGCCAATTTGATTTGTGCAAAAAAAAAAACATTTTTTTATCTTATCTTTACACAAGTTTATTTGCCAAATGGTAAGTTAAAAATAAGTCCAAAAGAGGTTTTCTTCAAATGACATTTGCCGTTTATTTAAGTTTACAAATGAATTTGTCTTCAAAAAAATTAATTTATTTCTTTTTAAACAAAAAATTCAAAAAATACGTGAAAAGTATAATAGTTATATAACTACATGCAAAAGTATAGAAAATAAATTTTTTTTGAAATTAATTGTTTTCTTCATCATCAAGGTCGGAATCAGCTTCGACTTCGCATTCATCTTCGGCTGCTAAATGTTTATAAAAGTTGTGAAAATCCGTGTTGATCAGAGGAATCATATCCAATAAATCTTGCTTTTTATTTTTTGATATAGTCAACAGAGATGTATAGCTCGTCGTCAATTGTGAAATCCACATTTGTGGACGCCTTGGCTTGATACTTAACTCATTAAATTCCACTTCTGGATTCAAAGACGTCTTATACTGCAAAACTCCAGGCTTTTGTTTCTCATAGCGCATCCAGCGAACATATTTCCTCTCAAATTTGTCACCTGCAATTGAGAAGGTTAAACAAATAATTGATAAACACATTATTATACATGCATGGCCCGCACGGCGGCAGCGTCCAAGATGTGGGGACCAGAGCCGTTCGTAGCAGTAGGACCCCACACTCTTAAAGAGCTGCTCCGCACGGAGGAGAGAGAGGAGAGGGAGCGGCACTGGCGGCAGGCAGCAAGTATGCGCCACGCCAAGCTGCTCCTAGGAGGATATAACCTCTCCAGGTTTAAGGAATTAATTAACCTCCCCCGTGAGAAATTCCGAATCCTCGTGGCAGTCTACACAGGGCACTGCAAGCTCAGGAAGCACCTGTCCAACATGGGCATGGTCTCCTGTGCTAATTGCCGGTTCTGCGACCTGGAATAGGAAACACCAGCACACCTTATCCTAGATTGCACAGCAATCTGTGGAAAAAGGCTTAAGGCCCTGGATTCCATCTTTATCAGCAGGGATCACATCACCTCACTAGCGCCCGGCAAACTACTGGAATTTTTCAGACTGCTGGGGCTTTGGGAGGTCATGTGATACAGGAGAGGGCACAATAGACCCTAGGTCGCGGTGCAGAACCTCAATAATCCTATCTATCTATCTATCTATGCATGTATGAAGTTCTATGTTTACGAATAAAAGAGTTTGAAAAAGTTTAAGTTATAATTTAAAAATTACCTTTTGAGTTTGTCGTTCTCCAAGTGTAGTTCGTCTTAAGAAGGGCACTAAAGTCAAAAAACTCTTCCTGCTTCATTTCGTGTACGACGTATTTATTACTTGTAGCTGCTATAAGGTTGGCCCAGTCATGTGGATGCTGAATGGAACCCCACATATTTTTCTTTTTTTTCTCAATCTGCGCATGTACGGTATCACATTCAAGATGCGTGTGCCCAACAACGAGGAATTTATGGTTTATAACCGCTATACTGGGATGTTTTTCGATAACTTGTTCAAACAAGGCTGAAATATAGGAGTTACGATTTTGTCCCGGACATGAGTCGCTATACATAATAACATGAGTAATGGTTTCTGGCAAGCTCATCAAACACTTATAAACACAAAAACCTATATCATTTGCTCCACGTTTTGCAATTACTTCATGCCATATGTAACAGTTTGCCATTTTCGTTTCCCCGTCGTGTACAGTTAAATTGAAAGTCCATAATGGACGCTTGTAGAAGAACATAGAAGCACGTAAATGTGGAGTTGGCAAACATTGCTGTAAATCAAAAGAAAACATTTTTATATTTCCATGATTAATGGCAAGCTCTTTGTCAGTTTTTTTGCAGTTATATGCAAAATCTGCCGCATCGTGATGTTCTTTTTGTTGTGTTAAAAGTTGCTTCTTTTCATTTTCGTCCGACGTGTTTTCTACACGGGATTTTAGGATTTCACACGTATTACAAAGATCAACTTGAGGCTCCTTAAACTTTATATTTAACTGACGAAATATTTCCTGATATTTTGATTCTGAAACTGGTTCAGAGTGTTTTTCTTTATACAATCTATATAAGAGAGCAAGGTTGAGGCCACGTTGGAAATACAGCTTGTGACGACGACTGTAATGACTTTGGTACTTGGGTATACTGTGTATCAGAGAACGGCTTCCGTTGAGCGCAAAAATGTTCATGCACGATCAATACCCGAACTATCAGCACATTCGGCTCAAGCGCTCAAAATGGCATTCGTGAATATTTTCGCCACTGAGCTAAATTCAGCTCAATTGCGGTAAATTCGTTTGCTTGCTGAGTTTATTCACGCTCGTGTTGAAAAAGCTCTACTCAAGAGTTCGCTCATTCGGCTCAACAATGATCGTGTTGAATGAAAACAGAAACACAAAAGAGCAAACTCAACGCCTATGAGCAAACTCAATGGGTATGAGCAAACTCAACGCATATGAATGAACTCACTGTGCTTGAATAAAAGCGCCGTCTCCTTAAGCGATTTGCAGCACTTACATACATATGTCTGTTTAAATTTGAAGAATTTTTTGGCAAATATTTTAAAATATTGTTACAGGATTGGCAGTATATATGTAAATCCATTCCAAATAGTGCCATCCTCTTTAATAATTTCAGATAATATATTCCAAACATGGCTCCTTCCCTTATGTCGGGCTGACAATGTGTAGGCGTTTGTACGTATTTTTTCTAAAATATCTTCTTGTCCATATCGACGGGATGACAAATACATACTAAAATATAAGTTGTGTACCAAATTCTTAGTGCAATGCATGTGACACATAAGCTGATCGCGAACAAAGCATACAAAAACTATATACAACATACCAGAGAACTGCAAAACTCACTTTTTCCTTAAATCAGCTCATACGCAAAAGTTTCTATTCAATTCCAATCACTGAGCGAAAGTGAGCTAAACATTTCGTAAAGTGAGCGAGCATGAGCTAAATATTTCGTGAAGTGAGCAAACGTGAGCAAAGCATTTCGGACCGAAGGCTCACATTGTACGCGAATGAGCGATTCGGCAACATGAGCTGATTTTTACTCAACGCTGTGTTTCGCTCAGTGATTGGACTTGAATAGAAACGTTTGCGTATGAGCTGATTCAAGGAAAAAGTGAGTTTTGCAGTTCTCTGCTGTGTATATGTTGAAGCACTTCATTATATTTTTCTGTTGATAGCTTATGATGAGGAGGGTGCTTGCCTCGTCGGTCATTTGCGACACCTCCATCAAAATTGCCTTGGATCTTTTGCCGACATACTGTTTTAATACTTTGATCCGTTTCTCCGAATATTTTTAAAAAAACACTTTTTGCATACACGAGTTTTGTGTCCATTGATTTCAAAATGATAAAAGTAAACAAGCTGTCGATTTCTGGGATTTGAAGCCTTTCTGAGCGTTTCAGTTTTTTTGGACTCAACATTTATCATACGAGCAATATACTGGCGCCGCTTGTTATAATCCCCTAGTTCCCAGTATGCTCTGAATATTTTTTTCTGTTGATCCATAGTTATTTTTACATTTTGTTACATTTTGTATAGCAATCCACCAATTCTTCAGTTTTCTTTGCAGGAATTGTCTTATTCTTCCAAGTAACATATCTGTATGTCCAATCTTTTATAAGAGTGTACAGCTGCTGGCGTATGCCGATGATATTGATATCATCGGCCTCAACACCCGCGCCGTTAGTTCTGCTTTCTCCAGACTGGAAAAGGAAGCAAAAGAAATGGGTCTGGCAGTGAACGAGCGCAAGACGAAATATCGCCTGTCATCAAACAAACAGTCGTCGCACTCGCGACTTGGCACTCACGCCACTGTTGACAGTCATAACTTTGAAGTTGTAGATAATTTCGTCTATCTTGGAACCAGCGTAAACACCATCAACAATGTCAGCCTAGAAATCCAACGCAGGATAACTCTTGCCAACAGGTGCTACTTCGGACTGAGTAGGCAATTGAGAAGCAAAGTCCTCTCTCGACGAACAAAAACCAAAGTCTATAAGTCACTCATAATTCCCGTCCTGCTGTATGGTGCAGAGTCTTGGACGATGTCAACAACGGATGAGTCGACGTTGCGAGTTTTCGAGAGAAAAGTTCTGCGAAAGATTTATGGTCATTTGCGCGTTAGCCACGGCGAATACCGCATTCGATGGAACGATGAGCTGTACGAGATATACGATGACATTGACATAGTTCAGCGAATTAAAAGACAGCGGCTACGCTGGCTAGGTCATGTTGTCAGAATGGACGAAAACACTCCAGTTCTGAAAGTATTCGACGCTGTACCCGCCGGGGGAAGCAGAGGAAGAGGAAGACCTCCACTCCGTTGGAAGGACCAAGTGGAGAAGGACCTGGCTACGCTTGGAATATCCAATTGGCGCCACGTAGCGAAAAAAAGAAACGACTGGCGCGCTGTTGTTAACTCGGCTATAATCGCGTAAGCGGTGTCTACGCCAATTAAGAAGAAGAGAACATCTTTTCCCATATTTTTGTTAATTTTATTAGCTTTTTTAACTTTTGTTGACTTTAGGTTATTTAAAAGCAGCTCTTCATTAAATTGTGGTGAAACAGTATCGTTTAGATTTGATTCAATCGCACCTTCCATGATTCGGATACTTTCCGATGTAGTATTTAAGCCCGAACTTTCTGACGGTAAATAATCTGAATCGTTGTAATCAGTTTCGTGAAAAATATCTTCTTCCGAGTGGTCACTTTGAATGCTGCTCAGTTGGCAAGTATTTACATGTTGCCGTAGCTTTGCAATTTTATCAGTATCGAAAATCGTATCATAGGACGAAGCCTCTTCATTTGGGAGTTCATTTAGCACCTCCCCATCCGCAAAGTTAAATGAATGAGCTCTTCTATTATTTTGCACACTTTCACTAGAACACGTATTAGAGAGCATTTTCACTTTCCTGGCTAAAGCCACTAATTTTTTACCTCTTCCCATTTTATCCAATAAATTTTTATTTTAATTTTGGAAGCAACTTAAATTTGATAATTTCACTTTTAATTGTTTGACTAAAGCACTTGTCTGGAAATACGATTTCACTTTTAGTACTTTTTTTTTTAATAAATAACTTGTACCGATACAAGACGTTTTGTCACAATGACACTTGACGACTGAGTGAGTGGTAGCTTAACTTGTTTAAATAAGAAAAGCATTTTTTTTAGATATGCATTTGACAAAAGAACTTCAATCGAAAGAAGTTATTTTGTCAAATGCCAATTTCTGATTTTACTCAGACGATATATAGAGACAAGCTTTTTTGATAAATGTACGTTATGATTTTACGTTTGAAATTCCAACTTATTCGAGACAAGCTCTTTTGTCACCCGAAAATTTGAAAAATTACGAAAGAAGTTGTTTTGATGACTATATAATTTTTGAACTAACGGTCCTAGGACAATGGCGATAAAACAGAAAAACGCGCCTTGAAAATTCATGTATATGATAAAAATCCTGGAAAATTGTCTTATTTCGAGAGAAGTTGTTTTGTCAAATGTCCACAGATATGTTTTCTATGGTGCTACCAGACTTTTAGCTAGAAAATTTATTTTTATAACTAAGCACTGTGAAAAATATTGCTTTAGTTAACAAACAGCTGTTGGCTACATTGACTAATAGTCAACCAATCGTTAACTAATCACTGTGAAAACGGCTCTAACTGTTCTCAGTTGTTTAAACGATGTTGGACCACGAAAATTCACCAACAACAACCGCAAATACTAAAAATCATCGTTATTTGAACGTAGTGTGTAGATGCGACTCAGAGCGTATAAAGCAAATACGTTTGGATGTCCTTCAACTGGTGTTCCTTGTTTTCGACGCAGAAAGGATCCTTATGATGCATTCCATGTGTGATAGCCTGGCGTATCAGCATCAGCAAAATGCGAGCAAAATCATCATTTTTATAAACTGTGAAGAAACTTGTTAATGTTCTCGATGGTTGACGTGCCACAATTCTTCGTTGCTATTTGCATAGCGACCCATCTGGTACTATGATATTTCATCACTTGTATTGGTTAAAGCGAAGACAGCCATATCGCTACCTTTGTTAACATATTTACATATGTATTTTATCGACTTCCCAGAGTTACAATATTCCACATTGATATGAGTCTGCTAAGCTTTGGATGATATCCATGATTTCCCGTTATGATTTCAGTAAGCAGGCCTTTTTTTTTTTTGCTGGTTTCAGCACCTTCAATGAAAAGTGATAAATGTTTAATTTGTTCCTTGGATGAATTGAATTTAAAAATATTATTTAATCTTATTCAATTTATTTACCTGTTACTTAATTTACCAATTTGACCTTAAAATGGTATCCATCTTCCCCCTGCCAGAAGATCAGAGAATATTGTAATGCATCATAAATTCCTGTGTGTTTCACTATTCCGACGATGAAGCACAATATCTCTAGATTGTAAATTTTCTTCCACAATGACAACAGCCACATCATCAATGCTAGGTGAATTAAACCTCCTTGTGTGTTCGCCGGCAGGTGTTTTGTCAGCTCGAATGATAATATTATGGCTATCAGATGGCATTCGATCCAATGCTATTTTGAACATGTTTACTAAATTGTTTTTCTGATGAAGATAATATATGATATTTCAAATCAATCTTTTAATATCAAATCCTACTAAATTGAAAAGAAAAAACAAATTATTGATCGGAGACGTGCGGGTGGACGTACTTTATTGGAATGTATAACACTGTAGTCAGTTCGTGTACTGAATATAAACATTTCACAAGACAAAACGATGTGAGCTTTGGCGATAATCGATCGTATGACGAGTGAAGGTGAGTATCAAAAGTGACACCTAAAATTTTAGGATTATTGACCATCAGAATTTTGATGCCATCGACTGCAATATTAGGGTCAAGTCTGTACTCCTTCATCCAGTTTGTAAATATGGTCTCTGTGGATTTAGTGGGGGAGAGACTTAAGTTCCGTGCAGAGAGGAAGCGAGAAAGGTGGGAGTGATAGCTATTTACCTTTGAACACATGTTCAAACTCTCAGTTTTGAACTGTTTCCTCGAAATAGTACGGATGATTGGCGACTGTTCAGGCAGTTCATGGTCTACCTCTTCAGTCCTGGAGGGGGCGTAGTTTTAGCGACGTCCTGTAGTAGCATTTTGTGACTTACTGTGTCAAAGCGAGCGGTAGCTGCTGCGACCACCTTGTGGAATCGACGTTCACCAACGGATACGTCTGTAGGAATGGGTAAAGCGGTGAAGGTGCCCTCAGTAAATTCTGTGAAGCCGACCCAGTTTTTTTTGTTAAAGTTAACGAAGGTACGGTTGTCCACAGAAACAAAATCGGGAGGTTTCTCAATCGAGATAATTATGAGCAGGTGATCTGATGCGAGAGTAGCGTCAGGTTATGCGATTTATCAGACCACAACTAGCGATGGTAATATCGGGCGAGCTATTACAGGTGCTCATAATTCTAGTGGGGGGCTTCGTCATTCATTCTGCAGAACGTATCGTCAATCTGTTCCGTCAACGCCATTCCCCTACCATCGTTTGACAGATAGGAATACCAAAGATCGTGGTACGCGTTAAAATCGCCTAGTACTAAATGATTTTCACCACGAAGTAGCACACCTATATTCGGGTGATATCCTGCAGGGCAACATGTAACAGGGGGGAGCTCGACATCACCTGACCGGATAGCTATACCCTGACTTTCTTGGGTAGTATCCCTGTCTTACTCTGGAGTCCGTTGCAGTTGAATTGTAGGATTCGGGTTTGTCGCGTGTGTCCGTAGGTGATCCAGGGTATGAGGAAGTGGCGGTTGTCGCACTGTGGTGTTGTTTGGCGATGCCACTGTTGTGTGTTACGGGGGCAGACCCCTGCGGCATGACGAAATATGCGACACACTCCACTCACGCGTGGTGCGCAGGCCAGAACATTTACCGACGTGACAGCAGCTAGTGCAAGAATTGCTCTTGACTGATGTGACGTTCCGGCGTATGACGGTCTGACACACGCAACAGACTGTGCGAAGAACCAGGAGTTGCTGAGTGGTTCTCGCACGAGGACTTGAGCGGGATGATGGTTGGGGAGAGTTGAAAAGTAAGACCGGGAGTAATGTCGCCTGTTTCACCTCCTGTGGACCGTGGAGGTCCTCTGTTGGCCACTCGGGGTGAGTGGCGGGGCAGTGCGCAAACTGGGTGCAGATTGCACGTAGAGGATAAGGTCGCAGTAGTGCGGAGGCAACATCGCGCTTAGAACCGGTTGTCGTGAGAATTCGTTAGTTGACTGTCGACGCGGATAGACGTGCGTGCGCATCGTTGCGATATTTTCACATTGTTTTCTCGGCGAATTTTTGCGATTTCCTTTTGTGCGGTTGTTTGTTTATGAGTTTTAGCTGGCACCGTTACTGCCTAGCGCCTGTGCATAGCGGTCGGTAAAATTTTTTGTGCGATCGTGGGTAGTGAGGGTTAGTGACCGCGAGTGTTTTGTGCGGCTAGACATTTTTGTGTACCAAATCGTCGTTGAATAGCGGTAAGTAATTTTATTATTACTATATAATATACGGATAACGTGGTCATCCACGCTGTTGTTATTGGCGGAAGCTTCGGACGGTTCCAGTGCAGCACCGTGTTGTTGGCATCCTTGCTGACTGGACTACCTGACAGTAGTTCTGTGCTGAGCATCTGGTGTTCAGTTGGCTCAGTGTCAGCAGGATCTGGACAGGATTGCACAAAGGGTGCAAGCATCTGTCCAGGGTTGGAGATTGCGACTCCTGCGAGGACCAACGGTTGGCTGATTCCACATCGGGCGGCGAGGGTGAAGCGATGGGAGCGACGGTAAGGTCTCCACCGCGGAGTAAGGCGCGTTTGGGGTCGCCGCGTCAAGAGGGCGGAAGAGAGGGAGGGAGCGGGAGTTTTGGCGGGAGTGCCAATGTGGCTACCGCTGAGAAAGCGGTTGCGCGTGCGGGGTCACCGCGTCACGAGGGTAAATCGAGGAAGGGAGCGGGAGCTGTGGCGGGAGTGCCAAAGTGGCCATTGCTGGGAAAGCGGTTGCACGTACGGGGTCGCCCCGTAATGTTTGCGGAAACGAGGGAGGGAGCGGAAGTTGTGGTGGGAGGGCCAGTGTGAGGGCCGTCAAGGACGGTTGGCAAAGAAACGCGTGTTGCGGGTGGCACTCCTCGACGCCGAGCAGGTCAATGCCGATAACGTCGGCACCGATGCCTGCACCTCCAGCACCTGTGCACCGCACCGTTTAGGCCGAAGCCTGTGGAGACCTGGTCGTTCGTGATCAGGAGTAAGGTGCCTGCAACTTCCTCTAAGGAAGTCATAAACAAAGTGGTCAAGAAAGTGGGTCCCTCACTTGGAGTGAGGGTCCACGAAATTAGACCGATTAAGGGTGGTGGGGCGGTTATTTGCACCCCCTTTGTCCTAGTGAGGGCGAGAGTGGCGAATAACAAGAAATTCGGGGAAGTGGGGATGGACGTCTCTGTCAACCAGGAGTTGGGTCGTCGAGTAGTGGTTCAGGGGGTCCATACGGAGATCTCCCATGAAATATTCATGGAGGAGCTACTCCGGCTGAACCTCCAGGATTTCAGCCCGGCGTCCCAGAGGTCGGACGTGAGGATGGTCAGTCGTCTCTGGAAGGTGACCGCCGACGGTAGCACCAATGTCGTCCTTGAAGGTACGGACAAATTGATGTCCGCCCTCCTGGAGACAGGTAGGTGCTACATAAAGTGATTTTCGGTGAGGGTGCGACCGTTGCATGGGATTTAATCACCGGGTGGCTCAGTGTATGGCTAAAGCAGATGTCTGCCGGAGGTGCGGTCAAGAAGGCCACAAAGCTGCCAGTTGCGTCAATGCACCACATTGCGCTATTGCTCTCCTCCAGGAGCCCTACGCCACCAACGGTGTGGTTCGGGGTCTTCCTGGGGGTCTTAAGGTCTTCACTGACCTTAGAGCTAACGCCGCAATAGTTGTGAATAAGCCACGCTACGATTGCGTAGTTGTGGATTCTTCACAACTGGGTATATCTGTAGCTATAGAAGGGGAGTTCAATAGAATGATTGTAGCTAGTTTATATTGTAAATATAGCGAGCCCCTAGAGCCCTACTACTTGCGAGTAGTAGCCCATTTATCCTAGGGCTGGATGCGAATGCCTCGTCCACGATGTGGTTTAGTAAGTATCCCGGCATTCGTCTGGATACCAAAGGCACAGTCGAGGCGAGGCATTAAGCGAATGGATGGTGGCTAATAGCCTCCATATTTTGAATGAGCCGAGCGAATGGTATACGTTCGATGGGCCTGGGGGCGTGAGCGACATTGACGTGACGCTTATGAATGAGGCAGCAAGTAGGGCTTTCAGCGTTAGATGGGAGGTTAGGGGAGGGTGGGGACTGAGTGATCATAATTTGATTAATTTAGTATACCGCTTAGAGAATTTGAGGAGTTGGGGGTGGACGAGCAAATTGCTCGTTTATATGAGGTAGATTGGGGATTAAATGAGAGGGTACTTAGGAGGTATGAAAGTTATAAGACTAGTAAAATTAAATGGTGGACGCATGAGTTAACCTTGAAGAGGAGGACTGTCAGGTGATTGAGGCGAAAGTTTCAACGCGCCCGACGGTCCAATTCGGATAGGAAGTCCCAGCTTAGGTATGAATTTAGTTGTGCGGATAGGGAATATAAGGAAATGTTAGTTCAAATTAAAGAGGAAGATTGGAGAAGCTTTGTTAAGGAAAATAGGAACGACCCCTGCGGTCAGGTCTATAGGATCTGCCGGGGTCGTAGGAGGGAGGATGTCACCTCTCTTCGCGTCGAAGGGGAGTTGGGGTACGCCCTTGCCCTGGTTAGGTCTAAACGGTCGCCCGGTTTTGATGGTTTGAACGGAGAGATGTGTAAAAGCTTATCGAAGTTCATTCCGTTATACCTGGAAGCCATTTATAATAAGTGCGTCTGGGAGGGATATTTTCCACGCGAGTGGATAAGTGCTAGGGTTGTTCCTCTCCTGAAGTCCCCTGATAAGGTCAGGAGCGATCTTCGATCTTATCGGCGTCTCCTTCCAGTACTTGGAAAAGTGTTGGAAAGAGTAATGGTGGAACGGCTTTAGGAGCTAACGCGGGGTCGGATAGGCAGTTTGGGTTCAGTAAAGGACGCAGTATAGAGGATGCGTGGTTTTATGTTCAGAATGTCGTTAGGGAGAATACAAGGACATACTTGTTGACTTCAAGGGGGCGTTTGACTACCTAAGCTGGGATCGAGTGGCACAACGGCTGAAGGAGCTTGGCTGTCCGGAAATTACTCTTTGGCGTTCATCTGTGGTCCATATGATGGACACTCTGCTTGGGCAGCCGGAGCCACTCTGTATGTGTTGTGCGTATGCGGACGACCTTCTTCTTCTGGTTAAAGGTCGCTCGCGGTCTGAACTAGAGCGGACGGGAGGAGATCTCTTAGAGATTGTGAAAACTTGGGGTGTAGGAGTGGGGGTGGACATATCGAGGGAAAAAACTGTGACAATGCTGCTTAAGGGCAGATTGTCACCGGTTCGTCCACCGATTGTCCGTGTGAATGGGGTCAGCATCAGATATGTGACGCAAGCCAAATGTCTGTGGTTGACCATGAGTGAAAGGATGTGTTTTACTCCACACTTGGCGAATGTGAAGGAGCGACTGCCGGCAACCTAAAGCAAAATACGCCGCATTTTGAGGACCGATTGGGGTCTCGGACGTCGTGCTGTCCGCACCATATATCGTGGCTTGTTTGGGGCCTGTGCCACATGTGGAACCCTTGTATGGTGGGAGGCAGCCTCGACTGTCTGAGGGTCTCAAAAAGATCTCTCAATTCTGCGTTGTATGATGCTTGCTTGTTTGCCTGTATGTCGCACCGTCTCAACGGATTCGATGCAGGTTTTGTTAGGTGCACCCCCTCTTGACCAGATTGTCATACAGCGTGCTGTTGCATTCAGGTTAAGAAGGGGCTTGAGTGTGTCATTGCTGCGGAATGACTGGATTTCTGGCGATGATGTGGAGAGGAAGAGATATCTAGGGAGCAAGAGGCTCCTAGATGACAGGGTTAGGTGTAGGTGGCAAGAACGTTGGGACAAAAGTCCTAACGGCCGAGTGACGTACGAGTACATTCGAGACGTTGGGTTCGTTGAGGATAAGTCAGACTTCAGATTCTGTCTGAGTCTGGGTTTTCTGCTTACGGGGAATGGGCCTCTGAATGCATTTTTGCATCAGAGGCACCTATCGGATACGTCGGGGTATTTTTGTGCGGCGGGGTTATAAAATTGGTCGCATTTAATTGCAGAGTGCCTGATGTACTCGGACATTAGGGATTTGGGTAGCGAATTATTTAAGCGGCGAAGACGGTTAGCTAGGAATTAGGGTTAGTTTTTGTACGATTGGTGTTTGTATTTGATGTATGTATGGGGTCCAACCCCTGGCCACCAGTCCAGAGCCGTATCGAAGCAACTGATAGTAGCTTCGGCTACGAGGTCTGACCGGAGACTTAATTCTGGTACCACGGGTAACTCCAACCTGCTCATGCGGACTGGCCTCTCGGGGAGTATCGTGGTGGTTGTGGTTAAAACCCAAATGCGGGAAGAACTGACATTGTCAGTTGGGCCTCGAACCCGACCAAAGCGGCTAGTGCGTCCATTCCACACTGCCAATTGGTACTAAAAATGCTTAGCATTCTCAGGGCGCTGATCAACGCATTGACTTGATCCGCTGTTTTTTTTGAGCGCCGTGGAGTAAGGCTGCCGTCAGCAGGTACACACGTTAATTACACCAGACGTTGTCGTGGGAATTAAATATGACTCCTATTAAGATATAGACGAAATGTTGGCTAATACCAAGAAAATTGGTTGGTTGAAAAGTGTTTAAATGAGTTAAGCATCCACCCCCACTACTCGGTAAAACTGGCGCATCCTAATAAAACAACTCAATTCACCACAGCTGATCACACTACAACACAACTCACCACACCTGTACACCAACCCACTAAACAAAAAGAATGGACAACGGGTTAGCAGACACAATTCTTTCGACACAATTCGTTACACAATCATCGCTCATCATAATTCGTATACATATATAGTACATTCGTTTTATCAACAACTAACCCGCGCGCTGCATTTTATGATTTGATAAAACTTCGACTTCGCCACCACCCGGCTACAGCATCCTTCGGTATAGCATCCATACATGGATTGGATTACGATTCTGAACGTCACTTCATTTTGTTCGCCGTTGATCTTAGGTGCCACCGATTTTGGATCAGTGCACCAGTACATTTGTTTTGCAAATTTTTTTGTAAAACCAAACAATTTACTCTCCAAATTAAATGCATTTAAACTCGACATCCATGTGTATTTTTACACCCTAAACAGGGTATATTAAGTTTGCCACGAAGTTTGTAACATCCATTAGGAAGCGTCGGAGACCCTATAAAGTATAAATATAAATGATCAGTATGTTGAGCTGAGTCGATTTAGCCATGTCCGGCTGTCCGTCGGTCTGTCTGCATATATACGAACTAGTTCCTCAGTTTTTAAGATATCGGGGATGTTCGAGTCTCAATCACTGCGGCAATATTGCAAAGCATTATATTCGACGCAAAAATGTAGCAACTTTTGCAAATGTCAAACGTTCGAGCAACTCAAATTTTGACATTTCTTGCGCGCAAAAGTGACAAAATCGGCATCAACAAAATTTATGATGGAAAAAATGAGGCAAGCGAAATCGCTCTTTATTTTTGTTTATAACTAATTATTATCATTAATTGTGTTTCACGAGACATTGAAAATGTGATAAATATATATCTTGAGGATAAAATCGAATTGTTTTAAAGAAGTTTTGCGATTTTACTATTGCCCTCTTCTTTAAAATTTCGGTCATAAGCCACTTTTTTACGCAAAAAACTTTGTTTCCTTGCTTTTTTGTATTTAAGATAATTATACACCAAGTTATCCACTGTTAAATTTATTAAAAATTCAGTTTTAAGACTTCTTAAACTTCACTTCTTCAATGCACCTGCACACCGCGCAAAATATTTGCAAAATATTTGTTTAAGTATCAGCTGAGTATCTGCAAAACATTAGGGTTGCAATATTGCCGCAGTTATTTGCTTGCTCGAACTCCCCATCGTTTTGAATTTTAGCAAACGTCATTTTCATTTCAAGAAGCTGCTCATTTGTCGGAACTGCCGATATCGGATCACTATAGCATATAGCTGCCATACAAACTGAACGATCGGAATCAAGTTCTTGTATGGAAAACTTTCACATTTGACAATGTATGTTCACAAAACTTGGCACAGGTTATTTTCTAAGATAGTAATGTAATATCGGAAGAAATGGTTCAGATCGGCTTACTATATCACATAGCTACCATACAAACTCAACGATCGGAAAAAAGTTCTCGTATGGAAAACTTTTGCATTTGACAAGAAATATTCACGAAATTTGGTATAGATTATTTTCTAAAGCAAAAATGTAATATCCAAAGAAATAGTTCAGATCGGCTTACTATAGCATATAGCTGCCATACAAACTGAATGATCGGTAAAAAGTTCTTGTATGGAAAACTTTTGCATTTGACAAAACATATTCACGAAATTTGGTAGAGATTATTTTCGAAGGCCACAATGTAATCTCCGAAGAAATTGTTCAGATCGGTTAACTATAGCATATAGCTGCAATACAAACTGAATGATCGGAATCAAATGCTTGCATGGGAAGCTTCCTCATTTGTCGATATATCCTCACGAAATTTGGTATAACTTATTGTTCATAGAAATAATGTAATATCGGATGAAATTGTTCAGATCGGCTTACTATTGCATATAGCTGCCATACAAACTGAACGATCGGAATCAAGGGCTTATGTGGAAAACTTTCGCATTTGACGTGGTATCTTCACGAAATTTGACATGGATTACTGCTTATGATAATAATATAATCTCCGAAAAAATTGTTCAGATCAGATTACTATAGGATATAGATTCCATACAAACTGAACACATATTTACTAAAAGAAATGCACCTGTCAAGGGTATATTTGCTTCGGTGCAGCCGAAGTTAACGTTTCTTCTTGTTTTTGTTAATAAAATGTATTTACCGCATGCGGCCGCTTGATGAATTTTCGTATGCCTGAAGCTAGTAAGCTACAGATAAGTATATTGCGGGTCCCTGCGAAATCGATCAAGCGCAACCCATTTATGGATGTTTTATCATGGCTCTGAATTTACCAACCGTTGTGCGTAAGATACCTTCTTTGCCCACCCTGGCGTGAAAGTCGCTAATCACAGCTTTGACATTGTTGTGGTCCTCCTCTTCCATCGGAGCATGGGTGCAAGTCAGTGTTATGTTCGAAAATGTCACAAGGGCCAACTTGTCTCCGCCCTTGTCCCGGTGATGTCAGCCTTTACATCAACCATCGGCACCTTCTCAATATAGGGACCGGGCATTCCTGGTGCATTCCACTAAATCATAGCCCTTATACGTTTGCTGTGGTCGCCATTAAAAGCGGTGTCTCTAATCCGAGGCTGTTTTCTTCTTCTCATAGAGGCGTTTTTTACGTGGCGGGTCCCAAACCCATCGCGCAAATCTGGGGATGGATGGTTTGCCTTCTCTCTTTAGCTGGCCTTCAAACGGATGTTCTTTTTAGCTAACCATATGATACTTGTTCTAAGTCACTCAGAGAACTTTCCTTACTTGCGTGTTTTTCTACACATGGGTCCATATATTATATAATGCAATCAGTACAGACAATCCCCTAGTCTAGATAATACTCAATTACATATACTCGGAAACATGTTTCGATGTTTTCGGTATAGAGCCTGCCAGAATAATTAGAATACTATGTAGTGTATGGGAGCTGGGGTAATTCCCGGACCGATTTCACATAGTTTCGGCATAAACTATGGTGTATCCAGAATTATACGTTTACATAATATTGATATGCTATCTTACACATGGGCTAATATAAACGATATAAAGACAACTGGAAGTTTGAAATTCTACATTAGGTTTCTGGGATCGGGTAGTATTGACCCGGTTTTATTAATTTTTAGCATCAAAACATAATATTACTTGAGAGAAAAGCTTTCAAAATTTCATTACTATATCTCACAGATTGTCCGCTTCTTATTAATAACACGTTTACAAATCGATGCCAAATATCATTTTGCAAATTTTTGTTAATGCATGCAAAATTGATAACATTATTATTAAATTATGCAATTCTTTTTAAATATTTCTTATCTTTGATAATATAATATAATTACATATACATGTATTTATGCTACATATATATATATATATATATATATATAATCTCTACTAAAAAACTTAATACATATAATACATTAATATTATATGTAAATCACATCTTTTATCATTTAGTACTTTCATACGTATCTATCCTGCAGATTTGTACGTAAGTACAATTCCAATTCAAATCCAGATATTATCATTTAACAGTAATATAATATGCGCACGCTGCCCCTGCCAACGACGAGCGGTTAAAAAACTAGTGAAACAGAAGTTAAAAAAGTGGTAGTTAAAAATGGATTGCCATAGGCCGCGTGAAGATTCTAACCATTTTTCCCCTCATACGTACCTATACATGTGATCATACATCTCTGTTGCGCTAGTTAATTTTTACATTAAGTAAAAATGAGTCAAAAGAATATATTTTGAGCTGCACCGAAATGTTTACTCTTTATTTATACTCTTAAGACTAACTTATTACATGTTTCTTACTTCTATTTATACTAACTAGTATGTTTAATTATTACTAGTTGATAGTTTGTCTAAATACAGATTGTATTATTTGTTTAGGTTTGTTTACATATGTATTGTTTGCCTAGATATATTTGCTTTGTTTTAAGATAAGGTTGTTGTGGTATTCAAACTCAATGTTGTTTTGATACTTGTTTGTTTAGGATTGTTTGTTGTAGTGATAGTGCATTTCAATTGTTTGAACTCAAGGTTGTTTTGATGCATTCTGTTTACTGAAACAAAAGGTTGTTTTAATGTTTGTTACGATTATAAGGAATACGTTCCTTAACTCGCTCATTCAGCAGTGTCATATAAAAAAAGTATATCAGTCCTGCTCTAATATCCCCAATCGACGGCTGATGCGGGGTTGCATTTTCTCTTTTTAAACAGCTGATGCAGGGTTTCATTTTATGATTCCTACTTTTAAAATTTCAAACAAAACTTTTTAATTTGTATTTTATTTTTTACATATTAATAAAATAATCATAAAATTTATTATAATTTATATAAATAAAAATATGTTTAATTTAAAAAAATAATTAATATCTGAAAAAAGATTTATTAAAGAGAAACATTGTTGATACGTGAAAATTAAAGACAAATATCTTAAAAATATAATAATAAAATGAAGGTTATTAATACCTGATAATAAATAATAATTACATTGAATTTGTACTATCTAAAAAAAAGAAAGATTAATTGTATAAAATGATAATAATATCTGAAAGTAAAGACTAAATTATCTGAAAAAATAAAATATATTAAATACAAATAGAATTTACTCTGAAAGCAAAGATTAATTAAATAAAAATAGTGATAAAATCTGAAAAGAAAGAATAATTAAATAAAAATAATAATAACATCTGAAAGAAAAGATACATATTTTCTGATCATTTAAAATATGATTTGTTTTCACATATTATATTGAATTGTGCAGGCCGCCTTAAACGCATAAAATACATACTTATGTACATATGTATGTAATTATTTTTGCGTATTATATTGGACTGCGCAATCCAATTTCAAACACACACTTATTTTCACATACTTACTTAACAATTTATATTTGCTGCTTCTGATGATATTGCTGTTGCTGCTATTTACAGTTCAGTTCTGATTTTCAATTCAATAAAAACAAATAAAATAATTATTTGCAAATTATTAAAAAAAAAATCACATAAAAATCATTCACTCACCTTCTTGTTCTACGAGCCTCCTTTGCATAGAGAAAAAATGTGTAGTTGTATTGAAATATTAAAGAAAAATGGTTAGCCGTGGTTGGCAGGGCTTTATATGTACGTACACACATATGTGCGCATGACATTGCCACACAAATAATTCACCTACCTACATATATACTGTATATTTGTGTATCGCCCGCAAAAACTACAAATATTGTTCTACAAAAACAACAATCGTCTCAAACATCATCAACATACTTATATTCGTACACATGTAAATACGTGCGTATGACATTCCCACACAAATAATGTATACACTTTTTTTTGTTTTTTGTAAGTAGGGAGAAGCATCAAAAGCCGGAGTGCGGAACTTTAATCCGCTAAACCTTACCTACTCCCAACTCCAGACTCTCCCACGGAACCACCTGATTAAGTATTACTTCGTGGGAGTGATAAGACATTTAAGTCTCTTCTATGGCACGAACTGACGGACGCCTACTCTGCTCTATATGTCTCAGTTTTTTCATGATTGAGGCTGCCGCTTCGCTGACAGCTCTCCAGTTCTCAGTGGACTAATACATGAGTGTCGTCAAATTTTCCACCGTAAAACTACCACCGAGTGTAGTTTTAAGTTTTTCCCTTGTACTTATAAAGCGCGGGCAATAAAAGAAAACATGCTCAGAGTCTTCACAGCACTCTGAACACGACGGACAATTCCGACTAATGTCGTGCTGGAATCTGTACAGATAGCTTCTAAAGCATCCATGTCCACTTAGTATTTGGGTTAGGTGGAAATCCAGGTCCCCATGTTGTCTGTCGATCCAGGAACGGATATCCGGTATGAGTCTGTAGGTCCACCGCCCTTTGAGTGAGGTTTGCCACCGCTGCTGCCATATAGTTAAGCTTTTCACTCTCTCTCTTCTTTTGGCTCCTGTAGTTGGTTCTGATAATTTGTACACTCGCTCGTATTCGTCACCCTGGATGTCAATGGACATCATACTGGCTATTTGTACAGATTAAGACAGTCTTTGCTTAAGTCTGTACTGTGAGAGTTCACTTTTGACTCTGGTTTTCTTTATTAAAATTTCTTCCCTCAATACATTTCTTAATTCTAATTTCTTAAGTATGTATATATGTATATGTGTGTATGCTTAGTGTGCATACACATGTGTAAATATGTATTATATTTTTATTGCATTTTTGAGATACCAACGCATTGATATTTTATAGTTTTTTAGATTAGTGCATCTAACGCACTTATACACATACGTACACACGCTTGATACTTTCTTATCTGTTGCTTGTGTGCATTAATATTTCGAGTATGTATATTTTGTATTTTAATATTAGTATTATGTATACTCTAACTTATGAGTTTTCTTTTATGTGCAATGATTTTCACATTTTTATGAGCAAGTCTCATATTACAATTTTGTTGCTTACCATTGCACTTGACATTTAGTGGACTGTATATACTTTTTATTTAATTTATTGTTTACATGTATATTTTTATGTATTAATGTAGTTGTGTCAAAAATATAATTTTGTGTAAATAATTCCATCTTAAGGTTACAAAACTTTCATGTTCATATCTTTATGAACATTCTGCCAGGGGCCAAAGTTGTATCTTAACTTTACTTGTATATTATGTTTTATTATTAATATTTTTTAATTATGTCTAACTGGAAGTTCAAATGGAACAGTCACAGTTCCTGTTACACATTTGGATCTTATATATAAAATAGTAATGATTAATGCTATTATCAAAACTAATGTTAGCGAAACGTGACCACTTACGTGATGAAAATTTATACCTTTTAATTTTATATTTTCTGTTTTGAGGATTTCTATTTGTTGTTTAAGATGTACGATATCTTTGGTATTGTTTATTAATGTTGAATCAAAAGGTTTTATTTGTAGTTCTGGAATATCTTCAATATCTTTAACTCAAGAAGAGGATAGCAATTCTTTTTTAATTTCAGATTGTATGTGATGAGATGCTGTTACAGTTACTCCTTCATGCCGGACTGTGCATCCTTCTCTTATTGTCATAATGCCTTGACTAGGGATTTCTATATGCATTTGTTGATTATTATCACATTCTAGATATATCATTGCTTTGCTAAATAATTTGTAAAGCCACCGATTTTGAGAAGATAATTTTATCCAAACGTTTTCATTTGTAGAAGGTTTGAAATCACATGCTTCATTTTCTAATTGTTTTAAAGCTGCTACTTCACATGAATTATCCGTCGCTGATTTCCAAGCTAAATTTCCAGGACATTGGTAATGATTCTCTGAGTTAGTAGAACATTTATCTAGATCTACTTGGTTTATAAGTGAATATTGATTCAAATCAAACTTGTATATTAAATATTCTGCCTTTATTTCTGGAATAATCATATTCCCTTTGTAATTTATTTGAAGTGGATTAATTTATAACTAGCCGTGAATCAACAATTAAACCTTTAGCAGTCATCGATTTATAAATTTCTTTTAATTCGTTACCCGATTGTCTTCCAGGTAGTATTAATTTGTGTGGTAGTTTGTTTCTAATAAATTCAATTTCTTTATTAAGTTGCGAAGGCTTTAATAGTTTTGGATTTATGCGACCATGATTTATGTCAATTAGAAGATTAATTATTGAAGTTTGGATTTCTTCACATTCGTCCATAACTATTCCTATTGAAATGGTTAATACTTGAAACATCAAGGTCATTCGTTCAGCATTTTGATCTTTTATTAGTTCGTTATAAAATTTATTAAGTTGTTGATTCATTTTCTCAAAATTACGGTTAACTTCATCTGTTGTCTTTTTTAATATATTTATGGTAGAATCAACTACCGATGTCTGCCTTTTAAACAATTTTGCTATATCTTTTTGGTGGTCGAAAATATTTCTAATATTTGATTCCATATTTTCTCGGTCATCAGCAACCATAATTCCGAATAATATATGGTAAATTGAACCAACGAATTCGAATGGTGCTCGCTTTTTTTTATTTTGTTTTTTCATAAACAATTCATTATTTGTTTTAAGACTATTATATTTGTCATTTAAAGTTGCAGTAATCATTATGCAGGCATCTTCGTAATAGGTCAATATTTTGCATTGATTTTCAAGTCTGTTAATAAATTCTTGTATTTTATGCATCCGATCATAATAAGTACCTAATTCGTAATAGACTATTAAATTCCATTTTGAATTTATTATGTCCATTTTACTAATCGGTTCCAAATATATTGCTGTATTATTTTTTACTTTAGTCACTGAAGCTCCTGATTTAGATGTATCATTAATGTATAATGACTTAGTTTGTGTTGCTAGCATGAGTATCGTTAAGAACCACATCATCAATTTGCTTGATTTACTCGGTCGTTCTGAGGTTGCAGTATTTTTTGTTATTTTCGAAGTCAGCAAACTTGTCACATGATTTGCTTCCTCTGCTCTACTGCTGTTTGTTACCTCCAGTGGGCATAATTTGTGAACGGGCCGTTTAAGTATGCCATTTTGTAATTTTAGAGTTACAACTCTTATATTTCCATCCTTTCCCGGATGAGTTTCAATAAGTTTTCCTAATGGCCATTTGGCTGGATGAGTTTCTTCATCTTTAATAATAACTATTTGTCCTTGTACGGGATTAGCTTGTTTGGTTTTCCATTTCATGCGTTGTTGCAACATTACAACATATTCGCTTTCCCATTGTTTCCAAAAGTCTTTTTTAAGTTTTTGTATTAATTTCCATCTATCTAATGAACCTATTTGGTTATCATTAATTGCTTCAGGACAATCTATTATTGGACATCCTATTAAAAAATGGCCAGGCGTTAAAACGTCTATATCGCTTTCACTTTCTATCGCACATAAAGGTCGTGAATTCAGTATTGCTTCAATCTGTGATAGCAAAGTAATCATTTCTTCAAATGTCAATTTAGTTTCGCCTATCACTCTTTTTAAATGATATTTCACCGACTTCACTCCTGCCTCCCAAATTCCTCCGAAGTGAGGAGCTGCCGGGGGCCCGAAATGCCATTGAATTTTATCTGCTTCTAATATGGGAGCTACGGCTGAATTATTTTGGATTGCCATTTTAAAATCTCGGTCTAATCTTCTACAAAGCTGCGACAAAATTTGTTCCATTGTCCGAATATATATGTTGACTTTTACCTCTTCTAGCAAAAAATCTTTTCAAAGCAGCTAGGAACGCTTCGGTTGTTAAATCACTTACTGCTTCTAAATGAATAGCTTTTGTTGCCATACAAACAAATACAGCTATATATCCTTTAAATGTTTTTTGTCCTCGTCCTTTTGAACATTTCATATGAATCGGTCCTGCATAATCTATACCAACGTGTGTAAATGGAATTGACATAGATACTCGGAATTCTGGAAGATTTTCCATTAATTGTTTTGCTACTTCTTTGCGGTAACGTACGCATCTACTACAAGTTCGAATTGTCTTTTTTATAGAATTCTTCAATCCAACAATCCAGTAATTCCTTCTAATCATTGATTCCATTAACTTGTTTCCTCCATGTAAAGCTTTTTTTTCAATTATCAATGATGACAAATGTGACTTATTTAATATTATTGGGTGCTTTTGATTAAATTGAAGATTTGAATTACCCAATCTACCTCCTACACGAAGGATTCCCTTATTATCCAAAATTGGATTTAAGCTTGCAATGCTACTTTTATGATTAATTTCTTTTTTTATTTCTAAACTCTGAATTTCCTCTCTAAATTGTAATTTTTGCTGAAATCTTATTAACATTTCTTCAGCTTCCTTCATTTCCGATTTAACTAAGTATTCAGGGCATTTTTTTCCCTCTTATTCTTTTTACAAATCGCAGAATATAAGCTACTACCCTTATTAATTTGCTTAAACTAGAATATTTAAGTATTACCTTATCCAAGAAATGTAATTCCTCTGAGGTTGTCACATACGTTGCATCGATTTGAATAATCTTCTTTATTGGCCAATGATGTTCCTCTTCTCGCAACCATTTTGGTCCCTTCCACCATAGATCGTGTTCTATTAGTTTGTTCGCCAGTACCCCTCTGGTTGTTACATCAGCTGGATTGTCCTTTGTTCCAACGTGTTGCCATTTCGCATTGGAAACAAGTAATTTGATTTCTCCTATTCGTGTTCTAATAAATCTGTCTTTACTTTGGCAATTATTTATTCATGCTAACGTTATAGTTGAATCGCTCCAAGCAAATATTTTCATTTCTCTGTTGATGACTGTTTTTATCCTTTGCAGCAATTTAGCAAGTAGGTGAGCCGCGCATAGTTCCAGTTTTGGTAACGTTTTCTTATTTTTAATTGGATTCACTTTAGTTTTACCAGCAACAATTGTTATAACTGATCCAACTTTAGTATATACAACTGCTGCATAAGCTTTCTCTGAAGCATCTCCGAATCCATGTAGTTCAAATTTAAAGTTGTTTTTAGTTTCAAACCATCTAGGAATTTTTATTCGTTTTATCTCTGGTATATGCTGCATAAACTCTTGCCATTCTTTTGTTAAATTCTCGTCAAGTAACTCGTCCCAGTTGAGTTTCATCAACCAAAGTTTCTGTATAAATAACTTTGCTATAACGGTTGTTGGTGAAAGCCATCCCATTGGGTCGAAAATTCGCGCTAAATCAGACAAAGCTTGTCTTTTTGTAACCAGCTTTTGCGTTGAAAGATTCGTATTAAATCCAAACATGTCTTTGGTAGGATCCCATTGAATACCCAATGTCTTTATTGTTTCGTCTTCTGCTATTTTTATTACTTCATTCGCGTTATTTACCGGAATTGTTGCTATGATTTCACTGTTGTTTGACATCCACTTCCTTAAGTGAAATCCATATTTTTGTAGTTGTTTCGATATTTCATACTGATTGGCCTTACATTCATCTATTGAATCTGCTCCTGTCATTAAATCGTCCATGTAGAAGTCGTTTTCAATGATGTTTGAAAGCAAATAGTTGTGGGGCTCGCATAGTTTGGCAATTTCTTGTAAAGTTCTCGTTGCCAAAAAAGGAGCTGATGCTGTCCCATATGTAACTGTTTGTAGTTTGTATTCTTCTATCGGCTCTCCTTTTGTCTCTCTCCACAATATACGTTGGTAATCTTGATCACTATCTGTTATTTTAATTTGTCGAAACATCTTTTCAATATCACTAGTTAATACATATTGCCAAAGTCTCCATTTGATTATAATGTCAAATATATCTCTTTGAAGTCTCGGTCCTATGAAGAGGATATCATTTAAACTACTTCCATTTGTAGTTTTTGCAGACGCATCGAAAACTACTCGTAGTTTAGTTGTTCTACTGTCTTCTCGAATCACTGCTTGATGTGGCAAATAGTATTTTCCGCATTTATTTTCACTTGCTTTTTCCATGTGGCCCATTTCTGAATATTCTTTCATAAATTGCACATATTGTTGTTTTAACTCGTTATTTGTAGCGAAACTTTTCTCAAGATTAAGAAACCTCGCCATAGCTTGTTTGCGAGAATCGCCTAATTCTTTTTTGTTTAAAAGGTGGATTGACGACAAATCGATTATTTCCATTTCTTACTGTTGTTTTCTCAAAAATTCTTAGGCATTCATCATCATCTGCTGTATCTGCTGGAGTTGTAGTGTCTTCTATTTCCCAAAACTTCTCCAATGTTGTAGTAACCGCTGCTAAAATTGTATTGTTTTTCTCGGTTGTTGTAAAACTCCCGACAATATCCAGCCCAATTTCGTAGCTTGACCTAGTATTCGATCCTTTTTAAATATACCTTCTTCTAGTATGTCGGCATATATGTCACTTCCAATGACAATATCGATTCGATCTGATTTATTGAAATTGGGATCAGCTAAAGTGTAGTTTTTCAATTGTTCTATATCCCATTTAAACGTTTTGTCTGGTTGAGCACTCGCAAATTTCGGCAAAATTAGTGCTTCGACATCGTACGCCTCGTTGCTTAGGAGTCTCGGCTTGATTTTAATGTTGATTTTAAATTTGGACACTCCCACTGTGGTATTTCCTAAACCTTGTAGTTCAGTTACTTCTCTTCTTCTTGGTAAATGAAGTATTTGAGATACTTCTTCGGAAATAGTAGTTTTTTGGGATCCTTGATCGATTAGAGCTCGCAATGTCACATACTCTCCATTTGCTGCCTTCACCCTTATCTGTGCTGTTGCTAGGAGTATCGCCATTTCTGAATGTTTCGTCATCATTGTGGAAGATGTTTTTGTGACATTTTCTTCACTTCCTCCTTTTCCTTTTTGGAATTCATTGAAGTGCAATAAATTATGATGATTTCTTTCACACTTATTGCACTTCTTTTTATTATTACATTTTCCTTCATATACGTGATCAAGGCAAATGTAGCATAACTTGTTGTTTGTTATGAATCTTCTTCGATTCATCGTAGTCAATGTCTGAAACTTTCTGCATTCACCAATTTGATGCCCAGGAACCTTGCAGTATACACAATTATTTTGTGCCGCTGTATAAAATGTAGGTGTTCGCTGTGGCTGCTTTTGATTGTTCCATTTAGTTGGTTTTCTGTCGCGTATTGCTCCTAGAGCTTGATATTGCTGTTCCAGAAAACTGAAGACGTCATCTAGGCTTTGTATATCCCTACTTTTTTTTACGTTTTGCTCGTATAAACGTAGACTTTCTTTGTCTAGTTTTCGAACCACTATCCGAGCTATGATGGCTTGTTCGTCATTTAAATTTAGATTTAGCCCTTTTAAAGCATAAATGCATTCTTTGGTGGTATCTAACAGCTGCTTCATGCTTTGTGTACTTTCTCCATTTGCTGTCCGTTGATCAAGTAGTCTGTCTACTTGTGCTGTAAATTGTAGCCTTCTATTCTCATACCTTTCCTTGAGAATTTGCCAAGCAGCTTCATAATTTGTTGCTGTTACTGGTAGATGTTGAATTAATCTACCAGCTTCTCCACCTAATGATGTCTTCAATCGGAACATCTTTTCCACTTCTGTAAAGTGCTTTGAATCATGCACCAAACTTTTAAAAAGATCGTGGAATGACGACCATTGTTTCATTTCACCGTAAAACATCGGAATTTTAATTTCCTGCAGTTTTATATTGGAATACATTGTTTGTGGTGAATTATAATTATTTAATTTCTCCGTTATCCTTTCGATGATGATTTTGTATTCTTGACGAAATACATCTATTTGTTCCTCAATAGATTCTTTAGTTGTTTTAACTAATTTGATATTTTGAGTTTCAAAATATGATTCTTCAACATTTTCAAATTGTATTTGAAGCTTGGTTTTGAATTCTCTCATTTGCTCGAGAGAATCCAATGCATTTCTTCGTATTTCATCCATCGTGCTTTTGAGCATTTTTGCTCGACGTTGATATTTTCTTTCAACGCCAGACGCGGCTTCAGGTGATGCGACCTGAATAGTTTGTGGCGTAGATTCTATTTGCCACATGCTGCTCACTGCTGAAACACCTTCGGCAGTACTTTGAATTCTTAAATTCTGAATAGAATTCTCCATTGTTTGCATTACATGCTCGAAGTAGTTCTTCGCAATGTATTCCTCAGCTTCTTGACTCTTCTTAGCCATTATTTTATTATGATTTGCAGTAAACTCTTTCATAACAGTCTGAATATGATCCATATATTCCAGACATGAAGCCTTTCTTATTTTTCCGCTCAGGATTTTCTGCTCCTCCAACGCAGCTAGATCTCCCAACTCCTTCTGTCGTGTTAGCAAATTCTTCATATTTGCTTCTTTATAGATGGTTTTGTATATATATATATTTTTTTTTTGCACTGTTCTTGTTGTTATAGCCACAAGGACGCTTTAAAATTTTTTTTTTTTTTTAACTTTTACTAAAAGTAATTTTTATAAATGCGGGTAGTCTTTGCTATTCCGGCTTACATTTATTTTTACTTGGCTAAGTAATGCTCTTTTTCATTTAAGAGGCTTCTAGTACTTGCACTTGCTCGATTCTTTTTCAATAAGAGGATTGAAGGACCAAATTTACAGATTAAGACAGACTTTGCTTAAGTCTGTACTGTGAGAGTTCACTTTTGACTCTGGTTTTCTTTATTAAAATTTCTTCCCTCAATACATTTCTTAATTCTAATTTCTTAACTATGTATATATGTATATGTGTGTATGCTTAGTGTGCATACACATGTGTAAATATGTATTATATTTTTATTGCATTTTTGAGATACCAACGCATTGATATTTTATAGTTTTTTAGATTAGTGCATCTAACGCACTTATACACATACGTACACACGCTTGATACTTTCTTATCTGTTGCTTGTGTGCATTAATATTTCGAGTATGTATATTTTGTATTTTAATATTAGTATTATGTACATATACTCTAATTTATGAGTTTTCTTTTATGTGCAATGATTTTCACATTTTTATGAGCAAGTCTCATATTACAATTTTGTTGCTTACCATTGCACTTGACATTTAGTGGACTGTATATACTTTTTATTTAATTTATTGTTTACATGTATATTTTTATGTATTAATGTAGTTGTGTCAAAAATATAATTTTGTATATATAATTCTATCTTAAGGTTACAAAACTTTCATGTTCATATCTTTATGAACACTATTACTTCAGCCGCATTGCTTGAAATTGTTCGAAAAGCACTGATAACTCTTAGTGCCGACAACCTGTGCACTGTGTTTATTTGTCTGGCATATGCTTTGATGCCTAGCGCCTGGATCCATATTGGAGCCGCATATAATATAACCGATCTCATTACCTTTGCAAGTAAAAACGCCGGCTGGAACGCACGCAGCCTTTATTTGCCATCATTCTTGATAAGGCATTCAGGATTTTATTCGCTTTACCCGCAGTGTATTCTAGGTGGTCCTTAAATTTGAGCCTTGAGTCTACTACTACTCCCAGATATTTTAGGTGTGGCTGTGAATGAATCTGGCACTCCCCTATGGTGAGAGAAATACTTTCCTTCACTTTTCTTGTACTTATGAGCAAGACTTCAGTCTTCTGCTCCGCCCGTTCTAAACTCATTAAGAAGAACCATTGGCGCAGACCGTTTATGCACTCGTTGCATTTGCTCCGGAGGTCATCGAGGTGTTTAGCAACTGCTACCACAATAAGGTCGTCTGCGTATGCAACTAATTTAATAGCTTTTGGTTGGTGTCTCCTTAGTACCCCATCATACATTATGTTCCATAAAAGGGGGCCTAGTACGGTGCCTTGCGGTACTCGAGATAAAGTAGCTCTTGGTGCCTTCATCTTTATCGGATAAAAGTCGCCTGTTTTCAAAATAGCTTATGACAATTTCCATAAGATATTGAGGAGCGCGCATGTCGTACAGAGCCTTGATTATGTTTGCCCACTTTGCTGAGTTGAAGGCATTCTTCACATCCAGGGTGATCAGCGCACAATATTTTTTTGTTCCGCCTTTCCATCGCTTGCCACTTACTGCGCATTTCGCAGTATCAACGACATCGTATAATACGTCAATGGTGGACCTCTTTTTCCAAAAGCCGTATACTATGCTTTCATATACTTTGCCAAACGTGTCAAGCATGCACAGAGGTCGATATGATGAAGGTTCCTCCGGAGGCTTTAGGAGTAGAACCAAACGCTGGACTTTCCATGGGTCGGGAAATATTCCTTCTTTTAAGCACGCATTATACATTTCTGCATTTGGTTTCAAAGGCATGGCTTCCTTTAATGCTCTGTTTGGTATGCTCTTTGCTGCTTTTAATTTTTTCAGTTATGGCCAATATTTCTTCTTCACTAACTAACAGTGGTGTCTCTACGACTTCGGTTCGGGGCTTAGCATAAGAAATAGTGTGGTGTTTTGGGAACAAGGTTTCCACGATATTTCTCATAATGGATGCGCTTTTGGGTTGATATGCCTTATTTTTAAATTTAGACATACAGATTTTGTATGCTGTTCCCAGGGGTCTTCGTTTGCTTCCTCACAGAGTTTTTCAAAACACTTCTTTTTACTACGGCCAATGGCTGATTTTAGAAGCTTCTTCTGACTTTTAAATATTTATCTGAGACTGCTTTCATTTTCTTCCCGTTGATTTCGTTGTAAGCGGCGTCTAGCTGAATGGCAGAGCTTTCTAAGTCCAGCTATTTCTTCATTCCATCAATACGCTGGCTTCCGGTTGTTGTGGTGTACTGTCCTACGCATGGTTGCGTCGCATGCTGTGAACAGTTCTTTTCGCACTGAGGATACCAAGTGCATGGCGTTTTCTCCTTGTATATTTTCTGAACTCCAGACCATCTCAAAAAGTTCGGCATCAAAGTGTTTTTCTTTCCAAGTTCGTTTTTGGCATATGCTCCTGCTGCGGCGTTCGTCCCTCCGGCATATGAGACTTCAGCAATAACAGCCATGTGGTCACTTTTTGTAAATATGTCCGACACCGCCCACTTGATGTGCCTATTAAGGACGTCGTTGGCGAACATGAGGTCGATTATAGAGCCTTTGTTTCCCTTTTGAAAAGTATTTTGCGTTCCGCTATTGAAGATCGTAAGATTCGTTTGGCCGAGGAGTTCAAGTATCAGACGCCCACGATGGTTCGTGTGCCTACTACCCCAAGCGGTCGACCGCGCATTGAAGTCACCTGCGAATATAATTGTGATTTGCCTCTGGTTTCTAGAGCAAGTTCCAGGAGGAAGTCTTCAAAATCTTTAATTGTTGCGCTGGGAGTAGCATAGCAGCTAACAAAGTATATGCCTCGTATACTTGCCCATGTGAAAAAATTATGGCCTCCGGAGCGAGACGTAAATGGTTGTCCTTTACATGACCATATTGCAGCCTTGCCAGATATGTCTGTAGTCCAAGCGCTTTCCGAACGCTGAGAGTATTGTTCGCTTAGTAAGGCGACATCAATGCTTTTTCAAATACTGTCTGTTTTAGTAGCTCTTGTGCTGCTGCGTAGTACTCAAAGCCGAGTGTGCTCCTTTGCAAAGCATGCAGCTTGGATTGTTAGTACATGACTTCGCTACATGTCCACCGGTTCCACAACGTGTACATAGAGACGACCTGTCCACGGGGTTGGAACATTTGTGCGCCATGTGCCCCAGTTGGAAACACCTGAAGCAGCGGGGAATAGGTGAGTATTCCCGGAGGCGACATACAGACCACCCGATCTTTATTTTGCCTACCATGAGCGCAGTCTTGGCGTCCTGTGCGCGCAGGCATAAGACAGCTATTTGAGACCGCTTCGGGTCTTTCGCACACTCTTAACGTTTATTTTTCCCAGATTTTCTATTCCACACTCTTTTTGTATGGCTTCGCAAACCTCTTCTGGAGAAGTTATTTCATCCAAATCCTTGCAAATAATCATAACGTTGTGGGTTTTGGGCTGTATCACAGCCATTTCACCGACCACTCCTTCTAAGGCACTTTGGAACGCTTCGGCTCTCTTATCCGCTTGGTTCTTCAGCTCTAATAGCAGGTCTCCTTTCAAGGTTTTTCTTATGTACGTGACGCTTGAGCCCAATTCCTCTAAGCCACTGTCAACTTTTATTTTTCGGAGCATATCTGCGTATGATTCTCCATCCTTTTTCGTGAGTATGATGGCGTCTGGCCTCGATCTAATTTTCTTTTCGAGTGGTCTTCGCTTTTTTACAACGTCCACCTAAGCTTCGCCTGCGCTGGGTCTAACCGTTGTATTGGCTTGCATCAATTTCGCTGCCTCGCTGTAGGTGGGCAGCTCCATTTTATTTGTATTATTCGGCTTTTTAGTGGGAGGTAGAAAGATTATTGTCTCACGCATCCTTTTCGGGGTATTTACCTCCTTAGCCATTGAAGAAACCTGGGATGCTTTTCCTACCATAATCCTTTTAGGTAGGTTTCCGCCTCTCTCAGCCTTAGCATGTAGCGCCACTATGTTGCTTACTAGGTGGCGCATAGCCTGGTTTATGTGCCTTTGGCCAGCCATCATGTTCTCCAGTTCTTTTATTTTACAACCCAACTGGTTAAAGTTTTGGGTAGTTTCGCTACTTCGCATTTTTTCCGAGAGTTTGCCACCTTCAATTATGTGGTTGGCATTTTCGCATTTTCTCTTTGATCCAGCACTGGGGGATAGATTACTTTTTCCATTAGGAGGCGTTCTAATAATTCTTGAGTTTCTCAATGAGAAAATAGTTCGAAGCTACTGGCAATAAGTATGTTCAGTCACTGCCCCTAAAACCTTGCTTATATTTTTTGTAGTTGGCAATGCCAAAACCAAAGGGAATACAAAAGAGGAGAAACAAAAAGGAGAACAGCTGAGTGATCAAAACAAAAACGGCAATGCAAAAATATTAGCACGCGTCTTGTTAGGATTGCTGTTTTAAGGGGAAAAATAATATGTTTTGAATAAAAAAACGCAAAATATATGCGGGTAAGTGCAAATGAATTTTAATTAAAAAATACAAATTGTACTTAACTTGCTTTCGAAAAGCGAAAATTGTTAACTATTGGTGTGAAAAACTAGGAATTCCTCACAAAACCCCAGGACCGCACCAAAAACACGTCTCAAAGAGCATCAGAAATCAATATGGCAGCCAAATTGCTGACGTCAAAATTTAAATTATGCAACAACAATTTTTTCATTTATGAACGTTAGCGCACATTCAACGAGCAAAGTTGATTCATTCATAAAACCAATTCTGTATACTTCTCCCCGAGTATGCCTTTGCCTACAAGCGATTTTTGGCAATGACATTTTCGTCGTCCTGACATTGCCGTTACTTTGCTACTATTATAGATTATGAGCGAAGGGCGCAAATGAATTCATAAGAAATCAATACCGACATTTAACATAAAAAAATAGCGGAACAACTGGAGTGTTGACATAAAGGCACAGAGCAGTGTAATATTTAAAGGGAAACGATGAAGTATATGCGTACATTTATAAACTGATCCTTTCTCAAAAATAGTTCTATTGCTAAATATTGGGAATGGTAGAATAGAACTGCAACCAAATACACAGTGCAATGAATAAAACTGGCTCCGTAATCTTTCGATGAATAATAGCACGACGAATGCGTGACAAAAGACGCTTCATAACACCAAGGTAAAACACAGCATTAATCGTTTGGCCAGGTGGGACGAACTCTCGGTGTCCAATACCCTCGGAATCGTAAAAACAAATCAGCATTGTCTTTATTTTTGACTTCTAAAGACGACCGACTTCTGATTGTCACAGAGGCCCTCACGACCTTCTTGGAATCGCTTAAACCACTCATGCACATTACTACGGGATAGGCACTGATCACCATAAACCTTTTTCATCATTTGAAATGTTTCAGTAAACGTTTTCCCAAGTTCAAAACAAAATTTAATATTTGCTCTTTATTCAAAATGCGTTTTACGACCGATGACCAAAAGCTGCTGTCACTTTTTGATCGATAACATCGATTGTAGTTATTCAATTGTCTTAAAATTTTTACGAAATGTCAACAAGAGATCAAAGTTTTTATTTCATATACCCACCAATAGGTGGCGCCACCAGAAATAGTTATATTTAAAAAGTTCTGTTTCTTTTGCGACAGACCTTGTAGATGGTATTAGTAGTACTACCTATGTATCAGCCACAGTGAAACGTGGACGGGTCGTCTAGTACATAGAATAAAACAAAGCCGCTTTTTTGTCCCTAACTAAAACTACGCAATATATATTTTTTGTACATTTTGGAATTCACTTTTGGTAAAACTTTGTTGTCACATGGTTGTGATTTGATGTTCCAAATTTGTTAAACTTCGTTTCGTCACTAAAAATTACTTTCGAGTGAAACTTGGTACCATGATTTCTTTGCGAACTCCAAACGCTTTATTTTTTACATATAAACGGCTTTATTCCTAGAGTATGCCCATATAACCAGCACATATAAAGTAATACATGATACTAAGTGAGGCTTTGATTACTTTCGAGAATTGAAGTAAGTGGTTTTTCTTTTATTTGTTGTTTTCTTTCTGATCACTGCACCAACTTCAGCGAATTCCTATTCAAAACGCTGCGGATGGTTAAAACACTTCTATTGGTAGATTTTTACAAGTATATCTTCTGATACGTTATTCCTTTTTTCCGAAAGGTAAATATTTTGTAAAAGTAAATATTTGTTAAAATACAACGGGAATACAAATTATTACTTCTAGAAATATACTTTTGGAGTAAAATTAAAATTTTTAAGCGTTTTCCTACTTTTCAGTAATTGAGTTTTTATCCACAACGCACAAATATGGTTTTCATAATATATAATATATTTGAAGACGTTTTTTAGTTTTTTTTAACTACATATATTCTTTCTTCGATTGTGTTTTTTTTTATACATAATTGAAGGCATTTTTCTCAAAAAAAGACAAAATGACCGTTCAGGCTGAACATAAATTGCTACTGACAGCTTAGAACGTCAGCAATAATAAAGAAACTTTTGCAAAGCCTGCTAGAAACTAAATATCCGAATACTTCCAATAAAATTATTATACTCTGTTCAACATGTGCAAGAATAAAAAAAATAAAATTTTATAGAATTGTTTTCTTTCTTATTTTAGAGATGAGGTTACTATATTGGAACCAGAAAGGTATCAAAGCAGACACTTACACAAGCAAGCCATAACAGCTTCAGGTACCGCCAATACCAAAGGGTACCAACAGATGAGAGCAGCTGTTCCAGAAAAATAATATTTTCAGATTATTAAAACTTTCAGCTTCTAAACTTGTGAAATATATATGTGATGCGGAAATTAAGGAAAAGGTCATACAAGTAAAACCAACAACATTATCCAACGATAATTACCAATTACCTGTTGAAGTAATAGATATTAAAATGACTTCGGAAGACCTTTTGCAACCAGGTCACGTGGTCAAAGAACGATGGAAAGTATGTTATCAGAATAATATATTTTTTTTAAATTCAATATCCTTTGTATTAGGTTGTGCGAAAAATAGGTGGTGGGGGGTTTGGAGAAATTTATGAAGGGCAAGACTTGATAACACGCGAACAAGTTGCGCTAAAAGTGGAATCAGCACGTCAGCCAAAACAAGTTCTAAAAATGGAGGTAGCCGTTCTAAAGAAATTGCAAGGCAAAGAGCATGTTTGCCGCTTTATAGGTTGTGGACGAAATGACCGTTTTAATTATGTTGTTATGCAACTGCAAGGAAAAAACCTTGCTGAACTACGTCGAGCACAACCTCGTGGAGCATTTTCGTTGAGTACTACCTTGCGACTTGGACTGCAGATATTAAAAGCTATAGAATCCATACATTCAGTAGGATTTTTACACCGTGATATTAAACCTGTAAGTACACTTAATTTCTTAATTTATCTTGTACGTGTAATTGTTGAATTCAAGATTCACTATAGCACAAACGTAGTTTGTCTGTATTAAATGCATAAGTCTATTTCTTGTTATTACAATAAATTGCTGTTGAAAACATATGTACAAATTTAGCAAAATGTATTTTCGTTTACGACTTAATAAGTCAATTGAAAAGTCGTCGGCCTACCATAGTAAAACACATTTTTGGCAAAATCTATTTTTTTTATTTTTTTGCTTCATAATAAATCTCAGTTTTGGCGATCATTCTTTAGAAGAAACTTTTTTCCCAGCGAGCATTCTTTGATTTCTGAGAATAGGAAATAGTCACTGGGGCCAGATATAGAGAATACGGTGGATGCTCCCAATCATCACCTCGTCGCTGTTTTTAGTAAGCTCGCGTTGCATCCACTTGGTACAGAGCTTTCTCATACTCAAATATTCGTGAATGATATTATGTACACGTTCAGTTGACATTTCTAGAACGCCTGCTGTCTCGAACAACTTAACTGTAAGGTCATCCAAAATTATTTTGTGGACTGTTTTTGATGTTTTCGTCGGCAACAACCAGTTTTGGGAGTCCATTGCGTTCACCGTCTTTGGTGCTCATTTTACCACGTCTAAACTTAGCATACCAATCCTTGGTGTTTGTTTTTCCTAGGGCAGTGTCCGGAAACTCGCCATTAAGCCAAGTTTTTGCTTCAACTGTATTTTTTCCTTCAAAAAGCAATATTTTATGAACACGCGAAATTTCTCGCCTCACGTCCACTTTGGTTATGATAAATTAAAACGTCAGATTTTGGGCGTTGCTGACTATACCTGACTGCACCAGCTCCAACAACTAAATCAACACTGCTTCCAGTGTTTTTGCAAATCATTGCAATTATTTTTACTAATTTTAATTAAAAATTTACTACTAATTTTAATTACAAATTGTAATTTAGTTTTTAACATGGCGATGTGTCTTGTCTATTTGACATCTACTTTGGTATTGATGAATTTGGCCGCGTTGCCAACTGTACCTGACTATGCTCCAACAACTAAATCAACACCGCTGCCAGTGTTTTTACAAATCATTATCGCAATGCAATCAAAAACGGCTCCTCGGGTCTAAGTAAAAACTCTTCTTTACCAGTTTCTTGTTCATATTTAGAATATTCTTGTTGATTGGGAAATTTTGGCGCCAACATTTAATTTTCAGAAGCACTAGCTTAAATTTTCTTTATTAATGTAAATGTTATATACCCATTGTATTTGTTATGAAATTATAATTATTTCTTAGAATGTTAAGTTTTAAATTTAATAATTTTTTCTGTTAGTAACTATGTGTTCAGTTTGTATGGCAGCTATATGCTATAGTTAACCGATCTGAACAATTTCTTCGGAGATTATATTGTTGCCTTAGAGAATAACATATATCAAGTTTCGTGAATATATCTTGTCAAATGTGAAAGTTGTCCGTACAAGAACTTGATTCCGATCGTTCAGTTTGTATGGCAGCTATATGCTATAGTTAACCGATCTGAACAATTTCTTCGGAGATTACATTGTTGCCTTAGAAAATAACATGTACCAAATTTCGTGAATATATCGTGTCAAACGTGAAAGTTTTCCATACAAGAACTTGTTTCCGATCGTTCAGTTTGTATGGCAGCTATATGCTATAGTTAACCGATCTGAACAATTTCTTCGGAGATTATATTGTTGCCTTAGAAAAACACATATGCCAAATTTCGTGAATATATCTTGTCAAATGTGAAAGTTTTCCATACAAGCATTTGATTCCGATCGTTCAGTTTGTATGGCAGCTATATGTTATAGTGGCCCGATATCGGCCGTTCCGATAAATGAGCAGCTTCTTGAAGAGAAAATGACGTTTGCAAAATTTCAAAAAGATATCTTAAAAACTGAGAGACTAGTTCGTATATATACAGACAGACATACAGACGGACATGGCTAAATCGACTCAGCTCGACATACTGATCATTTATATATATACTGTATTGGGTCCGACGATTCCTTCTGGGTGTTACAAACTTCGTGACAAACTTAATATACCCTGTTCAGGGTATAAAAAGTTCGAGTTCGTAGATAGGCGTAATCAGACCACTGCCACGCCTACAAATTCCCATTGACCGAAAACTTATATAGTGCCTTATCTAAGCACTAAATTAAGATATAAAACTGATATTTGGTATAGGGTATAGCAGTAGCCAGGGGCACCTGTGGGAAAAAACAATTTAGACCCCGGCACCTATAGTTAACTTTTGATCAAAATGACGGTCAATGTGTGATATATACACATGTAACTGAAATAATCCGTCTCTTACAATGGTATGTCTATATGTCAAAGACGGATTGAATCGGACCTGTCTTCCATATAAGCGGGAGATGAGTGGGGGAAATGTAGAATTTCCGATACTTTCTTGTATATATATACACATCCCTCATGTGAACAAAACTGTTATACTCTGTATCAACATGTTGCAAGAGTATGAAAATAATAAAGAAAGTAATGGGATATAGTCAAACCTCAATAATAAATTATCTCTCGAATTGAAGTGGTGTTAATGTCGATTCAAACAACTAATTAACGTTGGATAAAGATGGTAAAAGATTTAACTATCAAATAATGTACATGCATGAATTTTACCTAAAAATTTGTAACTACCAAAATAAAATGGATATTGTCAATTAAATTTTCGTTAAAAGTTGCAACAAACCAATCCAATGCAAAAAAGCGGGAAAATGTTTAATCATGAAATTGCCCTTGGGAAAAATGAAAAACTATCACAAATTAAGGGGTCAGAGGGTAGTCAGAGGCACGAAAAAATGAGAATTTTCAGTATTTTTTTTTTTTGCTATTAAATCGTGTTACTTTAAAAAAGTAGTAATATGGCATTATTATAGAATGTGTTGACTTGAAGTCACGTATATTAAAAACAAAAATAAAAATTTAGTTTCCAAAGTTATAGGTTTTTGTGTTGACCCAGTTCCTAAAAAAGGTACTTGCGGTGGCAACCATAAGTCCTTGGAGATTTATCTAAAATCAATCGGACAAAAAAGATTAGTTTTATAAATAGATAAGACGAAGTGCCCGAGCACTCTTTTTTATTTGTCGAATAACTCAAAAACTAATTATCGGATCATCGTGAAATTTTCAGAGAATATTTTTAAGATATTACACTTAACGAAAATGTAAAAAAACAATATTTTTTTGAAAATTCTGACTACCCCTATCCTCTGAATTGAAATTAATCTAAAAAAGTCTAACTCACCAAAATAAAACGAAGGATATCAAAGGTTACATCCATTTCAGTGTGTTTTTTTCCCAAAAACAATACTTGAAATTTAATTTTTTGTTTTCAATATTTCATAATTTATTGGTTCTGATTGGTAAAGCCTAACAATAAGTATTCAAATCTTAAATCTGTTTAAAACTAAAGAAGCTCAAGAATGAGGTTGAACACGCAAAGTCCAAACACAATTAAAAGTGGAAAAAATCGGAACCACAAATCTGTGATAAACGATACACATTTATAAAATATATGTATGTACCACTAATACATTTGGGGTACTCACAACGTGCCATAAAGCATCGTAAAATCATAAAATCATAAATTTTTATACTAGTTTAAAAAATTTGTTGTTGCATTGCATACTGAAATAAGTTTACGCAAATACAACTCTGAACGCTATGTTTTCGGATCGTTATAACTTATAACTTTATGAGCCTATGTGAAACCCCTAATTGTTAGCGTTTCTTGTAGATATAAACTTATATCTAATATATTTAGGTTATACAAAAACCGTTAGTTGAAGAAAACGGTTATACTCTTTAGCAACATGTTGCAAGAGTATAAGAAATAATAAACAAGAAACGTAATTACCAAAGCGTTCAAGCTACAAAATAATTACAGCAAACCAGAAGTGGGTTGCATATTTGCTGACACCCTGCTGATATGTAGACAAAAATTTAGTGTTGCCAATTTTGTGCCTAAATTTTAACCGCAACCCTGATGGTAAAAAGAGGCATATTTAAGGCAATTTATGATTGCCAAAAATCGAAATTGCTAGCAATATGAGTAACGGAACTGCGCATTGCTAAAGTTTAGTAATTTATGTCTAAATATATTTCATGCCATGTGATATCACACCGTTAAACTTTTTCCTGTGGGGATATGTAAATTATGATATTGTCTATGCGGTCAATTCCTCTTCAATTCAGGCCTTGGAGCAAAACATCGCGCATGTCGTTCCCCAGTTACGAGTCGAAATTTTCGAACAAGTCATCGAAAATTGGACTCAAGGGAGGAATCATCTGAGACGTAGTCCCAGCTAACATTCGAAAGAGATAGTCTTCATAAATTAATGCCAACGAGTGTTCTTCTTCTTCTTAATTGGCGTAGAAACCGCTTAAGCGATTATAGCCGAGTTAACAACAGCGCGCCAGTCGTTTCTTCTTTTCGCTACGTGGCGCCAATTGGATATTCCAAGCGAAGCCAGGTCCTTCTCCACTTGGTCCTTCCAACGGAGTGAGGTCTTCCTCTTCCTCTGCTTCCCCCGGCGGGTACTGCGTCGAATATTTTCAGAGCTGGAGTGTTTTCGTCCATCCGGACAACATGACCTAGCCAGCGTAGCCGCTGTCTTTTAATTCGCTGAACTATGTCGATGTCGTCGTATATCTCGTACAGCTCATCGTTCCATCGAATACGGCATTCGCCGTGGCTAACGCGCAAAGGACCATAAATCTTTCGCAGAACTTTTCTCTCGAAAACTCGCAACGTCGACTCATCCTTTGTTGACATCGTCCAAGACTCTGCACCATACAGCAGGACGGGAATTATGAGTGACTTATAGAGTTTGGTTTTTGTTTGTCGAGAGAGGACTTTGCTTCTCAATTGCCTACTCAGTCCGAAGTAGCACCTGTTGGCAAGAGTTATCCTGCGTTGGATTTCTAGGCTGACATTGTTGGTGGTGTTTACGCTGGTTCCAAGATAGACGAAATTATCTACGACTTCAAAGTTATGACTGTCAACAGTGACGTGAGTGCCAAGTCGCGAGTGCGACGACTATTTGTTTGATGACAGGAGATATTTCGTCTTGCCCTCGTTCACTACCAGACCCATTTTCTGTGCTTCCTTGTCCAGCCTGGAGAAAGCAGAACTAACGGCGCAGGTGTTGAGGCCGATGATATCAATATCATCGGCATACGCCAGCAGCTGTACACTCTTATAGAAGATGGTACCTTCTCTATTTAGTTCTGCGGCTCGAACTATTTTCTCCAAAAGCAGGTTGAAAAAGTCGCACGATAGGGAGTCGCCTTGTCTGAAACCTCGTTTGGTATCGAACGGCTCGGAGAGGTTCTTCCCGATCCTGACGGAGCTTTTGGTGTTACTCAACGTCAGTTTACACAGCCGTATTAGTTTTGCAGGGATACCAAATTCAGACATCGCGGCATAAAGGCAGCTCCTTTTCGTGCTGTCGAAAGCAGCTTTGAAATCGACGAAGAGGTGGTGTGTGTCGATTCTCCTTTCACGGGTCTTTTCCAAGATTTGGCGCATGGTGAATATCTGGTCGGTTGTTGATTTGCCAGGTCTAAAGCCACACTGATAAGGTCCAATCAGTTTGTTGACGGTGGGCTTTAATCTTTCACACAATACGCTCGACAGAACCTTATATGCGATGTTGAGGAGGCTAATCCCACGATAGTTGGCGCAGATTGTGGGGTCTCCTTTTTTATGGATTGGGCATAGCACACTTAAATTCCAATCGTTGGGCATGCTTTCGTCCGACCATATTTTACAAAGAAGCTGATGCATCCACCTTATCAGTTCTTCGCCGCCGTGTTTGAATAGCTCGGCCGGCAATCCGTCGGCCCCTGCCGCTTTGTTGTTCTTCAGGCGGGCAATTTCGAACTTCTTCATGGTCGGGCAATGGAACGTCTGCTCCATCGTCATCGATTGGGGAATCGGGTTCTCCATCTCCTGGTGTTGTGCGTTCACTGCCATTCAGCAGGCTGGAGAAGTGTTCCCTCCATAATTTAAGTATGCTCTGGGCATCAGTGACTAGATCACCTTTGGGGGTTCTACAAGAGTACGCTCCGGTCTTGAAACCTTCCGTAAGCCGCCGCATTTTTTCGTAGAATTTTCGAGCATTACCCCTGTCGGCCAGTTTATCAAGCTCTTCGTACTCACGCATTTCAGCCTCTTTCTTCTTCTGTCTACAAATGCGTCTCGCTTCCCTCTTCAACTCTCGGTATCTATCCCATCCCGCACGTGTAGTGGTCGATCGTAACGTTGCGAGGTAGGCAGCCTGTTTTCTCTCCGCTGCGGCACGGCACTCCTCGTCGTACCAGCTATTCTTTTGCACTTTCCGAAAACCAATGGTTTCGGTTGCAGCTGTACGTAAGGAGTTTGAAATGCCGTCCCACAGTTCCCTTATACCGAGTTGTTGACGAGTGCTCTCAGAGAGCAGGAGTGCAAGCCGAGTAGAAAATCGTTCGGCTGTCTGTTGTGATTGCAGCTTCTCGACGTCGAACCTTCCTTGTGTTTGGTGGCGCGCGTTTTTTGCTGCACAGAGGCGGGTGCGAATCTTAGCTGCAACAAGATAGTGGTCCGAGTCGATGTTAGGACCTCGGAGCGCACGCACATCTAAAACACTGGAGACGTGTCTTCCGTCTATCACAACATGATCGATCTGGTTGGTAGTTTTCGATCCGGAGACAGCCAGGTAGCTTGATGAATCTTCTTATGCTGGAATCTAGTACTACAGATAACCATATTTCGGGCCCCGGCGAAGTCAATCAGCCTCAACCCATTAGGAGATGTTTCGTCGTGGAGGCTGAATTTACCGACCGTAGTGCCAAAGACACCTTCTTTGCCCACCCTGGCGTTAAAGTCGCCAAGCACGATTTTGACATCGTGGCGGGGGCAGCCTTCATAAGTGCGCTCCAAGCACTCATAAAAGGCATCTTTGGTCACATCGTCCTTCTCTTCCGTCGGGGCGTGGGCGCAGATCAGCGATATGTTGAAGAACCTCGCTTTGATGCGGACTGTGGCTAGACGTTCATTCATCGCAGTGAATGATAGTACTCGGCGACGGAGTCTCTCTCCCACCACGAATCCTACACCAAACTTGCGCTCCTTTATATGGCCACTGTGGTAAATGCCACAAGGACCTACTCGTCTCTGTCCTTGTCTCGTCCATCGCATTTCTTGGACGGCGGTGATGTCAGCCTTTGTTTTTACGAGGACATCAACCAGCTGGGCAGCGGCACCTTCCCAATTAAGAGACCGGACATTCCAGGTGCATGCCCTCAATTCGTAGTCCTTATTTCGTTTGCCATGGTCGTCATTAAAAGGGGGGTCTCTCATCCGAGGCTGGTTATAGCTCTTCACTGGGGGTGTTTTTTTACGTGGCGGGTCCCAAACCCAGCGCACAACCCTTGTAGGGAATGTTTCGCCTTCTCACTTAGCTCGCCTTCGAACGGATGTTCTTAGGCTACGTGATAATAATCATTTCACAATAAATATGAAGTCTCCGTGTTTTTTATTTAAAAAAGTAGGGAACCTTCAAAGGGGTCACCCTTTAGAAGACATTCCTTCAAATGGTGACAAATTGGCTGCCGCAAGCCACCTTATTGCTCAAAATCTTTATGTAGTATTTTAGTAAAATATTTGTTTTGTTATATAGCTGAATTATTTTACAAATATTCCCAAGTAGCCTTCCAATATTAACAAGGGTACCTTCGAGATGGAAATCACTACAGCAGTGTTGGAAATTTGGCAAAGTATCATGTTCTACTGGAATTTTCGCAACACTTGAAACAATAACACGTTCCGTCGGATCCCCACATGCAATGTACATTGCTAACAATCTGCCATATACATTCCCATTGAGGTTGGCAATGTTCTTGTGTGAGCATTTGATATTATGAAATAATCATTCTCGAAATGGCGTCGGATAGGTAGCTTCAAGCTGATATGACGGATGTTTGAGCTCTTGAACCGTTAAAATTTTTATGAGGATGATAAAATTTATATGCAAAATGAAAAGAATAGAAATATAGTTTTTTCTACAAATGTACTTTTTGGAAAAAAATGATATCCAATGTGTTTGATCGCTGTAAGTCGGCGCGGGCGGAACGCTTTCGATGTGTATATAAACGAATGTGATGAATCTTGTTGACTTGCAAGTGTGGTGAGTTGTGTTGTGTACGAGTGTGGTTTCGTCAACTATCTTCTTCTTAGTGGTTGAGTGTGATGCTATTCTTAGGTGTGGTGTATTGTGGTGTGAAATGCAAGGGTGCGCCAGTTTTTTCCGGGTAAAGTGGGGGAGTCTTTACCCATTTAAACACACACTAATAAAAAAATTCTTTGTAATCCAAAACAATTTTTGTTTTATTTCAAAAAGCTTTTGTAGCGCTCTCATTGAAAAACCCATACGTCCTGTCAAGTATTGAGATTATTGCCTTAAAGTTTAATGTGTTTTACTTCATTCACCGACTTGCCGTTCTTCCGTTGTGACAGCGTAGTTGCTATTGTTCTAATTTCACAAATATTGCAGTTTCAATGTAATTGAAAACTCAACACCACTTCTACCGTGCATGTTTGCGCAAATTGGATTTATTTCGTACAATCGAGTTAGCTCTCTTAAACGGTTGTCATTCTCGTCTGTTTCTCCTCAATGAAGTTGCATGAGACGCAAGCGTCGATATCGAATTGCTGTATCATATACCTGCCATACAAACTGAACGATTGGAGTCGAGTGCTTGAATGGAAAGCACTCGTCTCATTTGATGAGATATATTCAGAACTTGCCATGGGTTATTGCCTAAAGTAATGGTGTAATCTGGGAAGAATGTTTTTAAATCGGATCCCTAAAACATATAGCTACCATACAAACTGAACGATCGTAATGAAGCGATTGTCTTGAAAGCTTTTTCATTTGACGAGATAACTTTAAGAAATTGAGTTGGGTTATTATGTTGTTGTTGTTGCTGTTTTAAGGAACCATCTAGTCCCCGTGAGGATGGTGAGGATTATGTAAGTTGTCGTCGACGGCATTTAACGGGAGGTCCAGGAAACGTGCAGTTTCGATGGGGTCGGACCACAGGGAAAAGGGTGTTAGATGAGTGGGGTTAGCGGGGCATGCAAAGAGGTGGCCAGTGTCATGCCGAGTTGGGTTATTATCTTAAGCAATGGTACGATCTCCGAAGAAATTGTTCAGATCGGATTACTATAGCATATACCTATCATACAAAATGGCCGGTCAAAATCAAAATCTTATAAGGCAGAGGTGGGAATTTTAGCCCTCAGTAGCATTTTGCACCGTTTGGGCCTGCGTGCATATTTTGAGGGCTAGATGAGGGTATCATCGCGGGCAAACATGAAGAGGGAATGGAGAGCAACGTATATTCCCAATCCTTGTTTACAAATGAGAGAGCGAGTTTATATGGGTAACAATTTTAAAATTGCCTAACAATTCTAAGTTTCTTTACAACTATCATAAATCTATAAAATGTTAAACAAATAATAAAAAGTATAATAAATATTTCGGAAGATGTTCTTTGGTTAAAGTTCCAGCTGCTTCCTAATTAATGATTTAATTTCTAAAGTGCGTATTATTATTTTAATCTAGAGGAAACATAGATCTTTAAAATTTAATAAAACAATTATTGAAAAAAACCTCAATTCTTTGAATATTTTGGTAAAATAACCAAACTAAAAAATATCACATATCATATATTTGTATAATACATTATATAAACTACCTTGCATATTTACGTATAAAAGCGCACAACTTGAGAAAAGTTTTCCTAATTGTAACTAAAATGAATTTTTACAACTGGCATCATCACCATTAACAGTTTTATCACATTTACATACATTGGTGTGAACAAGATAGGAACCACAATATGGTATTGTGAAGTTTTAAAATGTGCTGTTTTCTTATCAAATAAAATTGTTTTTAGATACAAGTATAACTTATATAATTTTTCTTAACAGTGATTAGAATTTCCCACCATACAAAGGTAAATTAAAACAAATATTAATGCGAAACTCTAAAACCTGCAAAATATTTTTACCTCTTTTTGTTCACACAACTGTACAATTCCGATATGAAGTAAATTTCCGCTCTTTAATTTGTCCACAATGTCAGTATCGCCGCAACCATTGTGTGGTGAACATCAAGTTTCGGAGGAATGTCATTGATTTTTTCGCAACTTTTTATGCCCTTCTTACCGTAAACTGATATTCCCCTCATCTAGCCCTCGGTCGCATTTTACGGGCTAAACATTTGCCCATCCCTGTAATAAATAATATTTTTTATTTGTGAAGTTATAGTAAACTTTGGTTCCCCGTTTTTCTTGTTTTATTTGAACTGAACAATGTTAACAATTTGAAATTAGAGCCTCTTTACAATGTTTTGTTAGAGTTCGCTTTGTTTGAGAATGCTGTGGTTTCTCGTTTACCTCTGTAACATTTTGTGATATATTGGTCAAAATATGAAAAACAGTGTAAATAAAGCTGTCTATAATAAACTAATCTTAGCCGTCGCCTTAAAGGATCACCTAATCGGTCGGAAATGATTTTTCAGCAGCAGGTTCGTCAAAATTAAAAATTTTCACCAGACAAAAGATCCTTCTACATCTTTGTTCAAACCCTAAATTTGTAAGAAAACACTAAGAAGCAGATTAGGTATAGCTTGATAGAAAGAATCACGTTGTTATTTAGCATCATTATGAATGGTCTGTCGTTCAGTTTAATTTTTCCGTACTGGTGCAACGTTTTGAGGAAATTGGAAATTGTATTATATTGTGAATTGTCTATCTGCAATTCAGTTTCCCATAATTAAACCGATATTTATCTCCCATAAATTTTCTCATTCCAGTGGCAATCTACTATGCTGCACAATCACCTTTACAGTACCAATATTGTGTTCAAAATATGAAGTACTGCTAATACAATTTTTTGAAAGAATTCAGATTTTGAAACATACTCTCAATAACACTATTCTTGAAGGTTAAAAAAGTATTTTTTTTTCAAATTTTAGCATTCGAGTGTTATTATTACTTTTATTTTGAGTTTAAAAAAATAATAAAACTAGAAACTTGGCGTAATTTTCCGAATTCCTTCATTAAACAGTGTGCGAATTTTTCGTTGTCAAAGCTATTTGGTTTTGGTTTAACATACAACGGTTAACATAAGCACTAGGGGTATAACTTTTTTGCAACATAATATTTACATGGCCGTACATGATGAGCAATGGTGAAAAAATATTAACTGCGTTTTTACTTTTTTGTTTTCTTTCAACGCACCAACGCTATTGAATTTTTTTATTTTGATAAAAAAAAAAAAAAAATTGCAAAAAACGCGTTTAAAGTTTTCAAATCCCTTAAGCCTCAATGTAAAAATTTGCACTAATTTGTGGATATCTCAGAAACCATGCATGATATTGATATAACATTTTGATACGATATAAAACACTATAAAATCTACGTTTAGGCATCATTAACTCAAAAAAGTTTTTTTTTTGATTATTTTGTAGCAAATATTATTTATTATTATTTATATATGTATAAGAAAAATATAGTTTTTGTTAATTCATTTTCTTTTCATTCATTTTTTAATTACACATATATTTTATTTAGAGTTAGAAGCAATAAACTTAAGATTTAAACTGCGCTTAGATTTACATTTCGGATAAATGTCTTGTATCAATTTGATGGCTCGTTCTGCGCATATATTCGAGCGCTGTTGGTTTGCAATAAATGAGTCTTACTTCACTCAGTGTTTTAAAAAACATTCGTGCTCTGCTTTAAAAGGCTTTACCGATGTTTCTAATTTTGTGAAGTCATTTACATGAAAACGGTGGTCGGAAAACCATACGTCATACCAAGCGCCGCATATCAATTGACAAATAGGCAACAGTTTTGTTCGGTGTTTGGCAATGAGTATGACTGTCAAAATGCAGAGTATAGCCCTTGAGTTCCAACGGGCGTTGCTTAGCGATAGTAGAGTCTTAAATTTTATATAAGGAAAGATTTTATTTTTTTCATAATATTTGAACGCTTATCCCAGCTCATACAGATACTGCATGTCATCGCGCCATTTGATGCATCTTACTTTCAATTTTTCCTTGCCTTGAGCGAAACTTTGTTTTAGAGCATCAAAATTATTGATCATTTCTGAAAATATATCGTACGGAATATTTGGCGATATTGATTTTCCATCCAGTGACTCATCCATTACATGTCTTAAAATCAGATCTAAAATATGATGTTGACAGCCGACATATTGCGGTGAATGTAAACCTTTTGTTGAAAAGTATTTTTGGAGTGAGATAACAACTCCATTTTTATGTCCTGTATTGACGGTTGTTGTATCACACACAATCATTTTGATGGAGCCCCACAGTTGAAAATTATCGAGAACTTCCTTGATGCCTTCAAATATGGTTGAACTTCTTCCATTATCAAGATCCAAGACCGCCAATCTTACTTCTCTGAACTCATTTTTTAGCACCACGGCCTGTATTTCTCTTTTACCGAATTTATTCCCATCAAAATGAAGACACCAAATATTATTCTTGAGTGAAGTCTTATAATCTTTTTCCAAACGTTCTGCTGCTTTTTTTGCTGCTTTTAAAATTCCTGGTTGTATTGCTGTTGTTATATTAACTCCTGATTTCGCCAATTCTTTGCATATTTTAGCAGCATTTTTGGTGGTCACATTGGAAGTTGTTACTATTTTCACTGCTGCTTTTTTTGAACAATTCGCTTGTTTAAGCCTTGAAGGTACTTCAAATTCTTCATAATTCGGGACGCAGCAATCATCGTTCCCGTCGCTTGATGATATTGAAGATATTGATGAGTTTAATATACTATTATTTTAGACGGAGGTATTTTCTTTCATTTTAAAAGCTATGGATGGGTGAAGCTTTACATCCTTAGTAGTTGTGTACCCAACTTCTCCGTTCGTTCTTATTTGGAGCTCATATAGCTCTTTATCTTCAGTACCAAGCCACATACCGTTTTTATTCTTTACATCAAATAATTTGTTGAATGAGATTACCATGTTTGTTCCACTGCGTTTTTTAACGATTTCTGGTATGTTTCTATGAGTTTTTGCATTTTACGTTCAAGGGATACTTTTGCTATGATTGGAAAATTAAATTTTGACCACAAATCAATCAGTTCTTTTCCAATAATCTTGCACCTCTTCACTTTGCTTTTTTCAATTTTTGCCAATGCATTGTATCTTCCAATTATAGCGGCCTGCTTCGGAATTTTGCACAATTCGGTTAAACATTTTTCAATGTTTAGTATTTCACGTCTTTTCGTTGTACTTTTTTTAAAAGCAACTAAATTATTTGTCCACATTTTTGAATTTTTAAGAACATCTTTTTCACTCTTTTTAAAAGACATTATGTTTTTGATGTTAAATAGTTATTTGTCCACATTCAATAGCTTTCGCGATACTGGCTAAACCAAGACTGGCAAAGAGTAGCAATATAAAGACAATGTTACAGTTAGTCGACGCTTATCGCATATTTACGTTACGTGAGGATGAGAAGCAACGACAATGAATACAAAAGCAATTGAATTACTGGGAAAATATTACAGTTAGTCGACGCATATCGTAAAGTTTTGTTGTGTGGATTTGCGTTCTTTTACGTATTTGATAATATTCGGTGATGCTTTTTTTTTCTATTTATGGGTGTATTATTTTTTTCACAAAACGTAGAAATATTTCTTCTATTTGTGCGTTTTCTTATCGGAATATTGCTCCCAATAAAGAAATCAAAAAAAAAAAAAACGTTTTTTGTGTTAATGATGCCGAAACGTAGATTTTATAGTGTTTTATATCGTATCAAAGTTTTATATCAATATCATGCATGGTTTCTGAGATATCCACAAAATAGTGCAAATTTTTACATTGGGGCTTATGGGATTTGAAAATTTTAAACGCGTTTTTGCAAATTTTTTTTTTTATCAAAATAAAAAAAAAAAATCAATTGCGTTGGTGGGGGAACTTTTTGAAGGAAAACAAAAAAGTAAAAACGCAGTTAATATTTTTTCACCATTGCTCATCATGTATGGCCATGTAAATTTTTATTTTTGAAAAATTGTTAAAAGTTATACCCCTAATAAGCACTGGTAAAGATATATTTTAATATAATGTCATTTTTTAAAAAAATGTGTGAAGTTGTAATAATATGATATATTGTTCTATTACCATTTAATTTTGTACTTAGAAATGGCTTTTCCTTGATGTAAATTTTAAATTTCCCATAATATATAACGTTTAAATGCGATAGAATTTCTTTATTTTATTCGTGTTATTAGTTTAATTTCTGCATATAAATTAGTAACGGTATTTTCAGAGCAACTTTTCTATTGGACGTTTACCCTACAATTGCCGTCGGGTATATATGTTGGATTTTGGGCTTGCTCGTCAGTATACCACAGGTACAGGAGAGGTCCGTTGTCCCCGTGCTGCGGCTGGATTTCGGGGCACTGTACGATATGCATCTATAAATGCGCATCGAAATCGTGAAATGGGACGTCATGATGATTTGTGGTCCTTATTTTACATGTTAGTTGAGTTCGTGAACGGCCAATTACCGTGGCGTAAGATTAAAGATAAGGAGCAAGTAGGCTTTACGAAAGAGAAGTATGATCACCGCATTTTACTAAAGCACTTGCCTTCCGATTTAAAACAATTTTTGGAACATATACAATCGCTCGCTTACGCCGATCGCCCCGATTATGCGGTAGGTATTTGCAATAATCAAACTTTCTTAATTTTTATATTAAAGTAATGTATTGCTAATTTGTATCAATTTACTCTATTAAATATATTTTAAAAAGTTGCAATATGAATATATGAGAAATTACTACAAAATATACGACTGAATTTTGATAATCTATTGAAAAAAATACTATTATTGAATCGTTGGCCATCAATTTTATTTTATGTATTTCGTTTTCTCTCTTTTAGTGAAGATGGTAATTTTAAATAATTAATTTTCGTTTAACAGATGTTGATCGGGTTATTCGAGCGCTGTATGAAACGTCGAGGAGTAAAAGATTCTGATCCCTATGATTGGGAAAAGATAGATACTGTTAATGCAACTACTAGTCAAACAACAAATACTGTTCAAATACTGGGTAAAAACGAATATGCACATGGAAATACTACGCAGATGACAGTTGCTGCGTCAAATGTTAGCGGGACAGAATATGTAAGAAATTTGTTTTGTGTTGAAGTGTATATGCAATATTTTCAATAATTTTTAGCCACGTCACCGTAATGATATGGACACAGCATTACTTGCTTCAACAGACCCCATAAATGGAAAGGAAAAAGTATTAAAGATTCAAATTTTTCTTTTATTGTTTTCTTAAGACTAATATTTTGGGTTTTATATTAGGTTGACAAAAATTGCAACGCACCCTTACCACAGATCGACGGTCTTTTGTTGAATATGAGCTCCTGCAATCAGAACACTTTTCAGAAGACAAATCCAGGGCAAACAGCAAATTTAACAGGTTCTGCAAATGCCCATTGCGTTAAAACAGTTGACCAAACTCATGATCAGAAAACACAACCAAAGTTACCATCTCAACCACACTTGAATGCACCCCAAATAACTTTATTTTTGCCGTCAGCAGCACCAAATTTGTCTAATTCCACTGGTGTAATAAAACCATCTACAGTTACGGGCTCCAATCGTTCAGATTGTGCTGGTTCGGTTACAGGCTCCACACCTCCATTGAACAGTCACAAACACCATCCAAAGCAGCAATTTATTCACGGACATTCACACGTTCAAGCTAGATCAAATTCACCTTCCGCGCAAACTGTACGCAAAAATTATTCATCTCCTATACAGGTACGTTAAGTCTATGTCAATCGCTATGTGTCTATGTCTATGTCTCTTTGTATACTTAAATCTTTAAAATTACGCAACGGATTTTGATGCGGTTTTTTTAATAGAGTGACTGAAGAGGAAGTTTTATATGTATAATAACATCCATTAAATAGTGGAGAAATACTGTTATTTTTAAAGTTTCTAATGTGATGTCGTAAATAATTACATTTTTCCGCTTACATTGCAAACGTAGGCTGAACCCTACAAGATTTATTAAAAGAGTGTACTAAGTATTTTATATATACATATATAAGTACCCATTGATAAGGTATACAGAAACTCCGCGATGATACATGTCGATCGCTTATAGATCCAACAATAAAATTTTTTAGCATTTACTTTTTCGACAAATAGTGGCTTCTTTTCGAAGCGATTTTAACAAATACAGTATAAATCCTTATCCATTTAAATACCTTAAATACATTATAGATTAAATATGGATCTATATGGTCCTTTAAGAATATAATTTAAATTAACATTTTCGAAGATAGTACAGATTTAAAAATTGAGGGACATAGCGTTTGCGGCGGTACCGGCCTATAAATAGCGCGTCGGAAGCCGCTCTCTAACGAGGAATATTAAAACGAAAACGATGAAGTATATGCGTACAATTTCAAACTGATCCTTCCTAAAAAATAATACAATTGCTAAGTATTTGGAATAGGAGAATAGAACTGTTACCAAATACGCAGTGCAGTGGTTTATAACTAGCTCAGTAATCATCGTCTTTACACGCTTGAGAACCGGTTCATCACGTGCAGTTCACTAGAATGACGTCGATTGGACTTCATTATGAAATGATGGAACCATATTAAAGAGCACTCAAATACTCCTCATAATCAGCAATTGTTTGTTTTTGTTAGGTTATGAACTTGCGAGGCACCCACTTTGCACATAGCTTTCGCTTCTTTAGGGCGTCATTGTCCTCGGTGGTCATTTTGCCTCTTTCCAACTTAGCAAATCTCTTCTCAACGGTGGATTTCCGTAGTGCAGAGCTAAAATTCAACAGCATTTTCTCCCAAAAAGCAATGCTTTACTAATACACGAAATGCTTTAGTATGTGCGATGCTGTTACCCCTATCACCTGATATTGCTAATTCCCTATATATTATCGTTGGTCTTGTAGTTCGCATAGTTATTTATATGACGATGTACTGATTGTTATATTGAATTTAGAAAGAAGTTACAAATAAGTAATGAATGGCTCAGAAAATAAAATATCAATATGTATTTTGATATTCACAACACAAAACTGTATGAGAAAAGTTGTTGAAATCAAAGGAAAGTAAAATATTATATCGGCATTATGAGGGACATGTGAATTTAAAGTAATTTGTACTCAATCAAATCGTAACAAATTAAAGGCTCTCATCTAATCCTATTATTACTGTCCGATATATACTCATTCGTTAGTTGACTGTCGACGCGAATCGTTGCGATGCGCGATGCGTGAGCATCGTTGCGATTTTTTTCAAAGTGTTTTTTCTGCTATTCTCTTTTGTGCGGTCATGTTTACGCGATTAAGCCGTTATTGCCTGGCGCGTGGGCGCAGCGGTCGGTGGGTATTAAGGTGAGTGACCGCGTGTGTTTTTGTGCGGGTACACATTTTTGTGCATTATTGTGTATTTTTATGCACAAACTTGGCGCGATATAATCGGTAAGCAATTATTATTACTAGGTAATATACGGGCAACGTGTTCATCCACGTTGTTGTTGTTGGCAGAAGCTTCGCACGGTTCCAGTGCAGCAACGTGTTGTTGGCATTCTTGCTGACTGGACTGCCTGACTGTAGTACTGTGCTGAGCATCTGGCGTTCAGTTAATTCAGTGTCAGGAGGATATGGACAGGATTGCTCAAAGGGTGCCAGTATCTGCCCAGCGTTGGAGATTGCGACTACTGTGCGAACCAACGTCCCCCTGCGGGTACGGGGGGACCCCTCCGGGTTCGAGGGGAAACCGAATATACCCGCGGTAAGGCATGCCTGTCATAAGAGGCGACTAAGATCCTGGGCACCAGTCCAGGGCTGTATGGAGGCTCAACTGGTCGTAGTTTCGGTTACAAGGTCAATACCAAAGACTTTAACCTGGTACCACGGGGAGCAGTAGCCCCTGGAGTTCGCTCCAGACTCATTGGGTTTGGCCCTTTGTGGAGATTCGTGGTGGCTGTGGTTAAAACCCAAATCGCGGGAAGAACTGACTTTGTCAGTCGAATGTGGAGTTGCATTGCAACCGGGTGCCGGACCCAAAGTACGGCAGAGGTTTTAGATGGGCCTCGAGCCCTACCAAGGTGGTTAGTGTGTCCTTACCGCACTGCCGATTGGTACTGAAAACCCTTACCCAATTTTCAGGGCGCTGATCGACGCATTGTATTGATCCGTTGTGCTTTTGAGCACCGTGGAGTTAAGCTTTCATAAGCAGGATCCCACGTAAAACACATTGACAGTTGTGCGAACCAACGATCGTAATAGCGAACCGTTAAGTTCACATTGCGATTCGGTGCAGCTCCACATCGGTCGACTAAGGACCGTTACGGGGACCTTGTCCGGCCGGCAGCCAATAGAGTGGCGTCAACTGGTTGGAGCTGTGGGCTGTGCCACGGCGAGCACGCAATAATCGATCGCTTGGATGGTCGCTGTTACTGACGACATTGGTGCTACCATCAGGGGCCATTCGCGTGAGTCGCACTTTTCAGTGCGTTCAGATGCACGCACCAGGAGAGCAGTTGTTTTAGAATTCTCTCTGTCCGTGAGCCTTCTGCGTCAGTGGTACGCCGGCGTATCAGTCTGATTGATAAGAGGTCGGGAAGCGAGATGCCTCTTAGACGGAGAAGGAGGGCTAAGACCCTCGCTAGAAGCGGAGAATCCGCCGTTTTTACGGTGGTGGATGATTCCACGTCGGGTGGCGACGGGACGTCCGCTAAAGTTCCCACCGCGGCGTAATGCGCGTACGGGGTCGCCGCGTCTAGAATGCGAAATTGAGGGAGGGAGCGGTAGTTGCGGTGGGAGTGCCAATTTGGCCACCGCTGAGAAAGCCGTTGCGCGTACGGGGTCGCCGCGTAATGTGTGCGGAAATGAGGGAGGGAGCAGAAGTTGTGGTGGAAGTGCCAGTGTGGCCACGGCTGAGGAAGCGGTTGCCCAACCGTCAAAATTAACGGTTAATAACTAAGTGGGTTGGTGTTCGATGCCAAGAACTTATTACCGAGAATGCCCATCTTCGCAGACAGGGGGGTACAAGGCAGAGTGGGAGATATGTTGCCTGGTTGAGCTCCTGACCGTGCAGGTTCTATGGCGCTCTGGCGGCGCGGCGCGCGAACTATGTGCAGATTGCACAGTGTCGCAGTATTGCGTTGGCAACATGGGGCCACGTAAGTCATGGTCTACTCCCTATGTGTCTTAAGGCCTGAGCAAGCCTGTAGTAATTGCCACAAGTCCCTACTCGCCTCAGTCCTTGTCCCGTCCATCGCATTTCTTGTTATCAGCCTTCACTCTAACGAGGACATCAGTCCCTTTGAACTCTACTTGACCTTAAAGTAGCGTAAGGAAAAACTATTTGCCACAACGCCACTAGTGTCAATGCATATATTGCATTAGAGCAATATCTTAGACAAGATTTCCTCCCATTATCTTTTGCATGCTTTTAAGTTTTTCTTCTGCTTGAGAGCTATGATTGAAATCCGCATTTCGCTATAAGCTCCGAAATCTCAGCAAAAACCTTTATGTCATCAACAACGCATAAGTTTAGGGTATCAGACACACATTATTCGTGGTATGCGCATTTACTATCGTAACTATTTTGTGAAACATCGTCAAAAAATTTTTTTAATTCTGAGGCTATATTTTGTGCAGTATGTGAGCCGAATGCTTCTTTAGTTGATTGCAGAGGTCAGAACAGACAGAAGTCCACATATTTTTTTTTGTTTCCGCAGGGGGAATTTTCCAAAGATACTTCCCGTGGGTAAAACTGTCCGCTAGAGTACACCTCATTTGAGACCACTCCCAGACAGTATAAAATAACTAAGATGGATTTGCGAAACAGTATGCACCTTAACTTCGGCTGTTGTAGCTTGTATTTGGACCTGCGGGACCGCCGTTAAGCACTACTTCGCACGATCACGCTGGGCGGTAAATGCCACATCAGATTCTACCTCCAGGGTTATTCTTGTGTCCTTATGCTTTTTCGCTAGCTTTCTTTCATTCTAAGTTCTCGGAGCACTATTGCGGCCCACTCTTTAATTTTAGCCCAAACTATCTCTGGTCGTAACATGTGACTCACCATGTTGTCGGGTGTCATCCTTTCGCATGTTAGCTTTTCTATGGTGGTTCTTTCCATAAGCAGGACAAAAAGATTTTTTTGCGTTTTCTGCGGCCTTTCCGCAGAATGAGCATTTTGTTTCGTCATCGTGACTAAATTTGTGCAGGTATTCCGTGAAACAACCATGGTCCAATAAGAACTGCGTTAAGTAGAAGTCTGTCTCACCCTGTTGTCTGTCAGTACAGGCCGGTACATTCTTAATTAGTGTACATGTCTATCTTCCTTTATCTGCCGCATTCCATTGCTATTGCCACTCATTGAGACTTGTCTTTCTCTCCTTTTTGCGCCGTCGGCTCGGGATAAATACCGAGAGTTGAAGGCAAAAAAAGAGTGAGGCCGAAATGCGTGAGTACGAAAAGCTTGACAAGCTGGCCGACAGGGGTACTGCTCGAAAATTCTACGAAAAGATGCGGCGACTAACAGAGGGTTTCAAGACCGGAGTATACTCTTGTAGAACCCAAAAAGGTGATCTAGTGGCTAATGCCCAGAGCATACTAAAATTATGGAGGGAACACTTCTCCAGCCTGCTGAAAATATAACGCAAGGAGAAGGTGAATCCGATGACGATTGAGCAGACGTTCCATTGCCCGACCATGAAGAAGTTCGAATAGCAATTACCCATTTGAAGTACAACAAAGCGGCGGGGGCCAATGGATTGCCGGGCGAGCTATTCAAACACGGCGGCGAAGAACTGGTAAGGAGCATGCATCAGCTTCTTTCTAAAATATGGTCGGATGAAAGCACACCCAACGATTGGAATTTAAGTGTGCTCTGCCCAATCTACAAAAAGGAAGACCCCGTAATCTGAGCCAACTACCATGCGTCTCCTGAACGTCGCGTATAAGGTTCTACCGAACGTATTGTGTGAAAGATTAAAGCCCACCGTCAACAAACTGATTGGACCTTATCAGTGTGGCTTTAGACCTGGCAAATCAACAACCGACCAGATATTCACCATGCGCCAAATCTTGGAAAAGACCCGTGAAAAAAGAATCGACACGCACCATCTCTTCGTAGATTTCTGGGCTGCTTTTGACAGCACGAAAAGGAGCTGCCTTTATGCCGCGATGTCTGAAATTGTTAACCCCGCAAAACTAATACGGGTGTGTAAACTGATGTGTAGCAACACCAAAAGCTCCATCAGGCTAACCTTGGCTAGCAGGAGCCATGTGGTACGCCACCTGTCACCATGTAGGGTTTTGGACCTGTATCGGTGTCGTACAGCAGTAGTCTGTCCGACAAATAGATGCTAATTGTCCTCAGCAGATACCCCGGGGTGTTTCTTGCCTCTAATGCCCTCAATAAATAGGGCCAGTATGCCGAGTCGAAAGCCTTTTCACGTCAGGCGTGATAACTGCGTAGAATTTCTTACATCCATGCATCCATCGGGTGCCCTCTATGGCCTTGGCCACTGTTTCTTGTTTTGGGGGGGAATCTTCGAAAGATACCGTCATTTTTCCGGACGGTATGCACGATTCGTATTGGCCGCTAAAGCGGAGACACCAATACGCCTACGTACCTTAACTCCATTGTCTTTGCTTGTTCATTTGCCCCACGGAACTGCCGTTAAGCATTACATCGTGAGGCCAAGCATAGCCATTCGGCTCGTCAGTCACGCCATTCAGGCCTACTCCTCATTCATCCTTGTGATTTCACTCCACGTAACCCTTATGGAACTGAGCCGCATTGAAAATTTCGCTTTCTTAGCATACGTCTTCTGTTGTAGTGGTGGTCCACCAATGTTGACCATTATTCTTGATAGGGCGGCCGTTACACGTGCTGCTTTCTCACATACCTTTTCGATGTGCATCTTGTAGCTAAGTCTATTGTCAATAAGCACTCCTAGGTACTTTAGTGCATTCTAGGTCATTATACAATGTATGGCTGTCAATATTTAATTTTATGTCTTCGAGCTTTTTTGCCCAGCGAGTTGAAGTTTTGTTGCCGTGAGCCACTCTTTAATCGTCAACGCCGCTTGATTGCGGGGGTACTCAAGTTGTCCCAGTTCTTTTGCTACTACTGTTATGGCAATATCATCCGTCATTAACAACAAACCTGACTACTGCGCAGTATTCCTTTGTACCATACAGCCATCTTGTACCCTCTATTGCCTTGTTAGCTATGTCAGTAATCTTTTTAATCGCATCAGTGGTGGATCTCTGTTTGCGGAATCCATATTGGTTGTCAGACAGACCAGACAGACAAATTTTTGATACGAACTGTTCGTCGAATAGTTTCTGCTGTAGATTTCGATTTGTTTTTAACAATTCGCAATATGAAATGCTCATCATTTTCAGTTAATATTTTCCCTTGGCCTTTTCTGGATATGTTACACACTATATTTTCTTTGCCAAACTTTCTTACAATATTGTGGATAGTAGAAGTACTTTGCATTACTACAAGTATATCTGATATTTCTTTTATAGTTTTTCCGTTTTTTCGAAGTTGTGTTATTAAATTTATAATGTCAGTAGATGTCTGAACACGTGACGGAGCCATAGTTGATATAACTACACATCAACCAATGCAATTTACAACTGGTTCAATGTGAGAATAAGCACTACATATTTTTACAGAATTTTAAATGGAGTAAAGGTCCCGTTACTTTACCGTAGGCTTCTATTGGTTTTTATCCGGTTAGTCGTGTGAGATGAATTTGAAATGTGTATTGGACTTTTGTGTTTATGTTAAATATAAAGTAAATTTTTTTTTGGGGTTATGCAAAAAGTGCATCAAATTTCCTTTTTAATGATATACAATATGTTAAGCTAAATTATCATTTCAATAGCATTACTCACATCCAAAGTTAAAGCTGAGTTCGTCCGATTGGTCGTGTGAGTATATAAGGTATTAAATTAAAAAATTGCCATGTATATGAACTCCTGTTCCTGCGACATGATTATTTTATGTTTTTACTTAATATATAATTTCACAGTTGTTCAATTTAGCCTATTATGCAGCGTCAATATGTATGCGAGTTCAAATGTATATTTGTCGGCAAGTTTTCATTTGCCTTTTTCAATGTTTTGTCTGAGCTCAATTTTTTGCTCCGCCCCGTCTTCGCGCAAACTCGCCATTACTTCCATGGTCATAGACCTTTCAACGGATGAGTTTATCCTATTATAATAATGCTTAAGTTCTTTTGAGAAATACTGATACCTTACAGTTTATTTACATAATATAATAATATTTACGTAAAACTAAAAATTTACATAAATGTATACTTATTTTAAAATGTTTTAAAGAATATCTATTAATGAAAAAAAAAACTAAAATTATGTGGCATTTCGTCCCCTGACCCCTCCGTTCAACTGTTCCGTTGTTGAAAGCGAAAGTGCAGAGTTTGAAATATTGTTTGCGCGAGGCAAGGAGAAGTTAGCGACAGCGTACATATACATATGTAACAAGTAAGAAAGCGCTAAGTTCTTGTGCACCCGAACATTTTATACTCTTGGAACTTGCATGAATCAAAGCCAGAGAAATCCTTTAAGGTGAAAAACCAATCAGGTGTCAAGGTGCAAAGTCAGCCGGATGTTTGAAAATGCTGATATTTGTTATATAGGGCCTAGGCCAAGATTTCGCTCAAATTTATCTATTTTTGCCACAAAGGCACACTGTTATGAATAAAACACGCTCTTTCTTATTTCATTGGGATAATTCACATATTGGCCGATATACTTGTATGCGGTACAAAGTCAACCCGAAATTCGAAAATTTTTATATTATGTATATGGGGGATAAGAGAAGTATTTGTCCGATTCAACCCATTTTTGACATACAGACATACCATTATAAAGGAAGAATTATCCCTTAATTTCAATTATATATCTTACACATTGACCGACATTTTCGATCAAAAATCATCTCGGTACTTATAGGTCTAAATATTCGGTACCTAGGGGCTTGAACAGATTTTGTTGGTTTTGAACTAAAGGCATTATTTGTGCAACGTTTTATCCCGTTCTATTATTATCTTCTTGAATCAAGAGGAATTCAAAATTGTGCTATATGGGAAGTAGACATGGTTGTTGTTCGACACCAACTTTGAGGGAATTATAGAATTCTACTGGGTATATAGTTACGCGTTAGTTGTCATCACCGTGTCTATGTTAAGTCCACCGTTATGAGATATACGTTCTCCTTGCTCTAATATGCTTGTGCGACATTATGCATTCGTCCCACATGAGCACTTCTCAAGGTTACCGAAGTTTTGCCCGCGCCTCGTCAATGATATAAATGTTTTATTTGATATTTGAAGCTTTTTGTATAGTTCATTTAAAACTTGACACAAACCTGTAAAAACATAAGTTTTCAAAGCCACATAACATCCATTAATTATTGGCATTGTTCAATTGTTCCTTCATTCTATATAAACAGCATGATTTCTTTCCAACAGTCAAAAAAAATCTTACAGTACGTTATTGTAACTCAGCCAGTGGATATTATTTTACTTCAGTAATCCGTTATACGCTGAGTTGACTTCATCCAATAAATCATCGAACCCTGGAAGCGTGAGTAACTCTTGCGTAATATGCGGTAACCAACCCGTGTGGAGCCAGGACTTTGCTGAAGTCTAAGTAAGAACCCCCTTTTGATGACGACCACCGTAAACGTAATAAGAACTATGACTTACGGCATGCACCTTGAACGTCCGGTCCCTAAATTAGGAAGGTGCCGATGCCCAGCTGGTTGATGTCCTCGTAAAGGTAAAGGCTGACTTCACCGGCGTCCAAGAAATGGAATGGACGGGACAAGGACGGAGACGAGTAGATATTTGTGACATCTTTACAGCGGCCATATTAAGGAGCGCAAATTCGATGCGGCATTCGTGGTGGGAGGAAGACACAGTAGTTGAGTCCTGGCATTCGCTACAGTTGCTGAGTGTATAGCCACCATCCGCATCAGAGCAACATTTTTTACCATAAAACTTATTGCGCTCACGTCCCGACGAAAGAAAAGGACGATATGACCAAAAATGCCCTTTATGAGCGGCTAAAGTGCGCTTAGACTAGACGACTCCCCCCCCAACGATGTAAAAACTGTACTTGAAAATTTGAACGCCAGGCATTCTTGGTACAACAATTCGAAAGTTTAGCCTACATGGCGAAAACTCTCCAAATGGGTTGGGGCTGATCGACTTTACAGGGGCCAAAAATATGGTTGTCTGTAGTACTAGATCACAGCGCAGGTGAAAAATTGGTAGATTAAGCAAAAAACAAAATAAATCTGTTAATCCAGAATTAAGAACAGAAAAATTAGAATAAAAGTAAGGAAAAAATATTTACATAACTACATAATTATTCGTCGCTACTTGATAACAAGCGAAATTGTTTGCGACGAACTGGACTAAAGTCGGTATCATCGCTGGAGATATCCATTTCAGCAATGTAAATATCTTGCGAACAAAATGTGTAGGTAGGAGTTATCGAATAAGTTGATTTCCCAGTTACTATTATGTATGTTCATTTCAGCAGTGGTGCTGAGTGTGGTAAAAACAAAGATAATTACAAGACAGTGATTTTGAAACTGTACTAGATCAAACGTTTTTTTTACAAAAAAAAAATTTTTTTTCAACCGTGTAACTTCAAATCCGTGTAAAAATATACCGTGTAAAAAAAAGTTGGGTGTATATATAGAGTTGGCCCTAAAACATTGATCTGTGGTACACCAGATATGTTCATCAGATATGAGATTTCCTACTTTAACCATAACTTGCTTATTTTTTAAATAAGACTCCAATGTTTTATACAATTCTAAAGGTACAATGTTCTTAATTATCAGTATAAATTATAAAACAAAGTCACTTTCTCTGTCCTTATATCCTTATGTTTGCATAAATCTTTAAAACTACGCAATGGATTTTGATGAGGTTTTTTTTTTAATAGATGAGAGTGATTGAAGAGGAAGGTTTATATGTATAATAACATCCCTACAAAATTTATCAAAATAATGTACTGAGTATTGTACACTTTGAAAATGTCTACAGAAAGCTCCGCGATGGTATATGTCAATCTGTTATGGATATTCCACAATAACATTTTTTTGTCATTTACTTTTGACGACAAATAATGGCTAATTTTCCCTGTAGCACTTTGAATTTAGCAGAGATCAGACGCATTTATTATCTGAACTCTCTAGCGAGGAAAATAACAATCTTTGTGCAGGAATCAATAAAGTTTACGTACACCTAGTTTTATTAAATTACGACACGTTTACTTGTTTTAAAATGAATAAATTTTTTTATTTCTATTCATTTCAAAAGATGTATATTTAACATTAAATATAGCATATCAAAATATTTTTTTTTACACAAATAAAAAAAATTAATCCTAAAAATTCATGTAGGAATCATTTGAAAATTTTAACACTTCAAAAAAATAAAAAAAATAGCAACACAGAGCTAACGCCCTTCTTATAGAATTAACTGCATTAATCCCGATTAATTCAGGTGAAGATAACTCCGTTGCTAACTCCCATTTAATTCTCAACATTTTTGAGAGTTAGCTGCATTTTCGTTGGCAACATTGTTAAAAACGGCCAATTTTAATCTATTGTGAATGAAAAACAAGCTGACAGTGTTTTCAAATCTTCAATAACAAAACAAGAAGTTTTAAAACTAATGTGTTGATATGTTTTTTTGTAAAAATTGGTCGGCAAACAACCACATAATATTATAAAAACAACAATCAGCTGTTTACGAGAGTTTCATACTCGCATAGCTGCTGTCTGTCACCTACAAATTTAGATCTGTTTAAGTGCGCAGTTAATCCGGATTAACCCTGCCGTTTGTCAAAGCTATTTTGCATGCATACTTACATATTATAAGGGTTATACTGATTGTTGCTCCTAAAGAAGGCAGTTTTTTTCAAGTCCAACCCCCCAGATATTTTTAATATCACAACAAAAAATAGCATTGACATTTTCATGATAGAAACTTTTTATATTGTATTGAGTAAAGAGCACTCAAATACTCTTCAGAATCAGCAATTCGTTGTTTTTGTTGGATTATGAACTTGCGCGGCACCCACTTTGCTTTCGCGTCTTTAGGGCGTGATTTTCCTCGGTGCTCCTTTCTCTTCTTTCCAACTTAGCAAACCTCTTTTCAACGGTTGATTTCCGTGGTGCACAGCCCAAATTTAACAATATTTTTCCCCCCAAAACCAATGCTTTAGTAACGCACGAAATGCTTTTTGATTAATTTTTTTGTAAACTAACACAAGTTGCTCCGCCAAAAATGTTATAAATATCTCAATAACTAATAGTTATAATCTAACTAATAGAAATCATATACATAGATGGTATTAGTAGTACTATCTATGTATCAGCCACAGTAAAACGTGAACGGGTCCTCTAGTTATGGTATATAAAAGCACTTTCTTGTCAAACTAAGTTTAGAGATTTTATTTAAAAGCCAATTTAAATTTGCTCTTATCTTCATGCAATGTATTACTAGATATATTTATGTTTTCCCCACTTAAGTCTTTTATCTAGGTGAATACCAAGATAAGTTACTCCATTCGCTTGGATTACTAAAATATTGTTAATTTTTACTGCCGGGCACATTTTTCTTCTGTAACATGCTTACACTTTTATACATTCACATTTATATGCCAGATAGCTAGCCATTCTTCGATAGAACTTGAGTGCTCTGCTAATATTTTTTATACTTTTATGTGGCATTTCTTACGGCTCACTAAAGCTGTGTCATCCGTAAAAGTTGATGTCAACACATTATTAGCTTTTGGAAGATCTGCTGTATATATGGTGTATAGAGTTGAGCCTAAAACGCTGCCCTGTGGTAAACCGGCCCTTATCTTTAACCCTAAATTGTCTATTTTTTAAATAAAACTCCAATGTTTTATACAATTCTAAAGGTATAATGTTTTTAATCTTATATAAAAGCATTCCATGCCACACCTTATCAAACGTGTGAGCTACGTGTAGAAATATAGCTGAACAGTACTCTGGGAGGAAAGGATACATTTTTGATAGTAACACTTTTTCAAATATTTTAGAAATACAGGGTAGAAGACTGATTAGTCTGTATTCTTTCACAGGCTTAACTATTAAGATAATTTCAGAAGGTGAAGTCTTAAAAAGGCTCGAGTGACTCGTTAACTGTGTTGGGTAAGATTGAAGTTGTTCTTTGGGCAATTAGGTTAAAATACCTTTTCTAGGTAATTTGCAAACCAATTAGCTGTTTCCTCGTCACTACGTGGCCAATTTCCACCCAAGTCTCGTAAAGGTATGTTGAAGTTGACTGGTGGTTTTATGGACTTTTGGGCTTTTGAAAGGAAATTTTGCTTGATTGAATTAGGACCCAGCTTCCTTATATACATTTCAGTGTTAAATTCTTCCTCGGGTTTAAACGTTTTTTTTTTTTAATTTACGTACAGCAGATTTCAATTGAAGCTGAGTGAAAGGGGAGCGATTTATCTGCCATTTTCGTCTTGCACGTCTTTTTTTCATTTACAAGCTTTGCTATTTCACTTTTAATGATTTTTCTGAAACCATGCGGCTTATAGCTTTTGTTTGGTGTTGCTAAGAGAGCTGCATTAGGTATTATATCATTGAGTTCTCTTATGCTTTCGTCAATATCTCTTCCAGTATTTATACATTAACGTGACTACTCTCATTTCTTTATATTTTAAACAATTCGTTTTATAAGATGCTAGACCTACTTTTGGTCAACGAATATGGGTTATTCACATATCTTTATTAGAACAGGAGAGTAATCAGAAGATAGGCCAGTGCATGTAACAACTGTTATTTGCCATTTATCTATGTTTTTTATTACTGCAAAATCAATTAAACCTGTTATTTTTTACGATCACTAGGCCAATATGTCGGCTTACCAAGAGATATTATGTCAAGGTTATTGTGCCTATTTGTAATAGTGTGTCACAGCTGAGGTGCTTTCGGATTAATTAGTCGTGAAACCCAAAACATGTGTTTTGCATTGTAATATCTACCTGCTAGAAATCTATGACCTAGCGTTCCAAAATTTTTTTTAAATTGGATGTCTGCATTTTTAATTCGAGGCAGGGCAGCAGGTTTAAGTCTCTACAGAGATTTTTTATAGATGTTGTCGTAGCTTGTAACTGCGCTATAGCATGATATTCTAATGCGTCATCGTTTAATCGTTTTCTAACCAACACTGCTGTTTCAACATATGCATTTCCATCTGGCTTGTTTGTGACAATAGCATAACATTTAGATTATTTACTTCCAGAAATCTAATAAGCTCCAATGTATGTTGGTTAACACCGTTAGCCTTCCATATACGAATATTCAATAAGCTCATTTTTTACTCAAAAAAGTTTTCAAAATTTGACTTTGATTTTACTTTGATTATCTCTTGAATCATATTTTGCATTGTAGACATAAATTATGTCATACATTGGGTAAGGTTGAAAATCACAGTTTCAACGCTTCCATTTGGTTGGTTTAGGGGCAGTTGCATTTGGTTTTGAAATATGGACAGGGATTTCAGTAATTTTATTAGGAGGAATATTTAACATTTAGTTACGACGTTCTTGAATTCCGACAGACACTTTTATATACAGGGCAACTCCTATAGTATGCAGTGTGATTTCCCCAACAATTACTACATTTTTTATTTAAATTTTCTTTTTTAAGAGTACATTTTGAAGTAACATGTAGATCACTACACACCACACAGACACTGCGTAGGGTGTAATATACTTTCGTGTGTCGATTTCGTTTTTACATTTATGTAGCGATCAATACCAATCCTTTTTTGCTTGGTACATTCACACCTTGCATTTTGCTTTCCTTCGCTGTCCGAGTGCTTGTTGGTACCTGCAGACTGGTTGCTGTCAACGCATTTGTTGTTGTCCGATTGCTGTTCACTGCTGCTTCAGCTGACTGCGCTTGCTTAACTTCCATTTCACCTGATTGCTGCGATGAATCATTTCTCAGGCGTTGTTTTCGTTGGCTCTAGGGAATGCCTACAGCTTTGCTGGTGAGGCTGCGAAGCACTCATTCTTCTTCTTCTCAATTGGCGTAGACACCGCTTAAAGCGCCCATACACGAGCACACAAGTGCGTTCGATCGGTATGTGTGCGCTTGCGGTTTATCGTGTATGGGCTTGTTCGCGTACCGATCCATGTTCGCGAAAATGTTTGATTTTTTACGATCGGTGCGCGAACATGTTTATCGTGTATGGCGTTGTCGGCGTACAAAATCTCATTTCTCTCGTGTCGCCGAACAGTGAAGATCGCGGACAATGGCAAGTGTTAAGGGGAGAGCCTGCTTTCGAGGCTTCAAAAAATCGATTTTTTTGAGGATTTTTTTGGGAAGGAAAGAAATAATTGATTCAAGCGAAATTTCTAGGCTTTTTAGTTATATATTTGAACATCTTTCACAAATTTTTTGGATACGAAATCTTTGATATTTGCCTTTGGGAAGCAATTACCCGATGCATCTCTCATGTACATTTTTCGGACGGCGGGCAGGATGCAGGTCGCAATTTCTATCGGAAACAAAAAATTCAAAGAGATTCATATTTTTTATTAATTTATCTTCTAGTTAAACTAAGAAAATTCCAAAAAAAGTGTAAAATTTAAAATTTTATTAAAAATTGAATAAATAGTGGCTTTTGACCGAAAAATGTTGCTTTATGCTGTTTAAAAATATGTTAAAACTTGACTTTTCTTAATATTTTTTTAGTTTAAATATAAGATAATTTTATGTCAATGATAATAAACTTTGCCCTAATTCCATACGACGTTTAGTTTTTTTTCTATCCTGCCCGCCAATTAAGAATAATCGTAAAAATGAAAAACCGAGAAATCACGCTTCAAAGTTTTCGCTTTTTGCCCAAGCGCTCATACATATACATAGTGTAAGAAAAATAAAAGTTGGAATAACTTATTAACGAAATACAATGAAATAGATAAAAATGCTACATTAGAAATAAATTCCAAGAAATGTTCCGCTTGCCTGTCGCACATGTTAACTCTGTGAAGAACGAACGCAAAATGGATTTGTGTGTCGTGTATGGGCAAACGAATTCATACCGATCGAAAGCACTTGTGTGCTCATGTATGGGCACTATTACGCGATTATAGCCGAGTTATCATTTTTGTTTATATTTATGTATTTATTTCGTGCACTATTTGTTTATGTTTATGTCAATAACTTGTGTGCACTGAAGTGGTGAACACAATGACTGCGACAGACTGCAGCAGCACGACAGTGAACTGAAAACGTCGTTGTTCATCTTACTACATGTACATTTTGAGAAGCAACAACAACACAATGGCCGGCAAGTACACAAAACAACGCAGTTGTCCATTTTGTATGTACACAATTTCGTTGTGGTCATACTAATTCCTTTCACTTCAATGAAATTTAAATATTTTGTTCAAAGTGAAATTTTTTATGCAAAAAATAAGTAAATAGGTCAATATTTTTGCTTTAAATTATCAATTGTTATTACAAATGATATAATAGAGCTATAATATAGCTATATTTGTAAAATAACTTCAAGTTTGTTAGAGCTGTGAATAATTTTGCATTTTACATATTAGTGGCATCACCACTCTACCTCCTCTTTCTATCTTCCATTCTACTGTCAACTCTACTGTCGTCCTACTGTCGTTGGCAAATGTAGGAGGATATTGAAGTTAGCGAGAACGACAACTGTCGGCCTGCAGTCGTGTAGTCATGCAGCTGTCAAAATAAGACTGCCCATAAGAACGTGTGTATTTTAATATTTGACAGATGTAGTTTGCAGTCTGTCGCTCTCTATGTGTTCAGCGCTTGATTTATACTTGATTATATGTTTTTATTTTATTGTTTGTTTTTTGCAAGATTTGAATACCCGGAGCAGATTAAAGCTTTACAACGTGCGTTCCAAAGTAAACAGGACTTAAAAAAAACAGAACAAATGGTTTTCGGCAAAATTAATTTATTTTATTCAAAATAGTCTCCTTCTGCTTCAATATGTACAGCTTTTTGCATGGTCTAAATGCATGTCGAACGATATTTTATCTCGTTGGCCGGTATGGCCGCCAGTATGCGGGTGCAAACCTTTGAATGGGCAAATGCATTTTTCCAAAAAGGAAGAAGACGCACGGTGCTATATCAGGTGAATACGGGGAGTGGTTAATGGTTAAAATGTGATTTTTGGACCTTTTTAATGAGGTCTTTCGAATGTTGGGGTGCAGTCCATATAAATGGCGCCACCAGGATGCGCTAGGTTCAAAAAGTCCTGTTTACTTTAGAACGCACCTTGTATGTATTTGTATTGCATATATTTCACCATATTTATCTTGATTATTTTTTGGCGATACACACAATAGATGAACAAAATTATTTGTTATATGTAGAAACATTTTGTTTGCGTCAACGCAAACGAACTTTTTGTTTAATTAGCCATTCTATGTATTTAAATAAAATCGGTGAAAATCATGTTATGGAGATAGGTAATTTCACATGGTATTAATGTAATAATTATAATTTAATGATTATATAATAATTTTGAGTAAAATACCAAGAAAGCAAATAAGGAAGGCCTAAGTTCGGATGTATCCGAACATATCACATTTTTGCATTAGGTTTGAGTGTTATATGGGGTTTAGGGCACGTTTTCACGCATTTTTTTATGCACAAGGATGCACCGTTATTAAAATCTCTAAATTAGCGGCCTAAAGAAATGATTGATCTGATTTAACTCTTTTCTGGCAAACAGGCATACAATTATTAGAAAAAAGGTTCTCTCTGATTTTCAATAATATATTTCAAAGATTGACCGATATTTTCGATAAAAGGTTCGAAATTGAAACATTGATCCTCATTTTCTGTATCTGAGGGTTTTTGGTCATAAGGTGGTCCACTGCAAGCGCACTATTCGTGCAAAGTTTTATCCCGACACATTTATTGGTAATTGATGTTTTGCATACTGGAAAGTGAAAGAATTAGATAGAATTTTTATGTTATATGGGGAGGTTGTAGTCCGACTTCACCCATTTTCGCTCGGGATAATACGAACGTCAAGATTATGTTACATACTAAAATTAGTCCATATAGTTATGTTTATGGATTGAAACGCTTTCTTTGCAGTTTGAATCATAACAACTTTATTTCGTACAACTTCTTCCTTAAATAACGAAGACTTATTTTAGCAAGTTCTATAGCAGTAGTTTTTAATATACATACTTATATAGTACTAGTTTAAACCCGCGGCTCCGCTCGCTTTTTGTTGTCAAGGATATCATTTATCGTGATAAGAATATAGTATTAGTTTAAACCCGCAGCTCCGCTCGCTCTTTGTTGTCAAGGATATCATTGATCGTGATAACAATATAATGGGATAGTTAAATTGGCAATCTACATTTTTTATTGACATCGTAAATGACTTAAGGAATAGTACATACATATGAAGTAACAACATCTTCACAGTCTCTGCATCTGCATCATATATCCAGATAAAGGGATGTCTAACTTATTCCAGCGTGAGAGCGCTTTAAAATTAGCGTATTTTATAACATTTTCCATTATGGCCAGATTGGAAATAACTTTTGGGCATTTAAATTAAAACACCCAACATTTAGTACGAATAAATCTTACTATATAGTGGTTAGTTAATATATAGATAAACTATTTAATTCTTTTTATGGTATGTTAAAACAACTGACTTTTGACCGTTCAATACCTAATAAAAGGCTTTAAGCTTTTTAGCTCTCAATCAATAAATGTGTTTAACAATTTTCAATTGAAAATAATGCTATTATGCGTTTCATCAAATACATTTAGATTTCACAAATTCATTTAAATTTCATTGTTTTACATTTTTTATAAGTGGTCTTGAACAATGCAACGAGTCCCTCCTTTTACATACTAATTTTTTTGGTAAGATTTCAATCTGGCCATCGCTCGTTTCCAATTGCTAAACATCGAAACCTCCTGAACTCGATCAGCTGTCAAAGTTCAGGAGGTTTTGACGTTTAGCAACTGCAACTTCCAATGAGAAATGAGTTGGGCATCTCCTTATCTCTGGTATATCGTTACACATATACAGTTGTGTTCAAAATAATAGTAGTGCATTACGATATAAAATACAAAGTTCTGTTTTTCAACAAAAACAAGAATTTTATTAATTTATTTTTTATCCACGAATTGTTCATTTTATGCACTTTATAGTAATTTATAGTTATACTCAGTAAATAAAAAAAAAATAAATTATTTAAATTCAAAAATTAGGTGTTCAAAATAATAGGAGTACATCACAAAATTCAATAAAACTAATAATAAACTAAAAAATTATAAATTACGACTAGTATATTAGTTAGTTTCTTTAATATTTAGCCGAGTAACCGTCATTTTTTATTACTGCGGGGCATGGGATCGATCAGATCACGACGCCTTTTCAGCGGAATTTGCTGCCATGCCTCGTGGACTGTGCTCCATAATTCCCTTTTACGTGATGGTCTACGGTCAGCAACACCTTTTTTATATTTGTCCATAAGTTTTCTATGGAATTGAGGTCTGGTGACTGAGCAGGCCACGACATAACCTCAACTTTATTGACCCGAAACCATTCCTTTGCAGATTTACTTGTATGTTTTGGATCGTTATCTTGCTGAAACAACCACTTTAATGGTATATTCCATTCCGCGTATGGCAGCATAACTTTGTTCAATATATCCACATACACGTACTGATCCATGGTTTCTTTTATCAGATGGATTGGTCCCACGCCGTTGAACGAGGAGCTTCACAGTGTTTGACGATATTAAGAGTCAATTGCGAACTATATTCCCTATTTGGTGGACGACGGATAAACTGCCTAAAGTCTGTGCCACCAAATAAAACAACCTTACATTCGTCTGTCCACAAAATATTTCTCCATTCCTTCGTTTGCCAGTTGACATGTTCCTTGGAGAATTGAAGCCGTGCTCCATTTATGGAACTTTTCGTGGACTCGGCGCAAATTAATTATATTCCAGTAAACGTCTACGAATTGTTACGACACTAACACCAAGATCTAGGTGCTTCTTTATTTCTCTAGACGATGCTTAGGGATCTTTTTTAGACGACTGGAGTATGCGTCGATCGATTTCTTTAGTAGTTTTGCGTTTTCGTCCACGTGTTCGGCTTTATTTTTTTAAGACAGGGCATTTGATATCGTTTGATCAGAGCACCCGAGTATTTGTTTAATTTCTTTATAAGTTTTTCCGTTTTTTTTCTAAGATTTTTATTGATTTCAAGCTTTTCGTCGCCGCAATGTTTTCCTCTACTCACTAATTAAAATAAATGACTTATCCTTTAAAAAATCCCTTCGTTTTGTTTTGGTCTTGTTTTATTGTTTTTTACAGATTTTGTTAAATAAAAATGTATTATACCACTTGGTAACTCAAACTCCTATTTTTGTGAAGAGCGCAATTCAGTGGCCGACACAGATTTGAACTCATAACATTGCAAATAATGTAAACAGCTTTGTTTATGCTTTGTGTTTTACTCGCGGAATACCGTTAGAAATATTTCATGAAGAGTGCTTGACGTTCATGTTCTGACATGATACAATTTTTGGGTTAAATATTTTTCTCAGGGGCACTCCCATTGTTTTGAAGACGGCTAAAACCTAAATACTACACTAAAGAAAACACAGACTTGATCGTTCCTTTTAAATTTTGTATTGTTCTGTGCGATGTTTCAGGAATATTTGTCAGCTCTTCTGCACTCATCTTAAATTATGAGTCAACCTTTTCTTATTTAGTTACAAGTATCTATAATTCATATATATATTTGTGCATATAAACAAAAACCACTGTATCCTGCCAGTAGCTGTGTGATTTGATTTTGTATTTTTAAAGAAAAAAATGTTGTAATGATTTTCACATGAATATTGAACACATGCTTATGTTTTGAAATATATTTTTTTTATTTATAAACTGTTGGGACTTTTACAATAAAACGATAGAAAGGTGCCTATGCCCGTCCGTAGGTTCCAAGCTACCTCATGACCGATTTTCAGGCAAATCGGTTCAGCCGTTCTCGAGTTATAAATATAGACATAAATTGCGAAGTCCAGGATAATTTTGCAAAACAGACCACCGTTAAGACCTTCTCCAGGACTAAAGGAATACCCGTGCAGCACAACGAGTAGAGCACAGCTAATTAAAATTTTCATGTGCTGTGCTGACATGCAGCTCCCAATTCTTTGCTACCGCTACGCCAGAGCAGAGCCACTGCATTTCGTTCTTGGCTATTGCTACAGCTATAGTTTTTTACTTAACAAAACTCCGAGCAGAGCACATACTTTTATATTGATCTGCTATGGCTCCCGTCAGAGTGAGAGCGATAGCTGTAGCATAACAATAATTCTAGAAATTTTGCTTCTACGGAGCGGTAAATGAAAACCCTGTTTAATTTTGAATATGTTCATACAAATACATTTCATTGGAAAAAACGAATTTAAGGCTGCTTTCTTAATGTCTGGTTACCAGCCTTTCTGTCCAGTTAAAAGAGTAGTCCGCTTAATAGATTGTACTTAATAAACATCAATAATGTGCATTGTTAATGAAGATGTCCGCTTAATAGGGCGTCCCTTTTATAGAGCTTTCACTGTCATACATATATATTATTTCTGTAAGGTCTTTTTGTGATAGTTCCTAATTTTCTGCTCTCATTTGGAACCAATATTAATAAATAAGGTATCGTTTTAAAGGTGGCGGTTAGCTCTACATGCAAAACCATGTTTTAATTAGCGGGGTGCTTTTGTTTAATCGTATTTTAATAAAAATTATTAAAAAAAAAAACGATTGTGAATGCACAAAAAAATCAATTTGTTTTTTTTGTGCTATTGTGAATTCGTACTGCAACGCTATTGTCGCGTAGATGTCGCTAAGGCTGCTGCTAGCGCGCCATCTACACTTGAATAGTAGTAAAATAAGTGAATAAGACTGCTTTCACGTTGGGTCATAAACTCGACTTAAAGGGACATTTTTTGGGTTATAAAGTGAAACACTCTTACTACGCAACTTACTTAGTAACGGAAAATGTTTTATCTTGAGAATAACTGTTACCAGGCAGCGCAAAACAAAAAAGTCGAAAATCAACTCAAGTTTATGGCTCAATGTGAATGTAATATAAGTGGTGGAATTTCAAATAGCGGTTTGCGCATATTTGTATGTATAGTGTAGCTAATTGAAAATCTTTTTTTATATGTATACCTGTTATAAAATACATAATTGGTAAGTTCTAAGATGTGCATTTTTACATGAATTACATGTGTTCACATTTTGTTCATATTGTTAGATTATAATGCCTAGGGCCATCTTAAATCGTTCAACTGAGCGAAGAAGACGTCAAGAAGCTAGAAGAAGTCGACCAAGCCAGCAAAGAAATATTCATCTAGCCATGCAAGGCAAACAATGCGTAACCGCCGACAGGAACAAAGTCATCAAATGGTAGTCCAGCGTAGGAGTGACTTGGTACCATCATATATGTATGTTAAAGTTAAGCAGTGACACAAATTCTAGGAGAATACAGGAAAAGCTTCCAAAAACTTATTGTTCCGCACGCCTCGGAATCATCCAAGAACCACATGGCGTATGGATCATCAATGTATATTTTGTATGGCAAAACTATTTGCAAGTGAAGTTAGCGATAGAAGTTCTTCACTTTGTTGTCACAAAGGGAAGGTGAGTTTGCCAGAAATTTCTGTATGTGATGAACTTAAAACTATAATCCAACGCAATGATTCTCTAACAAAAAACTATTTGGAAAACATAAGAAAATTTAACAACGCATCAGCTCAAGTAAACTTTGTTAACATCCCTGGAAGAGGCCCCTTTTGTTTCAAGCTAAACGGTCAAGTATATAATAGAATTGGGGGTTTACAACCACCTGAGGGCGAAACACCCTCAAATGCTGGCCTATTTATTTTGATGATGATGCTTTGCACTATCGTACAAACCGAGTGGTTAATAACAGTTGTTGCCAATTTCTTATGAACCAACTACAAACAATGCTTATAGCCTACAATCCGTATGCGAGTTTATTCAATTGTGTCAAAGATATGTCTAATAATATTGCTGATATGCAAATACAATTTAGTACGGAAAATGCTTTCCATCCCGGAAGATATAATGCACCCACTGTATCTGAAGTTGCGGCAGTTTTTTTTGGGTCAAGATGGCGTTCCACCACCTTTACAATTTCTTATAAGTCAGATGTATCACTTAGTAAAATATCGTATCTGAATGCCCTGATTTAAGGCAAAAAGTAAAAAATGTTTTTGAACGGACTCTAACTTATCCGAATGGACTTGGTAACTAGGGTTCCAAACCACAGAAGCATACTCCAATATAGGCCTCACCAGAGATGTAAAAAGAATTTTTGTGGTAAGCGGATCTCTAAATTCTTTAGACCAACGTTTAACAAAACTAAGAGCGCCTTTAGCTTTAAAAACCGTGGAAGATACGTGAAGATTAAAATTGAGTTTGGGGTCCATAGTTACTCCCAGATCAACAAAACTGCATACTTGCTCCAACCTAAAGTTTTGTATTGCGTATGAGGTAGGGTCTACAGCTCTACGTGAAAAACACATCGTTTTACATTTTTTAAGGTTCAATGGCATGTCATTTCTATCACACCAAGAAACTAGGTTGTTTAAGTCTGTTTGCAACTGACATCTTTCGCTGTTTGAAGTATATGTTTTAAAAAGTTTTACATCGTCAGCATATAGTAAAACTTTTGAAAACTTAACAACAGATGATATGTCGTTAATAAATAACAAGAACAGAATTGGACCAAGATGGCTACCTTGAGGAACGCCTGAAGGAACATTGATTATGTCAGAAAAAGTATCTTTAAATATGACGTGTTGAATTCTATTACTAAGATAAGAAGCAACCCATTTTGGAAATATTGGTTGAAAACCAAGAAGATCAAGTTTATTCAAAAGAATTGAATGGTTTACTTTATCAAAAGCTTTACTAAAATTATGTTACAGCAACTACTGAAAATCAGGAAATCGACAATCGCTGGATCGTACCGTATAATTCTTACCTAAGTCGAAAATATCAGGCTCACATTAATGTCGAGCATTGTTCCTCAATTAAATCTGTTAAGTAGTTGTACAAATATGTTTATAAGGGTCATGACTGTGTTTCACTGAAATTGAGCATTAACTCTGACGGGCAAAGGGAAGTAAATGTAGACGAAGTTAATACATTCTTAGACTGTCGTTATGTTAGCCCTCCAGAGGCAATGTGGTGACTTCATGAGCGCCAACTCTTTCATCGTTCACATACTATTGAGCGGCTACCTGTCCATTTACAAGAAGAACAAATGATTTACTTCTGAGCTGGTCGCGAAGCTGAAACCAATATTAGCAAGGTCTCCAAACTCATGGCGTTTTTCAAGCTTTGCAACGAAGAAGAGGACGCCCGTCAGTATTTATACCACGAAATTCCCGAACACTACGTATGGTCTAAAGGCAAATGGTGCATAAGGGCGAGAAACAGTAAGTGCATTGGTCGGATGTACACCGTAAATCCAATGGATTATGAAAGGTATTTCCTTCGTCTTTACTTCTCCATACCAAAGGACCAAAGTCATACACGGAAATACGTACGGTAAATGATGTAGTCTATGATAGCTTTCAAGAAAAATTGCATTTAGTAGGTAACAATGCTGAGTGGAAAGAATGTTTGCAGGAAGCTGTAACTTACCAAATGCCAACTCAGTTGAGATGGCTTTTTGCAATTATTTGCGTTTTCTGTTCACCAACCAACATTTTGGAGCTTTGGCATATATTTCGTGATGCATTATCAGAGGATTACCAAAAACAACACCAGCGCGACGAGTCCTACAATCGTGCTTTACTAGATTTAGAAAACATTTTTAAAATGCATGGCAGAACGTGTCAACACTTTTGCTTACCTCAACCAACTATAGTTGACCAGCCTAACATACTCTACAACGTTGAACAAGAACGTCAACATGGACAAGAAGCTTTTAGCAAACTGAATCAAGAGCAAACGTTAATAGTGGAAGAAGTCTTGAGTTCGGTTAGAAATGAATCTCCAAACTGCTATTTCATTGACGGACCAGGTGGTTCAGGAAAAACATTTATTTACACTTTGTCACATCCTACGAGGGGAAAATAAGGTGGTTTTACCAGTTGCATGGACAGGCATTGCTGCGAATCTGTTACCTCGGGGACGAACTTCACATGCTCTTTTTAAGCTACCTGTGCCTATTTTAGACACTTCAGTGTCATCTATGCGGCCCAACTCAAAAGAAGCACAGCTTTTACGTAAAACAGATTTATTTATTTGCGACGAAGTATCTATGGTACCTAAGGATGCAATAACCATTGTTGATAAGCTTTTTAAAGATATAACAAATGTGAATTTTCCATTTGGAGGAAAAATATTTGTATTTGGAGGTGATTTTAGACAAGTTCTTCCAGTTGTTAGACATGCCAACAGAACTTCAATTATTGAAAATTGCATTAAACGCTCACCGTTGTGGTCAAAGGTGAAAATTCGTAGATTAGTTCAAAATATGCGAGCCAATAATGACCCTGAGTTTAAAAACTGGCTACTCAAACTGGGAAGTGGTGACTTAGAAATCCAACATGAAATATCCGAAGATACTATTAAAATTCCACGACAATACTACGCTGATTATGATAACCTAATTGCTAAGGTTTACGGCACAAATGAAATAAATGACAGTAACATATCTAAGTTTTACTCAACAGCTATTTTATGTCCAAAAAATGACGAATGCTCGAATTTTTGAGTATATTATGTCCGGGGATATTAAAATTTAAAATACAGTCGAAAAAATGAAAGTTATGAAGTGTTATCCAACTTCTTCTTCTTCTTACTGACGAATGCGCGATTATAGCCGAGTTAACAACAGCGCGCCACTTTTAATGATATTCCATATAGAATTTTTCTCTCGAAAACTCGTAACGTCGACTCATCGGTAGTTGTCATCGCCCAAGCCTTGCACCATATAGCAGGACGGGAATTATGAGCGACTTATAGTTTGGTTTTTGTTCGTAAAATTTATCTAGCACCTGTTGCGATACAGTTGACAAAAAAACGAAATTAGTTATGATGCTCACTGTTTGTTTGTTATCCAACTGCCAGACCCATTTTCTGTGCTTCCTTGTCTGGAGAAAGCAGAACTAATTCTCTAAATACACCTTATAGAAGATGGTATCCAACTGAGTTTCTTAATTCTCTAAATCCTTCCGGAGGTAACATAAACTAATTTTGAAGAAAAATACAATCGTTATGTTGATTCGTAATCTTAATGTCAAAGAAGGACTTATAAATGGTGCCAGGATGGTCGTCAGCCATTTAGGCGAGAACGCAATAACTTCCAAATTAATCGATTCGGGAAAAATAGCTATCATACCGCGAGTTAAACTAACTCCTTCAGATCCAACTGTACCCTTCCAGATGACTAGAAAACAGTTTCCTTTAAAATTCGCTTTCGCTATGACTATAAACAAAGCCCAAGGTCAAACATTCGATAAAGCCGGTTTATATTTACCTAGCCCAGTATTTTCAAAGGGGACGCGAACGGAAAAAAACCAATAACGGACGGCACTTGAATAGCGGACGGCGACCAGTAAAGTGCATTAGCTACTTAAAATTATATTGTAAAGCGGCAGTTAAACATTTAAGAAAAGAACGTTTGTAAGTTATAGTGAATAAAGTGAAATTGAATAAAGGAAGATCTATTTGTGAAGCGAGATTGGTGCGATTTATTTGTGTGCATCAGTTTATAATTATATATCGGTCGGTTGGCCGTACGCTATACTCGTCACCGGAGGCTCGACGCAAGCCTTCCTACTCAAATTGGAGGCTCAACGTGAGCAATCCTACAAATTGGGGGCTCAACCTACGGATTGAGGGCATATTCCTGCATTTGGTTATTGTTCGGCTCGGCTCAGCTCAACTTTATTTGGCTGTATTGTGCACTGCAGAACAACTCGGAGGCAGCAGCATTTGGCATTACATCGAGACTCGGTAGAGCAGCGAGTCAAACGTAAGCGTTGGAAGCAGTTATATGTAAATACAGGTGAAGTACAGTTCTAGTGCAAGAGTACAGTTCTAGAAGCATATCACGTTACGGTACATATACAACAATCAAGTTGGAGTTAGTTTGCGTCGGCAAACAAACAAACAGCGAAACGGTTGCGCCGCAATAGCGCACCAGAAGCAGCGAAGAGTCAAGAATTTTCTAGAAGCATAGCAAGCAGCGAGTTGGTTTGCGTCGGCAAACAAGCATACAGCGAACAAGTTTACAAACAGCGAACGTCAGCAACAAGTCGGCAACAAACAGGTTGCGGTTGGCTCGTGGTTTCGAACGAGCAGTGTGGAAACGGTTGCGCCGCAACAGCGCAGCAGAATCGGCAACGCATTGGTTGCAGTTGGCTCGTGTTTTCAAACGAGCAGTGTGTGGAAACGAGCAGTGTGGAAACGGTTGCGCCGCAACAGCGCAGCAGAATCGGCAACGCATTGGTTGCAGTTGGCTCGTGTTTTCAAACGAGCAGTGTGTGGAAACGAGCAGTGTGTGGAAACGAGCAGTGTGTGGAAACGAGCAGTGTGTGGAAACGAGCAGTGTGTGGAAACGGTTGCGCCGCAACAGCGCAGCAGAATCGGCAACACATTAATCGAAGATAATTCAGGTTGTCAAGCGAAATATTCATCAAAACGGTTGCGCCGCAATAGCGCAGCAGAAGCAGTGAATACGGCAACACAGGTGCATAGGCGTAACAGACAGCGAGCGTTACGCGTTACGATCAAGTGGGCAACGAACGGGTTGCAGCAGCAGAGTCGGCGTAAAGCGGTGAGAAGTGTGTTGGCAACGGCAGCGTACATCGAGGATTACAGGTTACTTTCATATTATTAAGTATTTTAAATTACTTATAATTGATTTCTATATTATAAATTTAAATTAATTTTTATTAAATTAACATTGTAACATAAAATCATATATACCTATATTGTTATATTGCATATTGTAAAGGAGTACTCAAAATGGAGGCTCAGACCATATTAAACATGACAGTGACAATGTTAAAAGAAATGTTAAAAGAAGCAGGGCTACCGACAAATGGACGCAAGAAGGAATTACGAGACAGACTTCTGACACACTACGGTCTTCTAAACGATGACGATGAAAGCGAGAGTGAGGTCGAATCAGTGGAGCCGCTTTGTGAAAGTGTGTTGGGTAAAGGTCCGGTGCCAGCCACGGTTCCTCATTTTACATTTAGAGAAATTGAAGAAAGTTTAGCGTCATTTAACGGTACAGACGGGCAGGAAGTAAATCAATGGGCAGAATCTTTTGAAGAAAACGCACATATAGTAGGCTGGTCGGAAATCCATAAATTTATTTACGCAAAACAGCTTCTCAGAGGAGCAGCTAGGGCATTTATTCGAAGTCAAACCGGTATCCGTGATTGGATATCTTTGAAACAAGCTTTAATTGACGAATTCGAAATTTCGTTTTCATCAGCTGAGGCACATAGGCTTTTAAGGAATCGTCAAAAGAGACAAAACGAAACATTCATTGAATTTTTATATGCTTTAATGGAAATAGGGAAACGGGTAAAACTGGAGGAAGCCAGCGTAATAGAATATTTTATACTAGGGATTCCCGATTCAAAATTGAACAAGACGGTTTTATACCAAGCAAGGAGTATAAGGGAATTAAAAGAGCAAATAAAAATTTATGAGAAAATCAAATATAAACTAAAGGTGGAAGTTGAAAACAGAGTTAGTATCAAGGAAGATAGGAAGGAAAATACTCAACGTTCAATTCTAAACCGCGCATGTTTCAAATGTGGCGAAACTTCACATATAGCAAAGAATTGCACAAGCCAACAATTTAGATGTTACAAGTGCAACAAAGTCGGCCATAAACGCAACGAATGTCCGACAGTTCAAACGAAAGGTGGAAGAGACAACTTAAATACAATTACCGAAGTAGGGTTCAAACCTTCAGAGGCAGATTTTGGTCTAAAGTTTAAAATGGTAAAGGTAGGGAATGTAATTTTTCCTTCGTTAGTCGATACAGGTAGTCGTTTGTGTTTGATAAGGGTAGATACAGTCGAAAAACTTAATCTTAAAGTTAAGCCAAACAAAGATAAAAGAGTGTTGGGCGGAATCGGTAATTCAGAAGTGGTCACGTTAGGTAGTTTCGAAACCAGAGCTAAAGTAGATGATATTGAGATAAATATCATTTTTCATATTGTCAACAATAGGGATCTTCAATATCCGGCATTGATAGGACGTTCAATTTTGGGTCAAGTCGATTTAATTGTTAGCGAGGAGAGCGATAGGTTTCTAAGGAAGGATAAACCAGATATTTGTCAGGAGGACAACAAAAAGTATAATGGTAAAATTGCAGAAGAGGCAGAAATAGCAGCTTTTAGTATGATTTGTATAGATGAACAGGAGCCGGAATCAACGTATGATTTGTCACATCTCGATAAGGGAAAAATGTTAGAAGTGGAAAAGCTGATTGCTCAATATGAGCCAAAAAGAATCAAATTTTCCCCGGTAGAAATGAAAATTGTTTTAAAGGACGATGTACCGGTGTATCAGCCACCTAGGCGTGTATCATTTCAAGACCAAATAATCGTAGATGCTCAAGTAAAGCAATGGCTAGATGAGGGTATTATTACTTCAAGCGTATCCGATTACGCGTCGCCGATTGTGCTTGTGTCTAAAAAAGATAAATCAAAACGGTTATGTTGCGATTATCGCAAATTAAATGAGAAAATTCTGCGCGATAATTTTCCAATGACATTAATTGACGAGGTAGTCGAGAAGCTCCAGGGATATAAAGTTTTTACCACGTTAGATTTGGCTAACGGATTTTTGCATGTTCCTGTCGAAGAAAGTTCTAGAAAATACACATCGTTCGTAACAATGAAAGGTCAATTTGAATTTAAATTTGTGCCGTTTGGTATCTCAAATTCACCAGCGGTATTCTGTAGATTTATCCATTCGATTTTTAAAGACCTAAAAGATGAGGGAAGTGTAGTCACTTATATGGATGATTTAATCATTCCATCCATAGACGAGGAAGAGGGGTTAATAAAACTAAAGAAAGTTCTTACAGTAGCAGCAGACGCTGGACTACAAATTAAGTGGAAAAAGTGTAATTTTTTGAAGCGTATAGTAAATTTTTTGGGGTATGTAATCGAAGATAGCACAATTCGTCCGTCTGATGAGAAAACCAGAGCGGTTAAAGCTTTCAAGCCACCTGAAGACAAAAAAGCCATTCAACAGTTTTTAGGGTTAACATCCTATTTTCGGAGATTTATTCAAAATTATGCGCTAGTGGCTAAGCCATTATCAGATCTTTTGAGAAAAGATCAACATTTCAAGTGGGAGGAAGAGCAGGCGATTGCTTTCGAGCAACTTAAGTCCTCGCTATCACGATCTCCAGTTTTAGAATTATATAACCCAAATGCAATTACGGAAGTTCATACAGATGCATCTAAGCACGGGTATGGGGCGGTAATGTTGCAAAAGACGGCAGAGGATGAATCATATCATCCAGTGCAGTTCATGAGCCAGAAAACAAGTTCAGCAGAAGAGAACTATCATTCTTATGAACTTGAAGTACTCGCCATCGTCAACGCACTAAAGAAATGGAGAGTTTATTTATTAGGTTTGGAATTCAAAATTGTAACGGATTGCAACGCATTTGCTATGACATTAAGGAAGAAAGACGTTCCGCCACGAGTAGCTAGATGGGCAATGTTTTTGCAAGAATTTAATTATACTATAGAACATAGGTCAGGATCGAAAATGAAGCATGTCGATGCTTTAAGTAGGTTAGCGTGTATGTTAGTAGACGAATCGTTACAGCACAGATTAAAAGAGGCACAGGAAAAGGATGAATGGGCACGGGCAATTCGGAAAATACTGGAGAACAATTCTTACGAAGACTTTTTTATCTCTCGTGAGATATTGTACAAGGATCCGGCAAAGGAACTAATTGTGGTACCTAAACAAATGGAGAACGAGATCATTTTGCTAGCACATAAGCAAGGGCATTTTTCAATTAAAAAGACATGCGATTGTGTAGGGAAATACTACTACATTCCAGGGCTCGAGGGAAAAGTCAGAAATATAGTAAGCAGCTGTGTCGAATGTTTAATAATGAACACAAAGTGTGGCAAAATGGAAGGATTATTGTCGCCAATTGAGAAAGAAGATTATCCCTTAGGGACATTTCATATAGATCATGTAGGTCCGATGACAACGACCGGGAAACAGTACAAATATATTTTAGTTGTGATCGACGCGTTTACAAAATTTGTGTGGCTCTACCCAACAAAAGACACAAGCGCGGAGGTGGTTATAGACAGGCTTTCGAAACAAGCTGACATTTTCGGCAACCCGCGTAGAATTATATCTGATAGGGGATCAGCGTTCACTTCACAAGCGTTTAAAAGTTATTGCGATAATAACAGTATTCGGCATCTACTTATTACGACGGGGGTGCCAAGAGGAAACGGACAAGTGGAACGAATACATAGGGTAGTAATACCAATGTTAGCTAAGTTATCTCATCCGAATACTTCACAGTGGTACAAGTATATCGGGAAGGTTCAGCAATTTATAAATAATTCTCCAAATCGAAGTACAAAACAGGCCCCATTTAAGATTTTAACAGGTTGCGACATGCGGGTAAAAGAAGACCTTGACTTAAACGAAATTTTAGAAAATGAAGCAGTTAGGGAGCTAAACGATGAACGTGATAAGTTACGTGAGATAGCTAAAGAAAATATACAGAAAATTCAAGAAGAGAATATGAAGTCATTTAATAGAAAACGTAAAAAGGCAATCGAATATAACGTTAATGATTTGGTTGCAATCAGGCGGACACAATTTGGGAACGGAATGAAGTTACGACCTAAATTCTTAGGACCGTACAAAGTAACTAGGCGATTGAAACACGGTCGATATGAAGTAGAAAGGGTCGGAAATAATGAGGGACCTAAAACAACATCGACCGCTGTGGACTATATGAAAAGGTGGTAACATTATTCGGGGCGAATAAGTAGTCAGGAATGGCCGGGTTGTAGGACTAAGAAATGCAACCGTGCGGACTGGACATTTTTGACACGCGACAACACTGACTGAACGAAAAGGGGACGCGAACGGAAAAAAACCAATAACGGACGGCACTTGAATAGCGGACGGCGACCAGTAAAGTGCATTAGCTACTTAAAATTATATTGTAAAGCGGCAGTTAAACATTTAAGAAAAGAACATTTGTAAAGTTATAGTGAATAAAGTGAAATTGAATAAAGAAAGATCTATTTGTGAAGCGAGATTGGTGCGATTTATTTGTGTGCATCAGTTTATAATTATATATCGGTCGGTTGGCCGTACGCTATACTCGTACTCGTCACCGGAGGCTCGACGTATACATATATCAAGCCTTCCTCGACAAATTGGAGGCTCAACGTGTTTCAAACCAGCAATCCTTGTATAAAATATAGCATATCAGAATTTTTTTTACACAAATAAAAATTAATGCTAAAGCTAAAAATGCGCCTAATTCATATCAAAAAAGTTTTACGTACACCAATGATTATTAATATAAATCAAAAGTAATTACAATAGTTTTACTGTCAATATAATGTGACATACTAAAATTTGTCGATATAATTATGTTTATGTATTGAAACGCTTTATTTGCAGTTTGAATCATAACAACTTTATTTCATATAACTTCTTCCTTATATTTATAACAAAGACTTATTCTAGCAAGTTCTATAACAGTAGTTTTTAATATATGTAGAATTTCTGATTTTTCGGAATAAAAGTACACTTTTATATTATGATTTGCTTTATTCGCAATAAAATTCATATAAACGTATCACTTAGTTTTAGATTAGCCAAAAGTCACCAAATTAGCACTGAGCGTCACTACGCTCAGCGTTACCATAAAGGAAAAGGAATATAATTAAATATATATAAATTTTAAAGTTTGATAAGCTACACTTTAATAGATATTATGAAATGCAAGTATTTACATTATTTAAGTGATAATTTTGAATTACCTTGCATGTTTCTTAAATTTTACTGTGATATTACATGTTATGTAAGTTGTTTTCTTTTTAACAAGTGTTAAACACGCTTCAAGAATTTCTTAACTTTTGCATGGAAAAAGATGCAGTCCTGGGTGGTAAGCTATATTTTGACATATACAAATTGGTAAACCGTTACAACAAAAAAGTTGAAACGTAGTTGCAATTTGCATTTAAATATAAGATTATAATTTTAAAAATAACTTATTTAAATAAAATAAGCGTATTTAAAGTTAAAAAACAAGATTGGCTTAGGAAAGCAGAAGCTTTTATGTTTTCTGTCGATCTAATGTAAATAACCGCAGCCGTAGAAAACTCACCACCGAGAAATCTAACACCAGGGACACATTTTATACATAACAACTCACTACTTGCTAAATATCTGATTATCAGTAAATCAATGTTTTAAGGACGAAATATGACACACTATGACATTTAAAACATCTATTAATAAAAATATACTATATATATATCGTTTTTGATTTATATTAAATAATATAAATATTTGTAGTTTTTGCCTCTTATTTACTACCTCAATATATACAGCACTACGTTGCTACCACTGAAAATCCAAAATGGCCGCTATTCACCCCTCCGAAAGCTACCACGAAAAGGTTTTCTACTCTATATACTGTGGTGGCCATCATACTTATCTCGCTGTGATGCATCCACTATTCGATGTTGAATAAGTGGATGCTAGTTATCTGTTAATTATGATCAATTATGAAATTCGGATATCAATTCTAATCCCACATATATATAGTATTAGTTTAAACCCGCGGCTCCGCGCGCGGGTGAGAGCGCTTCACAATTAGCGTTTTTTTTATAACATTTTCCATTATGGCCAGATTGGACAAAATAATTTTTGGGCATTTAGTTAATATATAGATAATTAAGTCTGTACTGTGAGAGTTCACTTTTGACTCTGGTTTTCTTTATTAAAATTTCTTCCCTCAATACATTTCTTAATTCTAATTTCTTAACTATGTATATATGTATATGTGTGTATGCTTAGTGTGCATACACATGTGTAAATATGTATTATATTTTTATTGCATTTTTCAGATACCAACGCATTGATATTTTATAGTTTTTTAGATTAGTGCATCTAACGCACTTATACACATACGTACACACGCTTGATACTTTCTTATCTGTTGCTTGTGTGCATTAATATTTCGAGTATGTATATTTTGTATTTTAATATTAGTATTATGTATACTCTAATTTATGAGTTTTCTTTTATGTGCAATGATTTTCACATTTTTATGAGCAAGTCTCATATTACAATTTTGTTGCTTACCATTGCACTTGACATTTAGTGGACTGTATATACTTTTTATTTAATTTATTGTTTACATGTATATTTTTATGTATTAATGTAGTTGTGTCAAAAATATAATTTTGTATATATAATTCTATCTTAAGGTTACAAAACTTTCATGTTCATATCTTTATGAACATTCTGCCAGGGGCCAAAGTTGTATCTTAACTTTACTTGTATATTATGTTTTATTATTAATATTTTTTAATTATGTCTAACTGGAAGTTCAAATGGAACAGTCACAGTTCTTGTTACACATTTGGATCTTATATATAAAATAGTAATGATTAATGCTATTATCAAAACTAATGTTAGCGAAACGTGACCACTTACGTGATGAAAATTTATACCTTTTAATTTTATATTTTCTGTTTTGAGGAGTTCTATTTGTTGTTTAAGATGTACGATATCTTTGGTATTGTTTATTAATGTTGAATCAAAAGGTTTTATTTGTAGTTCTGGAATATCTTCAATATCTTTAACCCAAGAAGAGGATAGCAATTCTTTTTTAATTTCAGATTGTATGTGATGAGATGCTGTTACAGTTACTCCTTCATGCCGGACTGTGCATCCTTCTCTTATTGTCATAATGCCTTGACTAGGGATTTCTATATGCATTTGTTGATTATTATCACATTCTAGATATATCATTGCTTTGCTAAATAATTTGTAAAGCCACCGATTTTGAGAAGATAATTTTATCCAAACGTTTTCATTTGTAGAAGGTTTGAAATCACATGCTTCATTTTCTAATTGTTTTAAAGCTGCTACTTCACATGAATTATCCGTCGCTGATTTCCAAGCTAAATTTCCAGGACATTGGTAATGATTCTCTGAGTTAGTAGAACATTTATCTAGATCTACTTGGTTTATAAGTGAATATTGATTCAAATCAAACTTGTATATTAAATATTCTGCCTTTATTTCTGGAATAATCATATTCCCTTTGTAATTTATTGGAAGTGGATTTAATTTATATACGTTTGACGGTTCATACGATATTAAGGGAATTTCTAGGTTTATGACTAGCCGTGAATCAACAATTAAACCTTTAGCAGTCATCGATTTATAAATTTCTTTTAATTCGTTACCCGATTGTCTTCCAGGTAGTATTAATTTGTGTGGTAGTTTGTTTCTAATAAATTCAATTTCTTTATTAAGTTGCGAAGGCTTTAATAGTTTTGGATTTATGCGACCATGATTTATGTCAATTAGAAGATTAATTATTGAAGTTTGGATTTCTTCACATTCGTCCATAACTATTCCTATTGAAATGGTTAATATTTGAAACATCAAGGTCATTCGTTCAGCATTTTGATCTTTTATTAGTTCGTTATAAAATTTATTAAGTTGTTGATTCATTTTCTCAAAATTACGGTTAACTTCATCTGTTGTCTTTTTTAATATATTTATGGTAGAATCAACTACCGATGTCTGCCTTTTAAACAATTTTGCTATATCTTTTTGGTTGTCGAAAATATTTCTAATATTTGATTCCATATTTTCTCGGTCATCAGCATCCATAATTCCGAATAATATATGGTAAATTGAACCAACGAATTCGAATGGTGCTCGCTTTTTTCTATTTTGTTTTTTCATAAACAATTCATTATTTGCTTTAAGACTATTATATTTGTCATTTAAAGTTGCAGTAATCATTATGCAGGCATCTTCGTAATAGGTCAATATTTTGCATTGATTTTCAAGTCTGTTAATAAATTCTTGTATTTTATGCATCCGATCATAATAAGTACCTAATTCGTAATAGACTATTAAATTCCATTTTGAATTTATTATGTCCATTTTACTAATCGGTTCCAAATATATTGCTGTATTATTTTTTAGTTTAGTCACTGAAGCTCCTGATTTAGATGTATCATTAATGTATAATGACTTAGTTTGTGTTGCTAGCATGAGTATCGTTAAGAACCACATCATCAATTTGCTTGATTTACTCGGTCGTTCTGAGGTTGCAGTATTTTTTGTTATTCTCGAAGTCAGCAAACTTGTCACATGATTTGCTTCCTCTGCTCTACTGCTGTTTGTTACCTCCAGTGGGCATAATTTGTGAACGGGCCGTTTAAGTATGCCATTTTGTAATTTTAGAGTTACAACTCTTATATTTCCATCCTTTCCCGGATGAGTTTCAATAATTTTTCCTAATGGCCATTTGGCTGGATGAGTTTCTTCATCTTTAATAATAACTATTTGTCCTTGTACGAGATTAGCTTGTTTGGTTTTCCATTTCATGCGTTGTTGCAACATTACAACATATTCGCTTTCCCATCGTTTCCAAAAGTCTTTTTTAAGTTTTTGTATTAATTTCCATCTATCTAATGAACCTATTTGGTTATCATTAATTGCTTCAGGACAATCTATTATTGGACATCCTATTAAAAAATGGCCAGGCGTTAAAACGTCTATATCGCTTTCACTATCTATCGCACATAAAGGTCGTGAATTCAGTATTGCTTCAATCTGTGATAGCAAAGTAATCATTTCTTCAAATGTCAATTTAGTTTCGCCTATCACTCTTTTTAAATGATATTTCACCGACTTCACTCCTGCCTCCCAAATTCCTCCGAAGTGAGGAGCTGCCGGGGGCCCGAAATGCCATTGAATTTTATCTGCTTCTAATATGGGAGCTACGGCTGAATTATTTTTGATTGCCATTTTAAAATCTCGGTCTAATCTTCTACAAGCTCCGACAAAATTTGTTCCATTGTCCGAATATATATGTTGACTTTTACCTCTTCTAGCAAAAAATCTTTTCAAAGCAGCTAGGAACGCTTCGGTTGTTAAATCACTTACTGCTTCTAAATGAATAGCTTTTGTTGCCATACAAACAAATACAGCTATATATCCTTTAAATGTTTTTTGTCCTCGTCCTTTTGAACATTTCATATGAATCGGTCCTGCATAGTCTATACCAACGTGTGTAAATGGAATTGACATAGATACTCGGAATTCTGGAAGATTTCCCATTAATTGTTTTGCTACTTCTTTGCGGTAACGTACGCATCTACTACAAGTTCGAATTGTCTTTTTTATAGAATTCTTCAATCCAACAATCCAGTAATTCCTTCTAATCATTGATTCCATTAACTTGTTTCCTCCATGTAAAGTTATTTTATGAATATTTTCAATTATCAATGATGACAAATGTGACTTATTTAATATTATTGGGTGCTTTTGATTAAATTGAAGATTTGAATTACCCAATCTACCTCCTACACGAAGGATTCCCTTATTATCCAAAATTGGATTTAAGCTTGCAATGCTACTTTTATGATTAATTTCTTTTTTTATTTCTAAACTCTGAATTTCCTCTCTAAATTGTAATTTTTGCTGATATCTTATTAACATTTCTTCAGCTTCCTTCATTTCAGATTTAACTAAGTATTCAGGGCATTTTTTCCCCTCTTATTCTTTTTACAAATCGCAAAATATAAGCTACTACCCTTATTAATTTGCTTAAACTAGAATATTTAAGTATTACCTTATCCAAGAAATGTAATTCCTCTGAGGTTGTCACATACGTTGCATCGATTTGAATAATCTTCTTTATTGGCCAATGATGTTCCTCTTCTCGCAACCATTTTGGTCCCTTCCACCATAGATCGTGTTCTATTAGTTTGTTCGCCAGTACCCCTCTGGTTGCTACATCAGCTGGATTGTCCTTTGTTCCAACGTGTTGCCATTTCGCATTGGAAACAAGTAATTTGATTTCTTCTATTCGTGTTCTAATAAATCTGTCTTTACTTTGGCAATTATTTATCCATGCTAACGTTATAGTTGAATCGCTCCAAGCAAATATTTTCATTTCTCTGTTGATGACTGTTTTTATCCTTTGCAGCAATTTAGCAATATTGTTCAAGCCCGCTTGCATAGTTCCAGTTTTGGTAACGTTTTCTTATTTTTAATTAATTTGATTCTTTATTCGTTTTATCTGTCTTTACTTTGGCAATTATTTATCCATGCTAACGTTATAGTTGAATCGCTCCAAGCAAATATTTTCATTTCTCTGTTGATGACTGTTTTTATCCTTTGCAGCAATTTAGCAAGTAGGTGAGCCGCGCATAGTTCCAGTTTTGGTAACGTTTTCTTATTTTTAATTGGATTCACTTTAGTTTTACCAGCAACAATTGTTATAACTGATCCAACTTTAGTATATACAACTGCTGCATAAGCTTTCTCTGAAGCATCTGCGAATCCATGTAGTTCAAATTTAAAGTTGTTTTTAGTTTCAAACCATCTAGGAATTTTTATTCGTTTTATCTCTGGTATATGCTGCATAAACTCTTGCCATTCTTTTGTTAAATTCTCGTCAAGTAACTCGTCCCAGTTGAGTTTCATCAACCAAAGTTTCTGTATAAATAACTTTGCTATAACGGTTGTTGGTGAAAGCCATCCCATTGGGTCGAAAATTCGCGCTAAATCAGACAAAGCTTGTCTTTTTGTAACCAGCTTTTGCGTTGAAAGATTCGTATTAAATCCAAACATGTCTTTGGTAGGATCCCATTGAATACCCAATGTCTTTATTGTTTCGTCTTCTGCTATTTTTATTACTTCATTCGCGTTATTTACCGGAATTGTTGCTATGATTTCACTGTTGTTTGACATCCACTTCCTTAAGTGAAATCCATATTTTTGTAGTTGTTTCGATATTTCATACTGAATGGCCTTACATTCATCTATTGAATCTGCTCCTGTCATTAAATCGTCCATGTAGAAGTCGTTTTTAATGATGTTTGAAAGCAAATAGTTGTGGGGCTCGCATAGTTTGGCAATTTCTTGTAAAGTTCTCGTTGCCAAAAAAGGAGCTGATGCTGTCCCATATGTAACTGTTTGTAGTTTGTATTCTTCTATCGGCTCTCCTTTTGTTTCTCTCCACAATATACGTTGGTAATCTTGATCACTATCTGTTATTTTAATTTGTCGAAACATCTTTTCAATATCACTAGTTAATACATATTGCCAAAGTCTCCATTTGATTATAATGTCAAATATATCTCTTTGAAGTCTCGGTCCTATGAAGAGGATGTCATTTAAACTACTTCCATTTGTAGTTTTTGCAGACGCATCGAAAACTACTCGTAGTTTAGTCGTTCTACTGTCTTCTCGAATCACTGCTTGATGTGGCAAATAGTATTTTCCGCATTTATTTTCACTTGCTTTTTCCATGTGGCCCATTTCTGAATATTCTTTCATAAATTGCACATATTGTTGTTGTTTTAACTCGTTATTTGTAGAGAACCTTTTCTCAAGATTAAGAAACCTCGCCATAGCTTGTTTGCGAGAATCGCCTAATTCTTTTTTTTGTTTAAAAGGTAGATTGACGACAAATCGATTATTTCCATTTCTTACTGTTGTTTTTTCAAAAATTCTTAGGCATTCATCATCATCTGCTGTATCTGCTGGAGTTGTAGTGTCTTCTATTTCCCAAAACTTCTCCAATGTTGTAGTAACCGCTGCTAAAATTGTATTGTTTTTTCTCGGTTGTTGTAAAACTCCCGACAATATCCAGCCCAATTTCGTAGCTTGACCTAGTATTCGATCCTTTTTAAATATACCTTCTTCTAGTATGTCGGCATATATGTCACTTCCAATGACAATATCGATTCGATCTGATTTATTGAAATTGGGATCAGCTAAAGTGTAGTTTTTCAATTGTTCTATATCCCATTTAAACGTTTTGTCTGGTTGAGCACTCGCTAATTTCGGCAAAATTTGTGCTTCGACATTGTACGCCTCGTTGCTTAGGAATCTCGGCTTGATTTTAATGTTGATTTTAAATTTGGACACTCCCACTGTGGTATTTCCTAAACCTTGTAGTTCAGTTACTTCTCTTCTTCTTGGTAAATGAAGTATTTGAGATGCTTCTTCGGAAATAGTAGTTTTTTGGGATCCTTGATCGATTAGAGCTCGCAATGTCACATACTCTCCATTTGCTGCCTTCACCCTTATCTGTGCTGTTGCTAGGAGTATCGCCATTTCCGAATGTTTCGTCATCATTGTGGAAGATGTTTTTGTGACATTTTCTTCACTTCCTCCTTTTCCTTTTTGGAATTCATTGAAGTGCAATAAATTATGATGATTTCTTTCACACTTATTGCACTTCTTTTTATTATTACATTTTCCTTCATATACGTGATCAAGGCAAATGTAGCATAACTTGTTGTTTGTTATGAATCTTCTTCGATTCATCGTAGTCAATGTCTGAAACTTTCTGCATTCACCAATTTGATGCCCAGGAACCTTGCAGTATACACAATTATTTTGTGCCGCTGTATAAAATGTAGGTGTTCGCTGTGGCTGCTTTTGATTGTTCCATTTAGTTGGTTTTCTGTCGCGTATTGCTTCTAGAGCTTGATATTGCTGTTCCAGAAAACTGAAGACGTCATCTAGGCTTTGTATATCCCTACTTTTTTTTACGTTTTGCTCGTATAAACGTAGACTTTCTTTGTCTAGTTTTCGAACCACTATCCGAGCTATGATGGCTTGTTCGTCATTTAAATTTAGATTTAGCCCTTTTAAAGCATAAATGCATTCTTTGGTGGTATCTAACAGCTGCTTCATGCTTTGTGCACTTTCTCCATTTGCTGTCGGTTGATCAAGTAGTCTGTCTACTTGTGCTGTAAATTGTAGCCTTCTATTCTCATACCTTTCCTTGAGAATTTGCCAAGCAGCTTCATAATTTGTTGCTGTTACTGGTAGATGTTGAATTAATCTACCAGCTTCTCCACCTAATGATGTCTTCAATCGGAACATCTTTTCCACTTCTGTAAAGTGCTTCGAATCATGCACCAAACTTTTAAAAAGATCGTGGAATGACGACCATTGTTTCATTTCACCGTAAAACATCGGAATTTTAATTTCCTGCAGTTTTATATTGGAATACATTGTTTGTGGTGAATTATAATTATTTAATTTCTCCGTTATCCTTTCGATGATGATTTTGTATTCTTGACGAAATACATCTATTTGTTCCTCAATAGATTCTTTAGTTGTTTCAACTAATTTGATATTTTGAGTTTCAAAATATGATTCTTCAACATTTTCAAATTGTATTTGAAGCTTGGTTTTGAATTCTCTCATTTGCTCGAGAGAATCCAATGCATTTCTTCGTATTTCATCCATCGTGCTTTTGAGCATTTTTGCTCGACGTTGATATTTTCTTTCAACGCCAGACGCGGCTTCAGGTGGTGCGACCTGAATAGTTTGTGGCGTAGATTCTATTTGCCACATGCTGCTCACTGCTGAAACACCTTCGGCAGTACTTTGAATTCTTAAATTCTGAATAGAATTCTCCATTGTTTGCATTACATGCTCGAAGTAGTTCTTCGCAATGTATTCCTCAGCTTCTTGACTCTTCTTAGCCATTATTTTATTATGATTTGCAGTAAACTCTTTCATAACAGTCTGAATATGATCCATATATTCCAGACATGAAGCCTTTCTTATTTTTCCGCTCAGGATTTTCTGCTCCTCCAACGCAGCTAGATCTCCCAACTCCTTCTGTCGTGTTAGCAAATTCTTCATATTTGCTTCTTTATAGATGGTTTTGTATATATATATATATATTTTTTTTTTTGCACTGTTCTTGTTGTTATAGCCACAAGGACGCTTTTAAAATTTTTTTTTTTAACTTTTACTAAAAGTAATTTTTATAAATGCGGGTAGTCTTTGCTATTCCGGCTTACATTTATTTTTACTTGGCTAAGTAATGCTCTTTTTCTTTTCAGAGGCTTCTAGTACTTGCACTTGCTCGATTCTTTTTCAAAAAGAGGATCGAAGGACCAAATGTACAGATTAAGACAGTCTTTGCTTAAGTCTGTACTGTGAGAGTTCACTTTTGACTCTGGTTTTCTTTATTAAAATTTCTTCCCTCAATACATTTCTTAATTCTAATTTCTTAACTATGTATATATGTATATGTGTGTATGCTTAGTGTGCATACACATGTGTAAATATGTATTATATTTTTATTGCATTTTTCAGATACCAACGCATTGATATTTTATAGTTTTTTAGATTAGTGCATCTAACGCACTTATACACATACGTACACACGCTTGATACTTTCTTATCTGTTGCTTGTGTGCATTAATATTTCGAGTATGTATATTTTGTATTTTAATATTAGTATTATGTATACTCTAATTTATGAGTTTTCTTTTATGTGCAATGATTTTCACATTTTTATGAGCAAGTCTCATATTACAATTTTGTTGCTTACCATTGCACTTGACATTTAGTGGACTGTATATACTTTTTATTTAATTTATTGTTTACATGTATATTTTTATGTATTAATGTAGTTGTGTCAAAAATATAATTTTGTATATATAATTCTATCTTAAGGTTACAAAACTTTCATGTTCATATCTTTATGAACATTGTTAAAAAAAAATGTATTATACCACTTGGTAACTCAAACTCCTATTTTTGTGAAGAGCGCAATTCAGTGGCCGACACAGATTTGAACTCATAACATTGCAAATAATGTAAACAGCTGGAGTTTATGCTTTGTGTTTTACTCGCGGAATACCGTTAGAAATATTTCATGAAGAGTGCTTGACGTTCATGTTCTGACATGATACATTTTTTGGGTTAAATATTTTTCTCAGGGGCACTCCCATTGTTTTGAACACAGCTGTATATCTGTCATTGGATGTGATTGTAAAATCGACGGCTAAAACCCAAATACTACACTAAAGAAAACACAGACTTGATCGTTCCTTTTAAATTTTGTATTGTTCTGTGCAATGTTTCAAGAATATTTGTCAGCTCTTATGCAGTCATCTCAAATTATGATTCAACCTTTTCTTATTCAGTTACAACTATCTATAATTCATATATACGTATATCTGTATAAGTTAACAATAGTTAACGTACTGAAGTTCCCATGCTGCCAAAACTTGCAATGCATGCAGTCTGCACCGTTCACTTCATGCGCGATCAAATTATATGTTTGGTCAGCCGTTGTAATTCGATGTTCAGTTCGTTGCATGAGCATGGCACTTGAGCGTGGGAAATGCTTATTCAAGCAATTAGAGACCGACGCTAACGGCAGCAGCGACGGTAAGAATAGTAGGCTAGCAGTAAGCTTACGAATTATTAAATAAACAGTTTTAGAACGAAACTCAACGTGTTAATACATTTCAAAGTAACTTTGGGTAGTCGACAACACCGTCGCTACCGCAGAAAGAGTTATAGAAAGTTAATCAAAAATAACTAACACATTTCAAAGTAACTTTGAGTAGTCGACAACTGCGTCGCTACCGCAGAAGGAGTTATAGAAAGTTTATCAAAAATAACTAACACATTTCAAAGTAACTTTGAGTAGTCGACAACACCGTCGCTACCGCAGAAGGAGTTATAGAAAGTGATCAAAACTAACTTATATAAACAAAAACTACTCTACCCTGCCAGTAGCTGCGTGATTTTGTTTTGTATTTTTAAAGAAAAAAATGTTCTAATGATTTTTACATGAATATTGAACACATGCTTATGTTTTAAAATATATTTTTTTTATTTATGAATTAGTGGGATTTTTACAATTAAACCATAGAAAGGAGCATATGCCCGTCCCTATGTTCCAAGCTACCTTATGACCAATTTTCAGGCAAATCGGTTCTTTAGTTATAAATATAGACATAAATTGCGAAATCCAGGATAATTTTGCAAAAAAGACCACCGTTAAGACCTTCTCCAGGACTAAAGGAATACCCGTGCAGCACAGCGAGTAGAGCACAGCTAATTAAAATTTTCATGTGCTCTGCTGACATACAGCTCCCAATTTTTTGCTACCGCTACGCCAGAGCAGAGCACTGCATTTCATTTTTGGCTATTGCTACAGCTATAGTTTTTTACTTAACAAAACTCCGAGCAGAGCACATACATACTTTTACATTGATCTGCTATGGCACCCGTCAGAGTGAGAGCGATAGCTATAGCATAACAATAATTCTAGAAATTTTGCTTCTACGGAGTGGTAAATGAAAACCCTGTTTAATTTTAAATATGTTCATACAAATAAATTTCATTGGAAAAAAACGAATTTAAGGCTGCTTTCTCAATGTCTGGTTACCAGCTTTTCTGTCCAGTTAATAGAATAGTCCTCTTAACAGATTGTACTTAAAAAACATTAATAATGTGCATGGTTAATAGAGATGTCCGCTTAATAGGCCGTCCATTTTATGGAGCTTTCACTATATTCTTTATTTATGAAATGTTTTTACTATCCTATCTTCTAAGTTGGTTCGAACTGGACACAGCGTGCTAAATTTACTAAAATCGGTTCAGCAGTTTAGGAGTCCATCGCGGTCAAACATGTATGTAAGTGAGTGAATTGGATACATGGGTAGGTATCAAAGGAGGGTTACATAACTCTTCCACCGCCATAATAAGCAGCTGATTATTCGGGATATAAATAGTTATTATAGGCATACAATATAATTTATAATAATAGAATTTATTATTTTGTTTTTTCATTTAAACATATTTGAGTTTTTCGATTTGTAAAACTTTTTTCTTATTACAATCACTAATTTTTATCGTTGTATAACGGCGTAAACTTGTATGTATATGTGAATATTTATATTTTTGTACTAGCTGGCCTCGCAGCCGTTGTCCTGCGTGAAATTATGTGTTTTGAAATGAAAAGAAAGTTAAATTTATCATTTAATTTTGGTTTTTTTTTCAATGTAACGCAGCTTGATAAATAACATTTTTTGGTTTCTGTTCCGGTGTACAGAAAAGATGGTTTTCCAACTCGTGAGCACGCCACGGCCGTGTAAAAAACATAACATTTCCAAATTTATGCCTCACACTATGCGACTATCTTTAGGTGATTGTCATCTCACATGCAATTTTCACTGGAAACGAAATACGTTTGAACTGAAATGGGAAATCGTTAGAACTCAAAGGAATTCGTAGAATCAAGCATTCTGCCCCTTGTATTCGATAGGTGCAATCAGTCGGGTTCCATTACACAGTTTCGTGGCATGATGATTGCGAAACATAATAACGACCGATCCTACTTTGAGACGCAAATGATGCGGTGGCATACCAAGCCTGTCCAAAGAATTTAGAAATACCACTGGATAATTCACGGCGCCGTCTTCATTGTCAAGACGATCGATCGATTTGTATGAGCGCAAGTCTCCCGGAATTTGACTTTGAATCTTCCAGTTTAAGTCAACAACATCGGTATTTTTGGCAGCTAACATTGCGCGTGCACTTAAGGAATCGTAGTTACGATAATTTGGCCAATGTCCGAACATTTGTGATGAGTTCATCTTTCGTGAATTGACAAAGGGAAGATGGAATTGATATCGAACCACCGGAAGTATCAACCGAAATTCTACCATTTCCAATTTTTAGCGAAGGCTATGTAAAATGTCTTCGGCAATGTCTTTTTTGTTCGTATCCCATAATTGACGCGGATTTGAAGGCTGATATGTCGAAATGATTATCGCGAAAAGTGTGCGAACTTCATTTTCATTCCAGTGATTAACGTGTTCCAGCAATTGTAATTGCTGGCTTACTTCTCCAAAACTTGCACACACCGTACCATTCACAGTAAGCAATGACTCAAATAAAGTTGAACCGCGTACATTAATCAATAGCAACCGAAGGTAGAAGCAGTCGTCGTTTTTCGGGTGGATTGTGTAAATTCGTCCTAATGCATTAGTTGAGAACACATCTGGATTTTAATCTACTGGTTGGCCTTGCTTTCTGCGCAACTATTATTTCGACGATGCATTCCATGTATAAATCAGGGTATTTCCGAATAGAGCAACGTTCTCGTAAACGGATCACTGACGAAAGTTGAGAAAAAACTCGTCAATGTTAATTTTGTTGCTGGCGGTGTTTCCACTGGCTGTACTGTATTCTTTGAGTTGAAATACACATTAATAATATAAACACATAAATAGCATGGTTTGAATTTGGTTAGCATTTTCATTAATGTTTAAAATGAAAAATGTTGTTGTAGTGACATAACTACAATAGTTGGACATATGCTACCGCTTAGTTTTTTGTAGACATTATGATGTTCTTCAATATTGTTGTACATTATTTTGTTCTATCGCTAATAGTTTCGGCAGCGCATTCGACGAAAGATATTTTAAGACTCATTTTTCTACACCTTCGGTTACATTGTTCAAATTTTACCAAGGATGCCTAATTTTTTTCAAAATGAAATGTAGCCTATGTCGAATTGGAAGAATGTAGCATTCTATTGGTGAAAGAATTTTTTAAATCGGCCCAGTACTATTAAAGCCTATTCATTACAAACATACAAAAATAGGTACAAATCTTTCCTCTTTATAATATTAGTGTAGATGTAGAAGTATGTTATTATTTTCCTTCCAAATTCATGTTTTCCGTTTTACTTGTGATTTATAATTTTTTTTTAATTTATTATCATTTGATAACAAGTAATTTCGTAGTTCTTTTGTATCTAGGTTGTGATTTACTTACTTTGTTATTATTTACAATGTTGTTGGCAAAACTGTCGGTCTCGATCCTATGGTTTTTTGGTTAAACATATTTATTCGTTTAGCTTTATTTTTGTGTATTGTTTTTGAAAGTTCAATTAGTTCTTCTCGTGGAATTATATTATTTAAAAAATCAATTGGTTGACTAGTAGTAGTTTGTATTTTATTATTTTATACTACTAGCCGTGTTTTATTTGACCATCATAAGCTAATAGCTAAATCATAGACAAATAAAGCGCATTTAGCTTATTTCATATTTTCGCTTAAAAACGAAGGGTGTTGGCAATGCGGGAGGGAACGGTTCCTGTTGCTATTCAATTTGTTTCAAAATGTCTTATGTGGTTAGTTTGAATTCTTCAATTTGTAAACGGGATATTAAATTACTATATAAATATATTTATTTTGTTCATTTGATGACATTAATACAAAAAAATTATAACAAATGTTCATATTTGTATTAATTTTAGCTTAAACAAAACACAAAATTTTGTAATTTTGGTTTGTTTACGTTTTCATCTGTCAAAATGAACTTTACCGTTACTGCCAACTACTTTTTTTTGGAAAAATCATAGCTATTGTGTATGAAAAAAGTGATGAACTGGCATCTAGTTCAATATACAAGCTATGATAGCTGATGACAAGCCAACATAATTATGTTGGCTAAGTCTTCCATACAAAATAAGCTTAATTTGCTGGTCAAATAAAACACGCATACTATTGCTTTATATATGTACCTTTTCATGAATGTCATCTTTGTTGTTTTGGTCTGCGTTAAAAAGTCGAATATGCTCATTTAGAGTGCCATGTAACCGTTCAACATCTGCGTTGCCGGTTTTCAAATATGCAGTAGTTATTTGAAAATTTATACCTTATTCCTTCAAAAATTCCCTAATCACAGCAGTGTTCAGTTCATTGTCGAATATTAGAATTCTTTTGCTTTGCCTAAATATTAAATTATTTGCTTAAATGCCTTTAGTATTGATACCCGGGTTCTGTCTTTCTTCAATTTTGTGTAAAAGAAATTCTTTTTTAGTTCCTCATAAACTTCGTTTATCCCTCTGTGGTTGTTTTTAAAACGAGTTTTTTCTATTAATTGTAAGAGCTTTTTTCTATCGACCAAATCTTCTATAAATAAGTTTGCTTTGAATATTTTTACATTTTTGTTTCTTGCAAAGTTTTTAATATACAGAAATTGGAGTTCTAAGTATAATTTAATATTTGGACAGAAAACTACTGCGAGACCTTTTTCCAGTAGTTTTTCTTCTCATGAAATTTAGAAGGTTATCCTTATTTGCTACTTTTAAATTATGTCGAATCTTATTTTTAGACATTATTCTTGTTTTACAAGAATTCGTATTCGAAATTTCGATAAATATTTGATTTTTGAATAAATTAATAGGCTGCTCTGTTATTCTAATATAGCCTCTATCATCGCTTTCTGCGCTTTGAATTGGGTTTGCCTTTTCTTTAAATAATTCGTGTAGATTTATTTCTACTTCATTATTTGATTCTTCAAAACTTAACCTACTAAGACCGTCGTCGATAACATTTTCCTTTCCCTTAATATAATTAATCTCAAAGTTACCTATTTCCATTGATTTAATTTGTCTTTGGAAATTGTAAATATTCGGTATTGGAAAATTGTTCCGGTGAGTGTTGTGCGAGAAATTTGATCTAGTCCATCAATTTCGATTTGAAAAATTTGGATTTCTTTGTTCGTTATTAACTCTATTATGATTCAATTAAGCTGGCCCGTATATTATTATAAAATCATCTTCTATAGTCACAGGGTTCCTAACAAATATCATAGTCCGTTTTGATTCGGGAAGATGGTCCCTCAAAGTTCTAAGCGCAATTCTATTTATTTCGTCAGTAGTATAAGTATCGTCTCCATGGGTTAAATTTCTGTTGTGAATTTTGTTAGCAAATTTATTAATTTTAAAATAATAATTTTCTATAGGCCCTTGTAATTTACATGTTTTTAAATTATCCATTAGTTCGTTACTAGTGTATTTCTCACCAAAGTTCTCCGTTAGTATGTCTTTTAAAACAATCCATGTAGTTACATTAGTGTGTCTGTGAATCGCTTTCCTAGTTTTACAAACACATTTGCTTTTAATATATCCAAAAAGTATTTTTATATTATTGCTATTAAATTCTAAAGTTTATGGAAAACGTTTTCAACTTGTATAATATTTTTAAATACATGTTAGAATTAAATGAAAACTATTAATTTCTAATGCTTCCATAGTAAATTGTTATCTTATATACAAAAATAAGTTGGGTTTTTTCCTGTTCGCTATAGCTGACAAAACCGTTGCATGAAATGAAAAATTAACTGAACGACTTTAAAGGCAATCCAATGAGGATGGCTTGTACGACTTACGAGCGTAAATTTTCAAAAACTGACTTTTCCATTAATAATGTTGTTCGAGCTGCAGAACTAAATAGAGAAGGTACCATCTTCTATAAGAGTGTACAGCTGCTGGCGTATGCCGTTAGTTCTGCTTTCTCCAGGCTGGACAAGGGAGCACAGAAAATGGGTCTGGCAGTGAACGAGGGCAAGACGAAATATCTCCTGTCATCAAACAGTCGTCGCACTCGCGAGTTGGCTCTCACGTCACTGTTGACAACGTCCGGTGTGTTTTACGTGGGCACCTGCTGGCGACAGCCTTACTCCACGGCGCTCAAAAGTACAGCGGATCAAATCAATGCGTTGATCAGCGCCCTGAGAATGCAAGCATCTTCAGTACCAATTCGCAGTGTGGAATGGACACACTAACCACCTTGGTAGGGTTCGAGGTCCATCTAAAACCTCTGCCGTGATTTGGGTCCGGCACCCGGTTGCAATGCAACTCCACATTCAATTGACAAAGTCAGTTCTTCCCGCGATTTGGGTTTTAACCACAACCACCACGATACTCCCCGAGGGGCCAGTCCGCACGAGCAGGTTGGAGTGAACTCCAAGGGTTCCTGCTCCCCGTGGTACCAGAATTAAGTCTCCGGTCAGACCTCGTAGCCGAAACTACTACCAGTTGAGCTTCCATACGGCTCTGGACTGGTACCGGACCCCATACACACATCCATTACACACACCAATCATACAGAAACTAACCCTAACTTCCAGCTAACCGCCTTCGCCGCATAAACAGTTCACGCGCAAACGACCCTAACTGTTCGGTATTCCGACTAGAGGAGATCACACCACTAACATCTAATTGTCCATCAGTCCAGCTAATCCACATACCACCCAAATCCCTAATGTCCGAGTACAACGGGCACTCCGCAATCAAATGCGACCAATTTTCTAACCCCGCCCCACAAAAACACCCCGACGTATCCGAAAGGTGCCTCTGATGCAAAAATGCATTCAGTGGCCCATGCCCCGTAAGCAGGAAACCCAGACTCAGACCAAATCTGAAGTCTGGGTTATCCACAACGAACCCCACGTCCCGAATGTACTCGTACGTCACTCGGCCGTTAGGACTATTGTCCCAAAGTTCTTGCCACCTACACCTAACCCTATCATCTAGGAGCCTCTTGCTCCCTAGATATCCCTCCCTCTCCACATCATCGTCAGAAATCCAGTCATTTCGCAGCAATGACACACTCAAGCCCCTTCTTAACCTGAATGCAACAGCACGCTGTATGACAATCAGGTCAAGAGGGGGTGCACCTAACAAGACCTGCATCGCATCCGTAGAGACGGTGCGACATACAGGCAAACATGCAAGCATCATGCAACGCTGGATTGAAAGGAGTTTTTGAGACCCCCAGACAGTCGTAGCTGTCTCCCACCATACAGGGGCTCCATAAGTGGCACAGGCCACAAACAAGCCACGATATATGGTGCGGACAGCACGACGTCCGAGACCCCAATCGCTCCTCAAAATCCGTCGTATTTTGCCAACAGTTGCCTGCAGTCGCTCCTTTACATTCGCCAAGTGTGGAGTAAAACACATCCTCATGGTCAGTCCCAGATATTTGACTTGCGTCACATATCTGATGCTGACCCCGTTCACACGGACAATCGGTGGACGATCCGATGACAATCTACCTTTCAGCAGCATTGCCACCGTTTTGTCCATCGATATGTCGACCGCCACACCTAAACCCCAAGAATTAACGATCTCTAAGAGATCTCCTCCCGCCCGTTCTAGCTCAGACCTCGAGCGACCTTCGACCATAAGAAGAAGGTCGTCCGCATACGCACAATATTTACAGAGTGGCTCGAGCTGCCCAAGCAGAGTGTCCATCATAAGGTTCCAAACATATGGACCACAGATGGAACCCTGCGGGCAGCCTCGAACAACTCCGATCTCCACACTCCCATTCATGCCGACAAGAGAGGCCTTTCTGTCCGAAAAATAACTCCGCCAAAGAGTAATTTCCGGACAGCCAAGCTCCTCCAGCCGTTGCACCACTCGATCCCAGCTTAGGTAATCAAACGCCCCCTTGAAGTCAACAAATATGCCGAGGACATATTTGTTGACATTCTCCCTAACGACACTCTGAAAGTATAACCACGCATCCTCTATACTGCGTTTTTCCTGAACCCAAACTGCCTATCCGACCACATACCCCGCGTTAGCTCCTGAAGCCGTTCCACCATGACCCTTTCCAGCACTTTTCCAAGTACTGGAAGGAGACTGATGCCCCGATAAGATCGAGGATCGCTCCTGACCTTATCAGGGGATTTCAGAAGAGGAACAACCCTAGCACTTTTTCACTCGCGTGGAAAGTATCCCTCCCAGACGCACTTATTATAAATGGCCTCCAGGTATTCCGGAATGAACTTCCATAAGCTTTTACACATCTCTCCGTTCAAACCATCAAAACCTCAGGACCGTTTAGACCTAACTAGGCCAAAGGCATACCCCAACTCCCCATCATCTAATGGAGGGACTGGCACATCTTGTGCTTGAGGTACCAGCACCTCCGACCTAGGAAAGAACGCACCTAACAGAACCCCCGCACACTCTCTCCACGACGACAACAAAGTGTCACCGACGCGAAGAGAGGTAATATCCTCCCTCCTACGACCCCGGCAGATCCTATAGACCTGACCCCAGGGGTCGTTCCTATTCTCTCTCACAAAACTCCTCCACTCTTCCTCTTTACTTTTCACCAGCATCTCCTTATATTCCCTAAACGCACAACTAAATTCATACCTAAGCTGGGACAGCCTATCAGAATTGGACCGTCGGGCGCGTTGAAACTTTCGCCTCAATCGCCTGACAGTCCTCCTCTTCAAGGTTAACTCATGCGTCCACCATTTAATTTTACTAAGTCTGGAACACTCATATCTACCAAAAACCCTATCATTAACCCCCCACACTACCTTATATAGACGAGCAATCTGCTCGTCAACCCCCAACTCCTCAAACTCTCTAAGCGGTATGCTAAATACCGCTTCCCTAACCGAGAGTCCATATTGGTTCCAGTCAGTACCAGCGGTACGCCATCGCCGCAATGGACTCTCATAAGGCAAGGGAGGGGATTGAGGGGTAACCATAATTTGAATCAAATTATGGTCACTCAATCCCCACCCTCCCTTTACCTCCCATCTAAAGCTAAGAGCCCTACTTGCTGCCTCATTCATAAGCGTCACGTCAATGTCACTTACGCCCCCAGGCCCATCAAACGTATACCATTCACATACTGTTCACTACATTCACTGTTGACAGTCATAACTTTGAAGTTGTAGATAATTTCGTTTATTTGGGAACCAGTATTAACACCACCAACAATGTCAGCCTGGAAATCCAACGCAGGATTGCTCTTGCCAACAGGTGCTACTTCGGACTGAGTAGGCAATTGAAAAGTAATGTCCTCTCTCGACAAACCAAAGGCAAACTCTATAAGTCGCTCATAATTTCCGTCCTGCTATATGGTGCAGAGGCTTGGACGATGACAGCAACCGATGAGTCGACGTTACGAGTTTTCGAGAGAAAGGTTCTGCGAAAGATTTATGGTCCTTTGCGCGTTGGCTACGGCGAATATCGCATTCGATAGAACGATGAGCTGTACGAGATATACGACGACATTGACATAGTTCAGCGAATTAAAAGACAGCGGCTACTCTGGCTAGGTCATGTTGACCGGACGAACGAAAACACTCCAGCTCTGAAAGTATTCGACGCAGTACCCGCCGGGGGAAGCAGAGGAAGACCACCACTCCGTTGGAAGGACCAAGTGGAGAAGGACCTGGCTTCGCTTGGAATATCCAATTGGCGCCACGTAGCGAAAAGAAGAAACGACTGGCGCGCTGTTGTTAACTCGGCTATAATCGCGTAAGCGATTTCTACGCCAATTAAGAAGATGAAGAATACTTTTCCATATAACATTTTTGTTTTCTTTTTTCGTTTTGTTTCCCAATTAATTTATTTGTAAACTATTTGAATCGTTCAATTTCTATCGTTTGCTTTCTTTATTCTAAAGGTAAATTATTGTAAATTATTTAGTGAAAACTTTGTGTGTGTTTCATACAAAGTGATCAATTACAGATTGAAATTTGTTACAACGTCACGAAGTGGTCGCCTTAATATCGGTCGGCGTTCTGTTTGCCATCAATATCAGCGTTTGAAAAACTACGCTACTCTCGTAGCATTTCATTTTACTCTTGCTACCGCTCTCACTTTGTCGGGAGCCACAGCATAGCCTTTGCATAACAATGTAAAGTATGTGCTCTACTCTGCTCCGAGTTTTGTTAGGTAAAAAACTATAGCTGGAGCGGGAGCAAAAAATTAAATTCTGCGCTATGTTCTGGCATAGCGGTAGCAAAAAATTGGGAGCGGTAGCATAGCAGAGCTAATGAAAATTTTCATGTGCTACAGCTTCCGCATGTGTTTGTTGTTTTTTTTTCTTTTTTGATATTTTCTGTCATTTACAAGTATGGTACAATAGTAATGTATACATACAATACATACATACATACATACATACATACATACATACATACATACATACATACATACATACATACATATATAGTATGTATGATGCTACAACAACATTAAATATAAGAGTATTAAGAGAACTTATCGTGGTAGCATAATATTTAATAATAAGAGAAATTAGAATAAGCTCTATGTTATTTATGCTTAGTGATAATGTAAGAAAATAAAGAAAACCAGTTCTTATTGTGACACTGAAGATTGTGTTTCATTTAAGAATATAAATGGCGACGAGGATTAAAACTTAAACAAAATTTAAGAAGATTTAAATATTGTTCAATCTGTGCACCTAAAAATTAAAAAATTGGTGAATTATACTAATTTCAAAGGCTTAAAAGTTATAAGGAAATACGGAACAATAAATGTGAAAATGTCAAGTTAAATATAATAAGTAGCAGCATAAAATTATAAATTTGGTGAAATTTGTGAAAAGTGCGTTTGTAATAACGGCCTTTAATCAGGTCAATTAACTTGAATAAGGTGTTTAAAACTATATAACAAATAAGTTAAAAATAACTGAGTTTGAACACGACCTCTATGAAGGTTAAATACTGTCTGCTTAAAACAGCAACATATTAGTGATTTTTCTTAGTGCAAATTCAATTGCGACCTCTACGAAGGTTAGAGACATAGTTCTTACAAAAACAAAAACTCAGAAGTGCAAAAACAATTTCGACCTCTACGAAGGTTAGAGACTAGTTTAATATAAAACAAAAAAAATTCAGTGATTCCTCTGAAATACAATAACAATTGCGACCTCTACGAAGGTTAGAGAAAAACTTCTTGCAAAAACAAAAATTCAGTGATTACTCTGAAGTGCAAAAACAATCGGGAACTCTTCGAAAGTTAAAGCGTACCGATTTATAAAACAAAAACTACTTATATATATTTGGAATACATAAATACACAAGCAATTAAATAATACCAACAACAAATTACGGATTCTCTCAAATAAAAATGCAATTGTGACCTCCACAAAGGACATCGAATTTAACAACAACAGCACTTGTAACAACGCAACGAACGAGAGCGAGAAGTAAAATCAAGGAATATCAGAAGAAACAACAATTTCAATAATAACAATAAGTACACCGGCACAAATAGTAGAGTCGACAACCAAATTGCAACGAGAGCAACAAGATTAGCAGTTACAACACAAAACAACAAGAAGAAACGTACATAGGTAATTGTACGCCAAAAATTACATATGAACGTTTTGTGCTAACCTACTGAGTACATATGTATGTTATCACTGTGCTATTATATATTGTTTGACTAGCCATTTATCTACATACTTATATATATTTATTGCTTATTCTTACATTTACTTTTAATAATAATACATAACCTTTTCTTTACGTTATTATTTTAAAACAAATACACTTTTAATAATGGACGCCTTAGAAGTGAGCAAATTTAACCTTATTTTAAGTTGTATTAAAAATATTGAAAGCTTTGATGGCAATGATCAGAATCAACTGCCAGATTTTATAAGTCAAGTTGAAAACATCATACCATCAATTTCGGAATTTGACAATACTAACCGATGTATACTTTTTGGATATGTTAAAAACAAATGCGTTGGCAAAACCAGAGAAGCAATTCATAGATACACTAACGTAACAACTTGGGACATTTTAAAAGACATACTTATAAAGAACTTCGGTGAAAAATTTAGTAGTAATGATTTAATGGACAATCTTAAAACCTGTAGACTACAAGGAACTATAGAAAATTATTATTTTCAAATTAACAAACTTGCAAATAGAATCCATAACAGAAATTTAACTCATGGCGATAACACTTACACAACAAGTGAGATAAACCGAATTTCACTTAAAACATTTAGGGACCATTTACCAGAACCCACTCGCACGATGATATTCGCTAGAAACCCTACGACCTTAGAAGATGCATTTCAAATAATATTAGATGCTAGACACCAAGGTTACACTCAATTTGGACCAGCAAAACAAGGCTATTTGAGTACAAATACTACAAGAACCGACTTTAGTAATAACTATAGAAATCCTAATAAACCTATAAAAATATTAGCTCCAAGCTATAACAGACAGTACGATAATAAATATGATGAAAGCCATAATACAGGTAATGACAACAATTACAATAATCACAACTTTGTGAACAATTATACACCTTTACGCCAAAACCAACGATTTCCCACTGATAATTTGGATCATTATTATGATAATAACCCTGGTAGCTCGAGATTCACAGGACAAACAAGGCGATCAAACTACTCACAAGCCCCAAATACAAGCATACCAAAATATACTCCAAATAATAATCTGTATCAAACTAGACAGTCTAATTTAATAAATCATAATAAAAGTTTGAACAGTTCTAATCAACAAGTGGTACCAATGGAAATTGGAAATTCCAATGTAAATTTTCCTATCGTGGGCGAGGAAACCTTCCTTACATAATAATTAATAACCCCATAAAAAAACTAAAATTCATAATCGATACTGGCGCAGAGTTCAGTATAATTAACCCTGATATTTGCCATCCAAGATTGAAGCGAAATGTAAATGTAATAGCAAAAGCTTTAGGTACAAAAATATTGATAACAAAACTTTGTTCATTCCCGATATTTAAAGAATTCAATTTCAACAATTATTTTTGTGAGTTTTTAGAATATGCTTTTAACAAAAATTTTGATGGATTAATAGGAAATAATATTTTGAAAGACTTAAATTGCGTCATTGATTTGAATAACAGACAATTAATAACAAAAAATGCTGTTATGACTTTATATTTGTCTGAAGAAGAAGAATCTTATAACGAAATGTCTTATAAGGAAAACTACTTTGAATTCTTTAATTCCGAAATCGAAAATTATAATATAACAAAAGTTATTAAATTAAACCATCTGGCAGATTATGAAAAAGAGAAGTTAGTGAAAATATTAAGAAAATATAAACATGTTTTTTATGACAAAAATACTAAATTAACATTTACAAATGAAATAAAGCATAGAATTATAACAAAACATGATATGCCAATATATTCGAAATTGTATAGATACCCTGAGATACACAAGGAAGAGATAAATAATCAAATTGAAAACATGTTAGAGCAAAATATTATTAGACATTCTCATAGTCCATATAATAGTCCTATATGGATCGTACCCAAAAAACTAGACTCGTCGAATAAACAAAAATGGCGCATTGTAATTGATTATAGGAAGTTAAATGATGTCACTGTCGAAGATAGATTCCCCATACCAAATATTGACGATATATTCGATAAGCTAGGTAAATGTCAATATTTCACGACTCTGGACTTGGCCAAGGGTTTTCACCAAATAGAATTGCATCCAAATGACATTCCAAAGACTGCATTTTCAACAACTACTGGGCATTACGAATTTTTACGTATGCCATTTGGGCTTCGTAATGCACCAGCTACGTTTCAACGACTGATTAACAATGTATTGAAAGAATACATTGGTTCAATCTGTTTAGTGTACTTAGACGACATTCTAATTTTTTCGACAAGTATTGAAGAGCATTTGGAAGCGATTAATAAAGTATTAAAGCGTTTGAGTGAAGCCAATCTAAAACTTCAAGTTGATAAATGCACATTCCTTGTAAAAGAAACTGAGTTTTTAGGTCACGTTATCACTCCCAATGGCATCAAACCCAATCCGGAAAAGATAAAAGCTATTCAAAAGATTTTATTACCTAAAACTCAAAAAGAAATTAAGTCATTTTTGGGCATAACAGGCTACTATAGGCGCTTTATTAATGATTATTCTAGAATAGCGCACCATTTGATTAAATATCTGAAAAAAGGCGCAAAAATAAACATACATGATAAAGACTATAAAGCGGCATTTGAAAAATTAAAGGTACTGATACAAAATGACCCTATACTGGTGCATCCAGATTTTAATAAAACGTTTACGCTTGTTACCGATGCAAGCAATTTTGCATTAGGAGCAGTACTGACGCAAGGAAATAAAGTTATTTCTTATGCCAGTCGAACTCTAAATGGACACGAAAAAAACTACAGCACAATAGAAAAGGAGTTGCTGGCCATCGTGTGGGCCACGAAATATTTCCGACCATATATTTTCGGCCGTAGATTTATTATTAAGACAGATCATCGTCCCCTTGTTTGGCTCAACAATATAAAAGAACCGAATGCGAAAATCCAAAGATGGAAAATTAAGCTAAACGAGTTCGATTTTGAAGTTAACTATATAAAAGGAAAAGAAAACGTAATAGCTGATGGACTTAGTAGATTAAGTTATGAGCCAGCTGATAGTGAAATAGAGCTGAACCTAAATGAAATTTTTGAGGAAGATGCCAATACAGTACATAGCGCAGAAAGCGATGATACTGATTACATTAAAATAACTGAAAAACCAATTAATATGTTTAAAATTCAAATAGTCATCCAAAAGTCCAATGCTGATTCTGTAAAAACTCAAATATTATTCAAAAACAAAGTTCGTTATAACGTAAATGTAACAGATAAAAATAGTATTTTAAATTTCATGAGAGAGAAACTACCTGTAAAAGGACTTGCAGTAGTTTTTTGTCCAAATATTGAGTTATATCTCGAGTTTCAATCTAACTTCATTAAATATTTTGTGAAAAATAAAAATCTTAAAATATTAAAATCAAACATGCTTATACAGGATATAACCGACAGAGAACAGCTTTTGCAATTAATAGAGAAAATTCATTATAAAAATAATCACAGAGGCATAAATGAGGTTTTTGAGGAGTTAAAAAATGATTATTTTTACCCAAAATTACAAAAGGAGATACAAAATTACATTAACAATTGCAATATTTGCAAACTTGCAAAATTTGATAGAAATCCAATAAAACACAATATATTAATAACACCTACCCCAAATAAACACAATGAAATCGTTCATGTAGATATATGGTTTCCACAGCGTGGCATGATGTATCTGACAAGCATAGACAAGCTAACGAAATATGCAACTGCGCACTATCTGGAAGATAGGACGTGGGTATCAATACTCAAAGCTCTTAAGCAAAGGATTCAATATTTAGGAAAACCAAAACTGCTTATATTTGATAACGAAATCGACACTGCTACAATTAGAGAATTTTTAAAGAATCAAGACATAGAATTTCACACAACAACAGCTTATTTAAAAACTGGAAATGCAGATGTGGAAAGACTGCATGGTACTCTCAACGAGCATATTAGACTCTTTAATGCTGATCCAGATAATAAAGACGATATTTCCGAAAATGTTTATAAAGCTATAATATCATACAATAATACTATTCATTCTACTACTAAAACACGACCGATCGATCTTATAAATAACTTAGTTTCACGCGAAGAATTAGCTAAACTTTCCCAAATAATACACACAAGAAAGTCTGAAAGAATACGTATGTTAAATCAGAAAACCAATAGAGTTGCAACGGAAGGTTTTGCCAATGACGTTGTAAAAAATAATAGAGTAAGTAAATCAATGCCTAAGTATAAAAAAATTACAAATTATACACAGGAGGGAAACTATTTACTGTCTAAGGATAATAAATTTAAAAAAATATATAAAACTCAAGTTAAAAGAAAGAATAATTGTTAACATAAAATTTTATTTACATTTTGAATTACCAGGTACTGTTAATTCTAGTGGTGGAGGAGTAATGTATACATACATACATGCATACATACATACATACATACATACATACATACATACATACATACATACATACATACATACTTTCATACTTACATACTTACTTACATACATACATACATACATATATAGTATGTATGATGCTACAACAACATTAAATATAAGAGTATTAAGAGAACTTATCGTGGTAGCATAATATTTAATAATAAGAGAAATTAGAATAAGCTCTATTTTATTTATGCTTAGTGATAATGTAAGAAAATAAAGAAAACCAGTTCTTATTGTGACACTGAAGATTGTGTTTCATTTAAGAATATAATATATGCGTACAATTTCAAACTGATTCTTCCTAAAAAAATGATAGAATTACTAAATATTGGGAATGGTAGAACAGAACTGCAAATACGCAGTGCAATGGATTAAAACTGGTACTGGTAATCAGTAGATGAATATTAACCACGTGTAAACGACAAACACATGCGGGAACTGTAGCACATGAAAATTTTCATTAGCTCTGCTGTGCTACCGCTCCCAATTTTTTGCTACCGCTACGCATGAGCATAGCGCAGAATTTATTTTTTTGCTCCCGCTCCAGCTATAGTTTTTTACTTAACAAAACTCGGAGCAGTGTAGAGCACATACTTTACATTGTTATGCTAAGGCTATGCTGTGGCTCCCGATAAAGTGAGAGCGGTAGCGATAGCATAGAAATAATTTTAGAAATTTTGCTGCTACGGAGTAGTAAATGAGAACCCTGATCAATATACATTGACAGCCCAAAGTACATGCAGGAGTACTTGCAGGATGCGATGACATCCGAGCGGAATTATGGATCTCGGTCAATTAGCAAGCAATCGCCACGATATTACAGCACGCCTTTTCAAACAACAGCTACGACTTTATCTTGAAGCAACGTATATAGGGTGCTGTTAGATGCTGGATGTACTCTGTTGAGTGGCACATTCTTTTTTGGATGATGTAGGGTGGTTACACCAGATCAAATTGATTAAATCATTTCTGCGGAAATTCCTGATCCAGAGATAGATCCAGAATTATTCGAAGTGGTAAAAACCAATATGGCTTATAGACCTTGCGGACACCACAACAAATAACACGAAACACTATCCAAGTGCTTTTCTTTCCGAAACGCAGACTGGAAATGATAGATATCCACTGTATCATCGTCGCTCACCAGACGACAGTGGCAGAACATTCAGCATTCAATTTAGAGGAGTGAATATCGAAGTTGACAACACATGGATCGTACCATATTCGCCATTAGTGTTTAATTCGCATTTAAAACTCATATCAATGTTGAGTATTGCAGTTTGGTGAAATCGATTAAATACGTTTGCGAGTACGTCACCAAAGAAAGCAACATGGCAGTTATTGGCATTGAACGAGATAAGATCAGCAAGTATCAAATAGGTCGATGCGTCAGCTGCAATGAAGTAAGACATTTACGTTTGCAATTCATAAACGTTTTCCGACTGCTGTGCATCTCGCAGCCAAACAGTGTGTTATAACCCAGAGAATACAGTACAGCCAGTGGAAACACCGCCACCATCAAAATTAACATTGACGATTTTTTTTTCAACTTGCGTCAGTGATCCGTTTCCGAGAACATTGCTCTATTCGGAAATGCTTTGATATTATACAGGGTGGCGCAAAAGTAATCCTCCTATCAGAAGATGCTATAAATTTTGCAATTGACCTCTAATGTCAGTTCTGTTTTGACATTTGTTTAATAAACACATGCGAAATACGCGTAAATAAACAATGGTACGCTACACTGCTCCAGAACGCGGGTTATTGGTGACTATTTACTTGACCAATAATCGGTCGGGACTTTGGCACAACGTGAATTTCGTCGCAGATTTCCTGGCCGTCCGACACCTACTGGTGAAACACCGCGACGTTTAGCCGCTTGCCTCGAAGAGACTGGCACAACACGAGATGCTGCCAGGCGACGCAGACCCCTGAGTAAGCGTTCTGCCGAGAATATTGCTGCTGTTGCCGAGGATGTCATGGAAATGCCGTCGACATCACACCAGACGACGTGCCACACTAATGGGTATCAGTCGACGGTGTTTACAGCGAATTTTGGTACAAGGTTTGAAGATGTTTCCGTATAAAGTCCAGACGGTGCATCGGCTGTTAGCTGCTGACCGCCAATCGCGTCTAACCTACGCTCAAGCCATCCTTAATCACCACCAAGAGGAAGATGATTTTTCATCAAACATCGTGTAACCCACGAAAAGCCATTACACCCGCTCAAAGTCACTGTATGGTGTGCTGTTTTCGCTGTTCTTTATGCGCAACTTGATGAATTGGGATTGGAAAACATGTGGCTTTGACAGGACGGTGCAACGGCACACACTGCACGTGCCACAACCGATATGCTGAAGGATGCATTTCCCTGGCTCCTAATCTCCCGTTTTGGCGATTTGCACTGGCCAGCAAGATCGCTTGAGTTGACCGCTCCAGTCTTCTTTTTGTGGGGCTTTTTGAAGTCGCGGGCTTATGTCAACAAGCCTCAGACTCTTGCAGCTCTTAAAGACAATTTCCGTCAAGAATGTGACGACTTATCGCCGGAAGTTCTGGCCAAAGTGATGGAAAATACCATAAAAAGGACTCAAATGACAACCAACTGTGGCGGCGGCCATTTACATGATATCATATTCTCGACTTGATGTAAAAAAATTTAAAAGACCAAATAAAAATAATCCACAAGCAGAATCAAAGTTTTTAATTTTTTAAAAAATTACAGCCGAAAAACATCGGAAGGTTATTTTTGCGCATGGAAAGCATTTTCGAAGAAATGGTTACGCAGAAAGCAAGGCAAAGTAGTAGATGGACATGCAGGTGTGTTCTCAACTAATGCATTAGGACGAATTTGCACAATCCACCCGATATACGACGATTGCTTCTACCTTCGGTTGTTATTGATTAATGTACGCGGTTCAACTTTATTTGTGTCATTACGTACTGTGAATGGTACGGTGTGTGCAACCTTTTGAGAAGCAAGCCAGCAATTACAATCGCTGGAACATGATAATCAATGGAATCAAACGATGGACGATTTGATAGCTACTTCGAATGCAAATGAAGTTCGCACGCTTTTCGCAATGATCATTTCACCTTTCAAATCCGCGTCAATTATGGAATACGAACAAAAATTACATTACCGGAGACATTTTGCATGGGTCAATTCCGGTTGATACTTCCGGTGGTGGTGGCATAAATCTGGAAATGCCATGTTTTTCGCACTGCCAGCTATTTGTGGCGTGTTCACAAGTTGGAAAACCGTCTTCTTTGTACATTTACACACTGGAACATAAACCAAAAAATGTTGATTATTAAGCCGGGCTACGTTGAAAACAAACATGTAGAAAAATCGCAAATAAATGATTTTCAACACAATATAAATTCAACTTTCTTTTTGTTTCAAAACACATAATTTCACGCAGAACAACGCCTGCGGGGTCAGCTAGTATGTATAAGTATACTATATAAAAGGGAAAATCAACTTAAATATAAGTAACAGGAATAGAATAAACTAGGTAATAAGTATTATAGTTACTGCAACAGTTGCTCCGTTTGTTGTTTGCTGCACTGTGCTTAGTATTGCTGCTGGTCCAAAATTTATTTTTTGAGGTTTTTGTTCCTGGTTTCTCCTTTAGCTAATTATCTCTCCGCGCATTGACTGTTTGCCTGAGCCTATACGTTATTGTCACTTTATTGGTTTTAATGTTTTGTTGTCACTAAAGTGTCTTCCATTTATGTTTACTGTATATAGTCGTTAAAAATTTTTGTGTGATATTTACCAAAATATTTTTTTGTTTTGTTTTTAGTTTTTATAATTTCAATAGAATTTTATGTATTTCTTTTTTCGTTTAATATTGTTAATGTTATACACTGTACTTTAATCAATGTTTATTTGTTTTTTTTTTTATTTTAATATCATACATTATACTTTAGCTTGATTGATTTGTTGTTTTTTGTTTTGGTTGTGTGCCAAACACAGTTTTGCCAATTTTGAAAAAAAAAAAATATTTGATCAAATTTCCAATAATTTGCAAATTTATCCACCATTATTCAACTTTTAATTGTTATTGTTTTACATAGATTTTCATAAAATGTTTTCAAGTTTGTTGCACTTTCATTTCGATTTGCCGTCAAATATTTTTTTCAGCTATATTATTTAAACATTTATAATTTTTTTTGTTCAATGTTCGCTCAAATAAGTAAGAATGTTTGTGCAAGCACTATTCAAATAGTCTGTACCAAAATCCGTTAATTTACCCCTACACGGTAAATGTGTTAAGACAAAAGTTTGTTATTTCGCCACTTTGTTTACAGTTATTATCATTTTGATTAAAGTTATTTTCAATATGTTCCTTTTCCTTTAATGGGCATATGCATGGTTAAAATGTGATTTTTGGTGAAATAATCGTACAACAAACGCCAACTTTCATCTTCGCGATATTCGGGCCGAATACGACGAACACGGCGCACCAAACGCTTCAAAACTCTAAGGTAGAATGCCGCATTAACGTTTTGGCCGGGTAGAACAAAATCTTTGTGGACAATACTCTTGGAATCGTAAAACAAATCCGCAATGTCTTCACTTCTATCTATTCAATCTCCATGCGCGTTTTTTTAGGTTTCGGCTCGTCAGGTGCCTTCCATTCAGGCGTTTCGTTTCGAAATCATATTCCAAACACCACAAACACAACGTTTCGTCACCAGTCACAATATTGTAAATGAAGTTTTTGTCCTTTTTGACCTCTTTAATGATGTCCTTCGAATGTTGGATTTTGGCCGTCAGTCAATTTGTGCGGAACAAACCGTGCACACAACATTCGTAAGCCCAAATGTTCGGTAAAAGTGTATGTATATGTAATTGTATGTGTGTCTTTGTATTTACCCAGCAGATTTTAGGATGATCGTTTGAGACCTCCTGGATTAATCCTTTAGGAGATATCCTATACTCCCTATTACTCCTAATACTCGTGTGTAAATACACGTAAAATTGTATACTCGTTTTTAACATTGCATGTCATTGGAACGCGAGTACTCCTTTTAACCTCCTAATGGAGATCTCTATGATTACTGCTATAGGAGATCTCTATGATTACTCCTAAAGGAGATCTCTATGATTACTGATATAGGAGATCTCTATGATTACCGCTATAGGAGATCTCTATGATTACTCCTAAAGGAGATCTCTATGATTACTACTATAGGAGATCTCTATGATTAATCCTAAAGGACATCTCTATGATTACTTCTATAGGAGATCTCTATGATAAATCCTATATTATTTTCAACCTGCAATTATTTTAACAAAAACAAATTTTTATAATATTGTTTTTTATTAAAATTTTTTAATTAAATGAATGTACATGAAATTTATTATTTTTTTTTTATATTATAAGTGTTCCTGTAGAACTGAGCCTTACATTTGAGAAACGCCTTTTTGATCTTTGCCTCAAAATCAGGGTATGAGTAGTCATCTTTTAAGGCCTCTAAAAATTAAACTTGTTAAAAAAATAGATGACATGATTTAAATTATGTATTACCGTAAAGAAATTTATTGAAAAGTGCATAATTCTTCAATGCAACTTTTTTTTTGGCTCCATCCCAATTCACTTTTAAGAGCAGGGACTCCGCAATCACTTCATCCAAAATTTTTGATAGGGGTCTCTTTGAAAATTTTTGCTTCAGATACGCCACCTATAATAAACTCAAACTGTTTAGTAACATTTTATCAAATGTATTTTATTATACTCACAATTTCTGCCTCAGGCTTATTCAAAAGCAAGGACTCTGTAGATGCTAAATCATTTATGCTTTTAATAGGAAATATCATTAAATCAATCTTCTTCGGTTGCAATATGTCAATAATCCGCTCCAGGAGTATAGTGTTCTGCGCCGATATTTCCTCTAGCTTCCGTATTCTTTGTTCCATGTTTTTCTGCCAGGAGGAGGTGTTTCGGGAAGTAATGGTGGACACATTGATATTTTCTCCACTTAAAATTGAAGAACTTCCGCATTCTAGGAAAAAAATGTGCTAAAGAGTTATGAAAAAATATTTGCAAGAGATAAACTTACCGAGAGAATTGAATAAAAAATTATTTTGTGACGTCATTTTATTTATCTATAATTAAGTGTATAATATTATATTATTTTACAAGTATTATATTATTTTTGTATTATATATTAATTTAGTAACAATGATGCAAAATGGGAACAAAATGAAAGTGATCGTTTTCAGCAATTGCAAAAAGCTTGCAGTAAATTATTTCGAGAGGTATATTGTGCTCTAAATCAGCTAAAACAGATGCTTTCGATATCCCTAACGCACTTTTTGAGTCTACTGGATAAGTAAATGAACTTGTTGCATCGTTAAAATATTTACCTCTAACAACCAGCTGTTCACCCACTTTTTGAAACCCAATTATTTTAAAAACATTTAATTCCTGCGTCATGCAATAGCAATCTGGGACTTTATTGCTTAAAAAAAAATTACCGAACTGATATTTATTACAAATATTATTAACTTTTTTGCCCAGTGGACAATTTTTTTTTTCTTCCTAGGAATAAAATTTCGCTCTGTAATGCGATTATTCAACTGTTGAGAAATATATTGAGATTTCCGGCAATCCTTTTTCAAAATTTGTAAAAAACTTTCAAATTTATATCCAGAGAAGTTAGAAGCACATCCAAAGTCCTTTACACACTGCGATATATGGAGCAAGTTATGAACATTATAACTGACTCGATCTTTGCCGTATAAATTGGCAAAATCTTCAACATAAGCCTCTAAAAGCTTCTGCACACAGGCTAAATTACTTTCGCACATTCTTGGACAGGATATGAATCTATATGCTGTCATTAAAATCAAAAAATGCTCATAAAGATCATCTTCAATAACATTTCTTAACAGAAAGAAACCTGTATACAATATTATTTGTCGAAATTCTGAAGCTTTCCAACGTGGCATCTCTTCAAATGGCCTCAACTTCCGATTAAACTCTTTTGGCGTATATTTTCGAACAATTCCAATTTTTTCATTAAGTAAATTACTGTTTAGGCATTTGTTATTTTTTTTTATCGGTTTACCTTTCCATATTAAAAGTAAACTTTTTTTAACCACTCCTAAATCGAATAAATGCATCACATCCAAAGGGAACTGTGTAATCATGTTTACGCCACAATTTTCCAGTGGATGTGCAGTAGTATGAAATCTTGCTAAATGGAAGTTTTTTGTGGTTCGTTCGGCGAAACTTTGGTCAGTTCTTAAGACGCCAGAAGTTAGAGAATATGAGAGACGTTTATTTATTCTCACAGCTTTTTGCTCACATTTGGAACATCCATATGAACACGTATGGCCAACAGTGCCACTTAAAAAAGCTTTGGCTGGAGCATCACATATGATAGCTCCTATTTTGATTTTATAAGATTTACCGCCATAGAGCATCCCATTTTTTTTTAGCTCAGAGTACTCGTCCAAAAATTTCTCCAAATATTTTTCAACTTCCTGTGGCTTTGAGCAACCAATAAAACTGCCAATTAAAAATGGTTGTGATTCACAATTTGAAATTGCTCCCAATATTGGCCAAAGAGTTTTCGCGGAACTTTTGTAAAGTGGCAAACCATCGCAAAAAACATCTAATACAATTGTTTCACCTACAGAATTATCGTGTTTTATTTCATTTTTCAATGCATTTTCTAAGCCAAAGTGAAAATATTCTCCAGGCGGCATGGCTATTACATTAGTATCATCTGGTTGGAAAGATTGTAAGAGCTTATTTTTTGATATAGGCACATTTAAATTTTGTGAGTTTAAAATTGCAAGAAGACTATTACATGCGGCCCTTGTTATTCGATTTTCAATTGCCCAAATGGCTAACTGTTTTGAAAGTGGTTCAGCTGGCAAACAAAAATCTTCTATCACTTCTTTCGAGCCTGTACCACTTTCAACTTCTTCAAAAACTTCTTTAGAGCTTGTATCACTTTCAATTTCATTAACACTTTTCACATCATTTTCATTTTGTGTATTATTATTTTGTTTTTTGTATAAATTATTTAATTTTTTATTCACTAGGCGTTTTAAATGCCTTTTAGAGTACATTTAATTATCAATTTAAAATATTTAATACTTAGATATAAAACACTTACGTCTGCACGCTTTAAAAAACACAGTTGAAATGAACAATCGCTTGAAGACAAAAAATAACAGTTATTATTTCCCGTTAAATTGTAATTTTTGAATCAAAAGTACGATTTTTAAGCTACGAAAAATTAAAAAATCTCCTTTATTGCTCCTAAAGGAGGACAAAAGGAGATCAATACTAAAATGAAGTAAAAAAAATCACAATAGAAGTATAAAATCTCCTTTTTTGCTCCTAAAAGATGACAAAAGGAGGTCAACACTAAAATAAAATATAAAAAAAAAACACAATATAAGAACAAAATTAAAAAATCTCCCTTACTGCTCCTAAAAGAGGTCAATAGGAGGACTCCTTCATTCCTCCTTTCAGGAGATCTCGCTTTTAAATCTGCTGGGTATGTATTTACTGCAATTGCGTTTTCTTGTCTTTTGCTGATGGAAAATTCCAACGAATTTTAAACTTTGCCGAACCGAATTGTACTGAATTCTTATTGCTTGCACCACCAAAATCTGTTAATCTGTTTTAACATATTTCAACGTTACACATATTTAGTTAAATGCACTTCGCACCTTCAAATTATTATTCCTTTAGTTTTATAATAACTTTAAACTTTTAATAATCGTAATCACTTCACTTTTTTTCACGATTTTACGCACTCCTGCACACTCAACCTTACTAATGTCGCTGCCGAATATTTTCATTGTTGTGGTATACATTTTACACTATTATTCATATAATAAACTATTTAATACAGTAATAATTTCATTTAAACGTTTTTGTCGGTATAAGAATCCAGGGGATTGTACTTGATTATTAATTTTAAATGTGTTAAAAAAAAAAAAATGTCGTTGGAAAAAATAACGAATTTAAGGATGTTTTCTCAGTTATGTTAACATCATCTGTCAGTTCTAGTTAAAAAAAAATGTTCTTTGCCGAAAAAAGGAACCTTGGTTAAGTTTACCAGAACTTAACTGACAAATGGCTGCTAACCAAACATTGAGAAAATGGCCCTTTAGATTTGGCATTTTACTAAAAATTATAATTAGAGTCGAACTTTCCTAGCTCGAATCACCATAATCCACAAAAAAACTTTAAGTTATGGCAGGAAATTTGTATGCATTTTGACTTCTTTTGCTAATTTAAGAGTTCGAGTTATGGAGAACTTTGAGTTTGGGTTATGTAAGTTCAACTGTATTATATTTTTTTGGGGAGTGTGAATACGTGCATATGTTTAGAAATATGTATAGTGAAATTTTTCATAAACAGACACAATCGAACTAGCCTTTCTGTCCAGTTATTAGAGTTGTCCGCTTAATAGAGAGTTCATTTAATATATCTTTCACAGTATTTCTTATTTATGAATTGTTTTGACATTATTCTGCCTGCACCGTTCTTAGAACTACTCCACGCCAGCCAGTAAGTATGGTAATAGTCCGCGCCAGCGTTTTTCCCACCAACTTTCAATTTCTTCGCTACAGCAACAACACAACAGATTCATAAGTATTTCAAGGCAACAACAGCATTTCACAAATTTCTCACACAACAACAACCGCCAAATTAGATAAAGTCACGCTACAACAAAAACATTAGGTGCAATTCATTGCAGCAGCGACAGTAACGCCAAAAGTGTGCGTGTGTATAGGGAATAGCAATCAGGGCATACATTTTTAAGTTTAGTTCTTGTTTGGATAACAGAGAACTGCAAAACTCACTTTTTCCTTGAATCAGCTCATACGCAAAAGTTTCTATTCAAGTCAAATCACTGAGCGAAACACAGCGTTGAGTAAAAATCAGCTCATGTTGCCGAATCGCTCATTCGCGTACAATGTGAGCCTTCGGTCTGAAATGCTTTGCTCACATTTGCTCACTTCACGAAATATTTAGCTCATGCTCGCTCACTTCACGAAATGTTTAGCTCACTTTCGCTCAGTGATTGGAATTGAATAGAAACTTTTGCGTATGAGCTGATTTAAGGAAAAAGTGAGTTTTGCACTTCTCTGGTATGTATATTGTTTTTGTATTCTTTGTTCGCGATCAGCTTATGTGTCACATGCATTGCACTAAGAATTTGGTACACAACTTATATTTTAGTATGTATTTGTCATCCCGTCGATATGGAGCAAGAAGATATTTTAGAAAAAATACGTACAAACGCCTACACATTGTCAGCCCGACATAGGGGAAGGAGCCATGTTTGGAATATATTATCTGAAATTATTAAAGAGGATGGCACTATTTGGAATGGATTTACATATATACTGCCAATCCTGTAACAATATTTTAAAATATTTGCCAAAAAATTCTTCAAATTTAAACAGACATATGTATGTAAGTGCTGCAAATCGCTTAAGGAGACGGCGCTTTTATTCAAGCACAGTGAGTTCATTCATATGCGTTGAGTTTGCTCATACCCATTGAGTTTGCTCATAGGCGTTGAGTTTGCTCTTTTGTGTTTTTGTTTTCATTCAACACGATCATTGTTGAGCCGAATGAGCGAACGCCTGAGTAGAGCTGTTTCAACACGAGCGTGAATAAACTCAGCAAGCAAACGAATTTACCGCAATTGAGCTGAATTTAGCTCAGTAGCGAAAACATTCACGAATGCCATTTTGAGCGCTTGAGCCGAATGGGCTGATAGTTCGGGTATTGATCGTGCATGAACATTTTTGCGCTCAACGGAAGCCGTTCTCTGTTGGATATTGAATAAAGCGCATAGCGCTCGCTCTTGCTAGTATTCACAAGTCTTTTAATAACCACATAGTGCTCAAAAGATAATTTGGATATGTAGCATGACAATAACGAGTCACGCACTCAATATGTAGTTGTCTTGTTTAAGTTTTGTATTCGTGGCATATTCAACAATGTGTGGATTTCACATATTTCCTTTTAAAAATCCGAAACTGCTTACTTTAGGGTATGTTCGATAAATTACGCTACTGAAGTTGTGATTTAAAAAGTCTGCCTCAAGTTCTGCAAAGATGGATTATAGAATGGTTTCGCTGAAATTTTTTTTACTGCTACCATCATCATCTCCATCATGAATTTCAAAATTGCTAAATCTTCAAATAATTGGAACTTAACCACCATTGTATTATAAATTTGACACTTACATACGTGCATTTATTCTATTTGTAGGCCAGTCTAATCGACTAACACAGATTATAGCTAAGTAATCGCTATAATATTTTTTATAACCCGTCAAATTGAAATCTAGTTTTGGCTTTACTTTGAAACTGAATCTTGCCCATTATGAAAATGACATGTCATTGAATAAGATCATTTGGCTGCCTTTTTTTTTACTATTTCCTTTATTATCTTTCGGTGATAGATTTCGATGCCAACAGCTGTGTTTATGATCAATTATATCTGCTTAGATCTGCTAAAATTTCTTAAGATTATTTCGACGTTTTTGTGACTAGCGCGATGCGTCCATCTAGCAAATTTTAGTTTGTAGCACTCACTGTAGTTGAAGATGAAATTGAACATTTTGGGGGGGTGTAACGAACACTAACGAACGACGAACAAAAACCAAACTCTATAAGTCGCTCATAATTCCCGTCCTGCTATATGGTGCAGAGGCTTGGACGATGACATCAACTGATGAGTCGACGTTGAGAGTTTTCGAGAGAAAAGTTCTGCGAAAGATTTATGGTCCTTTGCGCATTGGCCACGGCGAATATCGCATTCGATGGAACGATGAGCTGTACGAGATATACGACGTCATTGACGTAGTTCGGCGAATTAAAAGACAGCGGCTACGTTGGCTAGGTGATGTTGTCCGGATGAACGAAAACAATCCAGCTTTGAAAGTATTCGACGCAGTACCCGCCGGGGGAAGCAGAGGAAGACCTCCACTCCGTTGGAAGGACCAAGTGGAGAAGGACCTGGCTTCGCTTGGAATATCCAGTTGGCGCCACGTAGCGAAAAAAAGAAACGATTGGCGCGCTGTTGTTAACTTGGCTATAATCGCGTAAACGGTGTCTACGCCAATTAAGAAGAAGGAGGGGGGTGTAATGAAACATTTGTACAATTTAGCCATGTAATGAGGGAACATTTTCGTCGAGAAAAGAAACACTATTATACTCATTTGCACCACATTTTCTTCATGCTTTTAATACTCTCGCAAAATGTTACTACTGAGTATAAAAGTTTTGTTCACCTAACGATTTTTGTAACACCGAAAACTAATTGAGATAGATATTGAAATGGCTGAGGTATAGGTACACTATATGGTATGGTAAATTAAGCTGTCTGTTATTTCCCAAGCTCTGTCTTTTTGCGAACGCCCGCTGAAGATTTAGATTTTATCCTAACCAAATAAAATTTTTATCTCGAAATAAAATAAACCTACAATTGTGAAAAGTTATATTCTAGTACAAAATTGTTAGCTTTATGAAGAAAATGTTCACGCTTTTATGGTAAAACTTCTTCTTTGAAAGTTATATGCAGTTAAAGTTATACATCAATTGTAGTGAAGCTCTGAAAGTAAGTGAACATTCGTACCAGAGATAAAGACATGCCCAACTCTCCTGTCACTGGAAATGTGAGAACCGCTCACTTACCGAACTTTGACAGTTGACTGGATCTGGAAGGTTTTGACGTTTTGCAATTGGAATGACTGGAAGGAAATATTAACTTTTCCAAAGGGTTTTCGAATTTGAAAAAAAAACTCGGAAATAAACATAATTTTGGTGATATAATAGTTCAATTTATTTGCAGGACTCATTTTTACTCGTAACAACACAGAAACTAAGATTCAGTTTGTACTTTTTCACATTACATTTATAATACATGTAAATATTAATTTGTTTGGCTGGTTTAAAGAAACGGTCGATATTTGTTTGTTTCTTTTCTCTTGTGCAATAGCACCTGACAATTTTCGTGAGCATATTAATACAATGTGATATCTGATTTGCATCATTATTGTTTTCATACCACTTTATCAAGGTATTGACGCATTCCACTGCTTCCGAAAAACTTACTTTCTGTTGTTGCATATTCTCTTTATAACTGGTTCTTCAACTTCATTGTCAGACACCTCGAAATTTCCATAATCTTCCGTATTTTGATCGTCGTTACAATTTTCGATGTCTTCACTGCTGTCGTCAACACCACCCACCTTGGATAATAACGATTGTACCTCCCGAAGTCGTCTGAATTCATCCTAGACTTTTGTGTTTTAGCGGTAACCCAATGTGTTTTCAAATCCTTTGCAGCAACGGGGGATACGGATTTACCAATTAACAATGATTTCAACATATGCGAACCTTCTGCGCTCGCACGCAACATACAAGTGCCGTCTATTCGTAAATTTAATCTGATTTGCGTGATTTTTTCTGCTTTGATGACTGACAACACTGAAAATAATTTTTTACATACATATAAATTCGGGAAATACATATTTCTTGCCAAACAAACGGTTGGGTTTGAAAAAAAGAGATAAGTTGAAAAACGTTAACCAAAAGCTAACTTCTTAGAGCGGTACGTGGACGCTCAAAATCGGTCAACTTAGCCGAGGGTTTAACTTTCTATCGAGTTAACTTTTGCACAATTCTGTTGTATTTCATGAAATGTTTTGCAATATGATGGACAGTAGAATTCATTTTCAATTACCACTGATTAAAAACATTATCATCGCATATTATTAATAAATTGTAAATAAAGAAAATGCAAAATTTAAATGAATTTGATGAAATGTTTGTGATATCGGGTGATTTTTTAAGAGCTTGATAACTTTTTTTTAAAAAAACGCATAAAATTTGCAAAATCTCATCGGTTCTTTATTTGAAACGTTAGATTGGTTCATGACATTTACTTTTTGAAGATAATTTCATTTAAATGTTGACCGCGGCTGCGTCTTAGGTGGTCCATTCGGAAAGTCCAATTTTGGGCAACTTTTTCGAGCATTTCGGCCGGAATAGCCCGAATTTCTTCGGAAATGTTGTCTTCCAAAGCTGGAATAGTTGCTGGCTTATTTCTGTAGACTTTAGACTTGACGTAGCCCCACAAAAAATAGTCTAAAGGCGTTAAATCGCATGATCTTGGTGGCCAACTTACGGGTCCATTTCTTGAGATGAATTGTTCTCCGAAGTTTTCCCTCAAAATGGCCATAGAATCGCGAGCTGTGTGGCATGTAGCGCCATCTTGTTGAAACCACATGAGTCAACATTTAAATGAAATTATCTTCAAAAAGTAAATGTCATGAACCAATCTAACGTTTCAAATAAAGAACCGATGAGATTTTGCAAATTTTATGCGTTTTTTTTAAAAAAAGTTATCAAGCTCTTAAAAAATCACCCGATATATCATAGGAGTAATTTTCGATTGAAAATTATTATAAAAAGCTATTAAGTGAAAGCTAATAAGCTTAAATCACTTTATTAAGTATTTAAAATACAATAGAAATTATAAAATCATAACAAAAAATTTAAACAGTTTCTCCGGATATTAACCGCCCAAAATAAAATAAATTTTAATCGTAATAAGTGTTAAGTATTTTAATTCGAGATACCAACTGCAGCCAGATCCAGCTGATCTCTCCAACGGAGTGGAGGTCTTCTTCTTCCTCTGCTTCAACTGATGGGTACGGAATCGACAACTTTCAAGGCTGAAGTGCTCTCTACCATCCGGATAACATGACTTAAACAGCGCAGCCGCTGCCTCTTCATTCGCGGAACTATTTCAGTGTCGCCGTATATCTCGCGCAGGTCATCGTACCATCGACAGCGGTACTCGACGTTGCCAATACGCAAAAAATCATAAATTTTCTGCAAAACCTTTATCTTGAACTCTCTAAGGCCGACTAGTCAGATGCTGTCGTTATCCATGGTCTCTGTTCGTCTGGAGTGGACTTTACTTTTCAATTGCCTACTCAGTCCAAAGTAGAACCTGTTGGTAAGAGTGGTTGTTGATGTTAATACAGGTTTCAAGATAGACGAAATTAACTACGGCTTCAAAGTTATGACTGTCAACAGTGACGTGGGAGTCTAGTCTAGTCGCGATGATTGTTTGACTACCAGACCCATTTACTTCGCTTTCTTATCCAGTCTGGAAAAAGCAGAGCTAACGGCGAGGTTGTTGAGGTCACTGATATCAATATCATCGGCGTACGCCAGCAGCTGCACTCCTATAGAAGATTGGAGCTTCCCTATTAAGCTCTGCTGCTCGTATTATTTTGTCCAGCAATATATTCAAGAAATCACTAGATAGAGTACTTTTCTGTAACCCAGCGTGGTATCGAACGGATCGGGGAGGTACTTCTCGATCCTGGCGCTACTTATGATGATGCTCCACGTAAGCTTTCATAGCTGTATTATCTCTACAAAGATACCAAGTTTAGACATAGCGGCTTAGAGACAGTTCCTTTTCTTGCTTCGGCTTAAAAATCGACGAAGAGATATTATGTGTCGATCCCCTTTTTCACGGTTTTTTTTTTTTTGTTTTTTTTGAGATTGGGGCATGGTGGAAATCTGGTCGATATTAGATTTTCATACTCACGCATTTCGCCCTCTTTCTTTTTTGTCTGTATATGCGTCTCGCTTTCCTCTTCAACTTTCGGTATCTATCCTACCCCGCTCGTGTTGTGGTCGATTGCAACATTGCGAGGCGGCCACTTTCTCTTCACTGCGATACGATGTCATCATTGTACCGCCTGTTCTTTCAACATTTACGAAAACCTATGGTGTCGCTTGCGGCTGTACGTAAGGAGTTTGAAAATTCGTCCCACATTTCCCTAATACAGCGTTGCTGATGAGTGCTTCCAGAGGCTAGTCGATTAGGAAACCGTTTCGCATTGGCTCTCATTTGTCTTTCAAACGCGTTCCTGATTATTTGATAGCGAAGGAGATCAGGGAATTTCGATCAGCTGATTTCACAAAAGGCGGGATGCCAAAAGAAAACCGCTATAATTACCTGACGAAATTAGTGTGAAATGAAATTTCATTGAACTGTGCGAACATATTTATGTAAATTAATTAATGATTATGCATTTTAGCATTTATATATGTATGCATTTTCAAATTGTTTGTTTAATTTAGTGTTTTGTATAATTTATTAAATACCCAATCTAATATTTTTCAGCAGTGGCATCATTGGCAAGTGTTATAAAAAATGCGAGTTTTGACAGCTCTCTCTCGAAACAAAGAGTCTCGTATCATGTTATCCATGGTTTCGCTGTCGGTTATGATAGTAGCTTCTCGTTGTCCTCCTTCCACGTGTTTATCGACGAGTGTACTTTGCTCTCCAGAGGCGGGCGCCTACCTTTGCTACAACAATATAGTGGTCCCAGTCGATGTTAGGTTCTCGGAGCGTACGCATGTCAAGGATACTGGATACATATCGTCCATCTATCACAACATGATCGATCTGGTTTCGAACTTTTTGATCTTGAGAAAGCCAAGAAGCTTAATGAAGTTTCTTGTTCTGTACGAACAACCACATTTCTGGCTCCTGAGAAGTCGA
>NW_026089624.1:3444194-3685741 GCF_024586455.1 Bactrocera neohumeralis
TGTGGTTCTTCAACAGTTACTCTACGATGCAGCAAACAGAATATATGTATATAGCATGGGTCTCATTTTTTTAAGTTGATTCAAATTCGGCAACAATTCAGTTTTAAAGATTGGCTGTGGTACTTTGTTCCTATTAAATATATGTATTTGCAACGGTTTTAATACCAAAACCCGCTTTCTTTCAATGCTTCTTTGTCTACGGCGGACTCTATAACCTTAATTACAACAACTAGGCCCTTAGAGCTCGTCAGTTGTTACGAATAATAATTCTTGTTTTTATTTGACAAAAAATTTAACGATTTCCTTAAAACTTTTTTCAGTGTAGGACTGAATTGTCGTTTCATCCATATTGCCTTTTTTCAAAGGCACTAAATGATAATTGTTAGTACCTACAATTTCACTTAATTTAGCAACAAGTGTATTACTGCTACGTTCGCGCAAAAATATTGGAGGTGGTTTGGCATTAACGACTGTGGTGGTACCCTTGCATCGTCGTCTGAACCATTGCTTAGTATGGCAAATCTGTTGCCATTTGAAACTTCCGTATTATTTTTTTTTGTGTGCCGCCTTCAAACTTTTTAGGATTTACCACTGACTTTGGAGGACTTAATTTTATTTTTATATTAATGTAGCGGTCAATGTCAGTTTGGACAGACGGGCATTTTTATTGGTACATTCTCACCATGTGTTATGATTTTCTTCGTTACCTGCGCGCTTGCTGGTACCTGCAGACTGGTTGCTGTCAGCACATTTGTTTTTGCCCGATTGTTACTTTCTACTGCTTCTGCTGATTGCGTTCTTTGTTTCGTTTCCTGTTCAGCTGATCGCCGCGATTACTCATCACCGCCGTTACTATTTTTATTGCCAGTAGTAGTTGTTGTTGTTGGACCGACAACGCTAAAGTAGGCATTTAAGGAATGCCTACGGCCTTGCTGGTGAGGCTGCGAAGCACTCATTATTGTTTGTTTGATTGTTTGTTTTCACTTGTTGATTCGTGCACTATTTGTTTATGTTTATTATTATTAATTTGTGTGCACTGTTCTTTATGTTTGTTTACAATTTAATAAACTGTTTTTATACTCTCGCAACAAAGTTGCTAAGGAGAGTATAATAGTTTTGTTCACATAACGGTTGTTTGTAAGTCCTAAAACTAAAAGAGTCAGATATAGGGTTATAAATACCAAAGTGATCAGGGTGACGAGTAGAGTTGAAATCCGGATGTCCGTCTGTCCGTCCGTCCGTCCGTCTGTCCGTCCGTCCGCGCAAGCTGTAACTTGAGTAAAAATTGAGATATCATGATGAAACTACACGTATTTCGTGACTCCATAAGAAGGCTAAGTTCGAAAATGGGCAAAATCGGCCCACTGCCACGCCCACAAAATGGCGAAAACCGAAAACCTATAAAGTGTCATAACTAAGCCATAAATAAAGATATTAAAGTGAAAATTGGCACAAAGCATCGCTTTAGAGAGGGTCATACTTGGACGAAATTTTTTTGGAAAAGTGGGCGTGGCCCCGCCTCCTACTAAGTTTTTTTGTACATATCTCGGAAACTACTAAACTACTATAGCCATGTCAACCAAACTCTATAGAGTTGTTTCCTGCAAGCATTTCCATATACAGTTCAAAAATGGAAGAAATCGGATAATAACCACGCCCACCTCCCATACAAAGGTTATGTTGAAAATCACTAAAAGTGCCTTAACCGACTAACAAAAAACGTCAGAAACACTAAATTTTACGGAAGAAATGCCAGAAGGAAGCTGCACCTCATATCTCAGGAACTGCTCCACCGATTTCAATGAAATTCGGTGTATAATATTTTCTTAAAACCCTGATGACATGCCTTCTTCCAATATAACGCTATTTTGAATTCCATCTGATGCCTTCTCTGTATAATATATACATTAGGAACCAATGATGATAGCGGAATAAAACTTTACACAAATACGGTATTTGAAAAATATGTAAATGACGGATAACGAAATCTCGATTATCACTTTATCATGCGAGAGTATAAAATGTTCGGTGACACCCGAACTTAGCCCTTCCTTACTTGTTTGTTTTACTTTTTGCTTCATTATTATTATTTACTTTTTTTTGTAAAGATTTAATTCACGGAGCGAATTAAATAAACACGTCCGTACACTTTGAACTCTCTTTTTCACTCTTTATAATTGGTTTTATACCTTACAGTATTTCCCTGGTTTTGGCGTTTGCAAGTTGCAAGAGTATAAAATATTATGTTGCACTCGAACTTAGCTCTTCCTTACTTGTTTCGTTCTAATTTTTGTTATATTGGATTTGCTTATCATTTCCTTACTTGTTTCGTTCTAATTTTTGTTATATTGGATTTGCTTATCATTTTATACTAGAAATCTTACACTCTGAGCTCAACGGCAGCACGACACGACTGCACGACTCGACTGTACGACAGCGAAATATTCTTGTCGTAATTAAATGTTTGCATGCATCTAGTTAAGATGTGTTCATAATAAAGCAATTTATTTTATTCAAAATAGTCTTCTTCTGCTTCAATACAGCTTTTTGCAAGGTCCAAAAGCATGTCGAACGAGTGTTTTGGCTCGTTGGCCGGTATGGCCGCAAGTATGCCGATGCAAGCCTTTTGAATGGCCACTACGTCTGCATAACGCTTTCCTTTCATGGGCAAATGCATTTTTCCGAAAATGAAAAAGTTGCACGGTGCCATATCAGGTGAATACGGGGAGTGGTTAATGGTTAAAATGTGATTTTTGGTCAAATAAACCTTTTTAATGATGTCCTTCGAATGTTGGATTCTGAGCAATTTTTGGTCATCATTCAATTTGTGCTGGACAAATCGTGCACACACCTTTCGTAAGCCCAAATGTTCTGTCAAAATGCGATAAATCGATGTTTTGGAGATGTTCAATTCCATTTCCATGAATTTCAATGATGATTTCGGCTGATTTTTGATGAATTCACGCACAGTTTCGATTTAATTTCCGGTGATCACTGATTTTTATTGGCCAATATATTGATCGTCATTTATGTCCTCACGACCACTTTGAAAACGTTGAAACCACTCGTGCACTCTGCTACGGCATACGGTAGGCAATCATCGCCATAAACTTGTTTCATCAATTGAAACGTTTCTGTAAAATTGTTGCCAATTTTAAAACAAAATTGAGTGTTGGCTCTTTGTTCGAAGCTCATTTTCGCACCGATAACACAAATATACTGACACTTAAAACACAATAACTTCACTTCCAATCTATGAAATGTCATGAAATTCTCACTGGACAGATAGCTGATTCTAACGCACCAGTCGACATATAGATGGCGCCACCAGGGGGCGCTAGATTTAAAAAGTCCTGTTTACTTTGGAAAGCACCTTGTAATGCATTTCTCAGTCTTTATTATCGTATGCGTATTACATGTAGATGCACATGTTTATTCTTGTATATATGGCTTGTCTCGGCATATTCTATGATAAAATTGTTGGAAGATGTTTCAACATAGGGCGTGAAAATAGGTGCAGTGAGATAAATTTAAATATATAAAACGAAGTGCTATTAAAGCGTCGCATCGCATCATTTTGGTGAAATGTTCTATTTCAGCATGTATTATCGTCCAAAAATTTAAAAAATCGAACAATAACTTTTAAACTTTATCTCTTATTAAGGGTTTGCTGATAATAATAAGGTGCTAAACTAATATTCAGTGCTTCTCGAACTACATTATCCTAATATAAGGCTTGTCACACTTCCAGTTGTCACGAACAATTTTTCCAGAATTTCTTTTTCGACGAAAAATTTTTTAGGACATAAAGGGTGATCCATTTCGAGGTTCCCTACTTAAAAAAAAAAACACAGAAATTTCAAATATAATTTATTATCATTCGAAAGAACATTCTGTGGCATTTATTTTTTGACTCTTTCAAATGTTGGCGGCGGCGACATCTCAGATGGTTCATCCGTTGTGTTCAAATTTCGATGACTCGTTCGAGCATTTCGACTGGTGAGTAACACTCGTGATGTTTTACTCCAAGGCTAGAATCGAAGCGGGATTGTCCGATTGACGTTGACTTTGCATTTCGCGATGTGTGGGAAAAGGCGCCGTCTTGTTGAAACCAAATGTCGCCAGCTTCAATTTCAGGCGTCAAATAGTCGTTAAATGGCAACTCTTAAATATCTGCAGATTGCTCTTCGTCCCAAATGCGACAATTTTGCTTGTTTACATACCCATTGAGCCAAAATGGGCCTCATCGCTGAACAAAATTTGGCTCGAGAATGTTGGATCTTCTTGATACTTTGCAAGAGTCCATAGAGCGAAGCGATGTTGCTTGGGAAGGTCGAGCAGCTTCAGTGCTTGCGGAAGCTTTATTTTGTAAGCTTTCAGTTTAAGATCTCGACGTAAAATGCGGCAAGTCCTTCCATAGGCCAGTCCGAGTCGCAGCGAACGGCGGCGAATCGACTCCGCACGGTTTTCATGTACATTCTTATCTAAGGCTGCTATATATTTTTTTACTGCATGCTGGACGTGATCTATTCGGTCGAATGTTATCTAATAATGAATGTTAGGCCTTTAGATGGATGGTGGTGTTGCAAATAATACGGTCAGCAGCCATTTATGTTGACCATAAGTTGAGCGAAGCGCGCGAAACACGTTCTTCACAGAACGTGAGTTTTCGTAATAAAGTTGGACGTTTTGCAAACGTTGTCCAAGTGTACCTGTAAGTCTTTTCATGAAGAAATGTCAAACAATACTGAACAAAAATAACATGACCGCTTGACAGGACTATTGAAAAAAATTCCTATCCTTAGATAACTCGTTACGTATGCTGTTTGAGATTTTTTGTTGGGCATGCTTGGATTTCATGAAGAGGCAATTGTGGAAGGAAATGTCATTAATTTCTCGTAGTACATCATCTCTAAACAGTTGGTATATTTCCACAGGATAATAAGCAACTGTATAATATTTTTTCATGTTTGTAATTGTTTCTTTGCAATTTAATTCTACATATTGTGTATTTGAATACATTTTTTTCTCCGACAGGTTCAAATTGGTGGCTGTGATAAGGAAGTAGGACCGAATTCTACCTCTTTGCAATCCCATTTACAGAATGATGACATACTCATTGGTGATAGTAGTATAGCAGAGGATCAACTTAATTACCAAAATGTCGTGGAAGGTCAAAGTGGGTTTAGATGTGATGGCTCGCCAAAAAAAATGCAAAGATCTGACGGCACTAATGACGAACCTAATTTTAATCAGAATTTGAATGCAACTGAACCACTTATAAAAGGTATGTATTTAATTGTATTTTATGATATTACAAAGTACGTGCACAATTATTTGCTCTACTTGCTTGCACGGTTCAAAGTAGTCGAAATACTTATGGGTGTTGGCAATTCTTTTTCTAATTAATGTGAAAGGATTAACCATTTATTATTCGACGAAATCCTGAATGGATAACAATCAAATTTGGTATCTTTTTAACTTATATTAATGTAGTAATAGATCCGACCACGCTTAAAACGGGCTATACAATAAATATTATTTTTATAAACTATTCAACAATGAAAATATTATTTACGAATAAGGACGGAAACTTTACTGGCGGTATAAGAGTCCAAGTACTCCGCTCGCAGCTTCTTGTCAAGGATATCGTTAATCATGTTAACAATATAAAATATACATTTAAGGTTTTCACATAGTCTCATAAAGTTATAAGTTATAACGATCCGAAAACATAGCGTTCAGAGTTGTATTTGCGTAAACTTATTTCAGTATGCAATCCAACAACAAATTGCTTAAAATAGTATACAAATTTATGATTTTATAGTTTTACGATGCTTTATGGTACGTTGTGAGTACCCCAATTCTAACAAAAAATCACACGGGAATTGTAAATAAAACGCAAAATATATAATTATTCATCAATATTTATTTTGCCGCCTTCACAGTAATCCCCACCAGGTGAAATACCCTTAAGCCAACGATTTTTCCAGTTCTCTGAACACTTTTCATAAGCACTTTTTTGGATGGCCTTCAGCTCCTTCTCCGAATTTTGTTTTTATTCTTCGATCGACTGAAAACGGGTTCCACAGAGCGGCAAATTCAGTTTGGGGAACAAAAACAAACACACGCGGATCCAAAACTGGTGAAAACGGTAGTTTGCCGATGGTATTCATTGCTTTTTGGCATTAAATTCGGTCCCAATCGTACTTTATTTTGAATAAAATGCAGTTTTATCAGGACGAGTCGAGCAAGAACGCGTTTTATACCCAAAATACCCACTAAAATCATTTGAAAGGACTTGTTAATATTTTCATCAGTTGAAGAGGTCGAAGGTAGTCCAGAACGAGGTACATACTATGTCTTCAACGATCTTTCGACCGTTTTTAAAGGCCTTAAAATGTCATTATCACTCGTTGGCTTATGTTTTTGAATCACTGGCACTTTTTTCAACATTCGCAATGATTCCGCAAACTATGTTTGGTTTGAGATACAAAATTTGAGACAAATTCTTTCTTCGATATGTTTATCCATTGTACAAATCGCATCGCATCCCAAAGATGTACCGACTTAAGCAGCTGCAGTAAACAGATGGCGCTCATATTTGACATATCATTTTCCCAGAAATTTAAGTAAAAAAATATTCAAAAGAGTCTTCTATGAATAATGAAGAAATACTTAAGATTTGAAAAATTTTTTTTTATATATGAATTGTTTTGACTCTAAACGGAAAACGATAAAAAGGAGCCTACATCCTCACTAATTTAAAGCCAAATTCGTTCAGCCGTCCTTGAGTTATAAATATAAATTAGTCAAAATGCTTTTTTTTACTTTCACAGCGATGTTACTCGCGTTATTCTTTATTGCTTAATGAATTCTAGTATTCCACTTCAACCTGACCTGACTTGCTTGTTTTGCTCCACAGAGAAACGGTTTTTTTTGTTCTTGCGAGCTGCAGATCTTGGCGGGGAAACAGAGCTATGCGGGAGTTGTTGTTTATTGGTATGCTAGCCAATCAGCGAACGCCACGCACATACCGCACATATTGAGAATTGAGTGCAAGAATAGATTTAGCTCAGATTATAGCATTAACCTTTGTGTCAGATTTTATTAACCCTCGTGTTTGACAATAGGTGTACCTTAACTACTCCCCTTGTTAAGCTCGAAGCGTCCGCGTTTCGACAAAGCCATTTTGAATCTCGAAAATCGATCTGATAGTCGTGGGCAGGTCGAAAAATTTTTTTTTTTACATATGTAGTAGCTTATAACTAGGTTTACAAAGTTGTTTTAATGAAATGGTAATAAGTCGATGTGATAATGAGAAAAAAGATGTAAATTTTTTTGTGTTTCATGTTACAGTTGTAGTTGCTTAGAACTAGACTTACAAAGTAATTTTAGAGAAATGGTAATAATTCAAAATCAATAAAAGTATTGTCTTTTAAATCTATTATGTGGCTTAAAAAATAATATTTTCAATTTTATTGTTTAAATTAATTTTTCTTGGTTTTTGGGAAATCTTTAAAGAAAACTATCGCAAATTGCTGATGTGAGTACCGAGATCTCTTTCGACAACTTTTTCTATAAAAATTTTATCAAATGTTTTACCCAATCGTTTGTTTCTTCTCAAAAAAAACTTTTCTCCAACTTCATATGTTTTAAGAGTTTTACTTGCGTTAAATCTTTTAAGAGTTTTCGTCTTGAGCTTCTAATAACCTTCTTCTAACAGCATTTAATTTTTCAGCTGAATAATTGTGAAATATGTCAATAGGCTTAGCGTTTATGACAGGGTGAATGCTATGATTGTATTTGTGGGTTGCTAATAAAATGAGGTCAGTAGTTTCATATATTTGCTGCTCTTCCTTAATACAACGCGCTATGTCAAGCAAGGTAGAGTGAAACCTTTCCACTTGGCCGTTGCTTTCGCTGTGAAGTTGATCGACAAAAAAGTGATCTCTTAGTAGTGTTTTTATTAAATTGGAAGTGAAAGCCTTTTCGTTGTCGGATACAATGGCTTTTGTATTGTTGAAAATTAATAAAACTTGTAGAAGAGCATATTTGACATCAACAGTGGATCTTGATGCGATTTGCTTCACTAGGGCATATTTTGAAAATTTGTCGACGCATGTCAAAAAGATCTGTTTGGTAGTGCTCTATTTGGGTCAGCAAATGCATTTATGTGTATGTTAATCACATCCCGAAATAGAGTTTTTATGCGAAATGGAACAGAGTCTTCTTCTATTGTAATGAAATTACTTTGATTGCATGAGAGATGCTGTAGTTTCTTTTACGATAAAATAAGTATTCATTTTCAGTATCAACATTTGCCTCACTTTCTCTAAGAAAATCGTATCCAATGATACCATCAAATGTACTTAAGTAGGTGTTTAGGCCAGTGCTTAATTTCTTTTTACCAACCCTAGTGAGTATATAACAAACTATTGCCAGTTAGCTGTTAATAACTTTCACTCAACTTGCAATAGTTTCGTTAAAAACTCCCGCTAGATTTCACTCAATGGCTTAGCAAGCGATTCTGCTAGTCCCTTTTTTCACTTTTTCTGAAGACCTGAGAGAAGCAAGACGACGTCCACCGGCCATCATCACCATTATCAACCAAACGTTTTATTATATATTATATTAAACACAAAACTTGGTGTTTTTACTTTAATTAACATATTTTTCTTTTTGTTTCCTATTCTCAACCATCGACGTATCGTCCTTATCGAGTAACTCATCGATCGTTCAAGAATAATCAGTAGGGAAGTGAATAAAATGTTGAGGTATGATCAAGAACATTCATCAGGAATTTCTTATTTATTAAAGTTGTCCCATTGATAGACTTTAACTTGAAGTGTTTACCGATACTTTTGATGCCATGCAGAAAGTTAAAAATTTTAACATAGTTCTTAGAAGTTCCGTTGTCGATTAAAAGGCGTAGCTCCTGACCGCTTTTGGAAGTTTTAGTTATAAACGACAGGACCGACTTTAGTTTAAATAATTAATTTCTTCAACTTGTTTCGTATCGCTATCAACTTGATTATAGTTATTAGTATCATAATCAAGGTAACAACTTTCCGCATAATTTCTGGAATTATCGCCTTGAGAATACTCTTCATTACATCTTTCGCAATCTACTTGATCAAATATTTATTTTTCAGGCAGAAAGTTAACTTTTTGCATTTTATTTTGGGGTGTCTGATTTGAGGAGAATTGCTCGCGTGATCGCTTAAATATCGTAGGATGAATCGTAAAAGGATGCGGCGGCGGAGCATTTCGTATTGACTGATGTGATTGAAAATTATTTTTAGTTTGCTAGTAATGCGGATTATTCTGCTTTTGAGGAGAGGAGCGTTTATCGTAATATGAGGTATTATTGTCGATTTCAATCGGCGTTGGCCTACTGTGAGTGTTTTGAAAGTTGCGGGTAATGCGTTCAGTATGCGGTTGCCAATAAGGTTTTGCTGTTAATGAGCTTCCTGCGGCAAAAGCGCAGGCAAAGTCATGACGCATGTGAGTAATTTCAAGCTCTTGAGCTACTGCGTGTGCGCAGGGAAGATCCTTTGGCCTTGCCAAAAATAGAGTGTCGCATAGTGGACGACGAATACCCGTAAATCGTTTTCTCTTGCCCGATCGTTAAGAACTGCAATAATTTCCCTATTAATTTGTTTGTTAATTATGGGAGTTAATTGTTTGTCAACTTTGTCATAATATTCGGAAATTTACATCCTACCTTGCCTTAACACACTAAGTTCGTTCTCTAGGACATACAATGGTCTTTTGTCGGAGTACGATTGATCCAACCTTGCAATGATTGCTTAAAATTAAGCACTGTATTGAACGACGAAAGAGTAGAATTAGCAGATTCAGTAGTTTTGTTTCGAAATATTCCCGTTGCAATGTAGTATTTTTCCGAACCCTCTTTATAATAATTCATTGCAAACTGCTTTTTTATATACAAAAATTTCAAAATAATTTTTTTTCAACTTTCCCGAATAATTTTTTTTTTTTTTTGTTAAATGAAGCTTAAAATCTCACCTTTCCAACAACACTATATGGTATGACACAAAGTGATTGGCAGCACTGAAGATATACAACTGCTATTGACAAAATACGAAAATACTTTTTCGACTATCTAATATTTCATATAAACTTGCAAAGGGTTCTAGGACATACTGATATCAATGGTGAACCAGCAAAACTAGAATCCGAAGAAGAAGGAATTTATATGACTTTGGCTACTTGTAGATATTTATTTGACAATTATGTTATGAGTATAGCTGAGTCTCTGAAGTGAAAGTGGCATAAATGCAATATGGGTTATACATATGTTATGTATATAGTCACATATTGACATACATACATACACACAATAATAAATAAATAAACATTATTCACTTCAAGAAAGACTCCAAACCTGAACTCTTTCTTGAAATAAAAGAAGTGAATGTGTAACCATTTTTGCTGATCAAGCAAATAGCGATTTGGAATGCATACATACATAAGTACATGTATGTATGTAAGTGCCAGCGAGCTCACTCCACAAAATTTAATAAATAAAGATCAAGATCAGTTGAAATAAAGAGCCAAGCAAAGAAGCTTGAGTTTTTTTTTGCACCAAAACTATATTCACAACTGCAAGTTTGAGAATTGCATATTACGTACATAGAGTCTTAAGGATGCATTCACCCGAATTTATCTATTTTTAGCAATACCACATATTAATAATATTAACTCCCTGAGTTTCACTAAAGTATACTTACCATCAGCAATATATATGGAGTGCTTGATTTGCAAACTAGAGACTGAATGAATCAGATGGAATTTAAAATTGTGTTGTATGGGAAGCAGGCGTAATTATAGTCCGATTTCACCCATATCTATCTGGATTAAGTTTCTTCTTGTTTATTGGCCGCTTACACGGTTATAGCCGAGTTTACAACAGCGCGCCAGTATTTTTTCCTTTTCGCTGTTTTGCGTCAATTGGAGATTCCAAGTGTAGCCAGGTAATTTTCCACCTGGTCTTTCCAACGGAGTGGAGGTTTTCCTCTTCCTCTGCTTCCCCCGGCGATTATTGCGCCGAATACTCTCAGAGCTGTAGTGTTTTCATCCATTCGGACGACATGAACAGCCGCTGTCTCTTAATTCGCTGAACTATGTCAATGGCGTCTTCGGGATGATGAGAGATTTGTAGAGTTTGGTATTTTTGAGTCGAGAGAGTAGTACCTGTTGGCAAGATGTATTCTGCGTTGGGTTTTGAGGCTAACGTCGTTGTTGGTGTAAATGCTGTTCTCGAGATCGACGAAATTATCTACGACTTCGAAGTTATGACTGCCAGCAGTGACGTGGAGCCAAGGCGCTAGTGCGACGATTGTTTGTTTAATGACAGGAGATATTTTGTGATGCCTTCCCCTCGTTCACAACTAGACCCATTTGATTCGCCTCTTTATCCAGTCTGGCGCGGTTGTCGAGGCCAACGATAAATCATCGGCGTACGCCAGCAGCTGTGCACTCCTATAGAAGATTGTAGCTTCTTAATTTAGATCTGTAGTTCGAATTATTTTGGCCAGGAGTAGTGAGGGTTTACGAATCTTTTCCAATATTTGGCTTTAGGTATCTACAGCCAAACTGATAAGCTTCAATCTATTCTTCACACAATACGCTCCATAGAACCTTATATGCGATGTTGAGGACGCTTTTACCACGGTAGTTGGCGCTAAATGTATGGTTCCCTTTTTGTGGATTGGGCAGAGCAAACTTAAATTCGAATCGTTAGGCATTAAATAGGAGAAGCTGATGCAAGCTCCTTTTCTGTTCTTCGCCGCCGTATTTAAAGAGCTCAGCCGGCAATCCATCGGCCCCGTCGCTTTGCTATTCTTCAGACGGGTAATTGGTTCCATTGGGGAATCGGATTCGCCATTTATTGATGTTTTACCTTCACTGCCACGGGCTGGAGAAGTGTTCCCCCATAATTTTAGTATATTCTGGGCATCAGTCACTACATCACCTCTGGGGTTTCTACAAGAGTATGCTCCGGTCTTGGAACCTTCTGTTAGACGTCGCATCTTTTCGTAGAACTTTCGAGCATTACCTCTGTCTGCTAGCTTATCAAGCTCTTCGCTTTTCGGCCTCTCACTTATTTTGTCTACAAATACGTCTCGCTTCTCTCTTCATCTCTCGGTATCTATCCCATCCCGCACATGTTGTGGTCAATTGTAACATTGCAAAGTAGGCAGTCTGTTTTCTCTCCACTGCGATACGACACTCCTCATTTTACTAGCTATTCTTTTAACATACCAATGGTGTCGTTTGTAGCAGCATATAAGGAGCTTGAAATGCCGCCCCACAGTGTCCTTATACCGAGTTGCTAATGAGAGTTCTCTAGCAGTGCAAATCGAGCGGAAAATTGTTCGGCACTCTGTTGTGATTGCAGCATCCCGACGTCGAACCTTCCGTGTGTTTGTTGATCTGCGGTTTTTACCGCGTACAGGCGGGTGAGTATCTTGGCTGCAACAGGAAAGTGGTCCGAGCCAATGTTTGAACCTCAAAGCGTTCTCACGTCTAAAACACTGCAGAGGGCTCTTTACAACATGATTAATAACGGGTGATCTAAGTAGAGGTACTTATTGCAATAGCCTCTTTTTGACAGTGTCAAGCTGTCATGTTATTTTTGTTCAGTATTGTTTGGCATCGTATAAAATACAACTTGTGCCAAAACTTAAGCCGCTCGACCTTCCTTCTTTTGAAAAATTTCAAAAAAAATCCAACGTTTGCGAGCCAAATTTTGTTTAACATTTCTTGCTCAATGGGTATGTAAGCAAGCAAGAACAACCTGAAGAGATTCAAGAGCTGAGATTCATTCAGAAAAAACAACGGTTTGGTGTGGATTGTGGGTCGGTAGAATTATCGATCCATACTTCTCCAAAAATTTGGCGCGAAAACGGTGACGTTTATAATGGCGACCGTTATCGCACATTGGCGTTCCAAAACAGTCGGGTCTACGTAACCGGAAGGGACGCGGGTTTTTTATCTGGCCAAGATTTGTCAATTCAGCAGAATTCTGCAGCTACAACAACAACAATCGTCATGATAACCGTCTATTGGATGCCTAAAATTGAAGTTGGCGATATTGACGACATTTGGTTACAACAAGACGGTGCCACTTCCCACACATCGCATCAATCAATGGATTTATTTGGCCCGTCTTTTGGCCACCAAGATCGTGTGATATCACACCATTAGACTTTTTCCTGAGAAAATATGTATATTATGATATTGTCTATGCGGACACTCCCGTTTCGATTCAAGCCTTGAAGCAGTTACCAGCCGAAATGCTCGAACGAGTCATCGAAAATTGGTCTCAACGGATGGATAATCTTCAAAAAGTAAATGGCATATAATGTTCTTTCGAATGATAATAAACATATTCCGTTAATTTTGTTTCTGTGTTGTTTTCTTTAAAAAAGTACGGAGAATCGAAATATATCACCTTTTAGAACAATTCTCAAACATCTGGTATACTTTATACCCCTTATATGCGAATATGTGAATTATCCTAATTAAATTTAGTGAACGTATTTTGCTTTTAACGCAGCTTCGGGAAATCGGGTGAAAACTTGCCCTAGCCCCTTATAACTAATATCCGGAGAGTTTTTGTTAATAACGTGTAATAAAGCCAAAACTAGATAAAATAATATGTAATAAAGCCATGTACCTATTAAAATGTTTTCAAACTTTCGGTTCGCCTTGTACAAGGGGTGGGCATATTAGCCCTCAGTGGCATTTCGCTCGTGCTTGCACAAGTGCACATTTTGGGGGCTAGATGAGAGGATCATCGGGGGCAAACATGAAGAGGGAAGTGAGAGCAACGTATTTTACCACTCCATATTTACAAATGAGAGCACGCGCATATATGGGAAGTTGCACTGTGGGCAATAACTGTAAAATTGCCTAACAATTTTAAGTTTCGTTGTAACTACTATAAATTTATAAAATGTAAGACAAATAACAATAAGTATAATAAATATTTTATTTTAGTAATAATTTTTTTAATATGTCTTTATAACAGCATTTAATTTAGTGTACGCTTTACCGCCCGCTTACCGTAGAATTTCCAACGACTTGAGGTTTTCCCCATAGAAACGACTGAGCTGAGCTGATTGCTCTGCCACAACGCAGGGTTGCCTGGCTCGATATGCTGTAGTAATTATAAAAATTGTGTTCGATATATTTGAAATTTTCTTAAACTAAAAATCAGAGTCGAATGCTATTATTTAAAAATATTTAAACTATTTTTAATAGTTTGATTTCAGTTTTGATATTTTATATTATGGAAAATTATAATTGAAAAGTTAGATGTGTATAAAACTACATATGCGTATTGAGTAATGGCAACATTGTTCGCATGAAAACGAAAACAAAACGCTTGCCGATCGTAGCGGAGGGAGGAGCGAAATACGATGTTTCTACAATTAGAGTTTGTATTCTATTTGTGTGCTTAGCCACTCTCAATCAATAATGCCATACCGCGCAAATATATTTTTATTTGATGATTTCTTATATTTTTGAAAATATGTGTTCCCTTTCTTTACCGCGTATTATTATTTTAATACATTTCCAGAGGCTACTTAGATTTTTAAAATTTAATAGAACAATTATAGAAAAAAAACTTAATTCTTTGAATATTTTGATAAAACAAGTAACTGAAAATATCACAAATAATATATTTATATAAGCATTTTCATTAAATTTAACAGCAATATGTTTAAACAAAATATATAAATTGGTCACAAGTATCTTTTCTTATGCAGATGTATAAAACTGTCTTACAAATGTACGTATAAAAGCCCACAACTAGATAAAGTTTTCCCAATTGTAGCTAAAATGAATTTTTACAACTGGCATCACCACCATTAACTGTTCTATCACATGTACATACAGTGGTGTGAACAAAATAGGAACAACCATAAGGTGTTGTGAAGTTTTAAAATGTGCTGTTTTCTTATGAAATAAAATTGTTTTTAGATACAAGTTTAACTTACTTATATAATTTTTTCCTAACAGTGATTAGAATTTCCTAACATGCAAAGGTAAATAAAAACAAATATTAATGAGAAACTCTGAAACCTGCAAATTATGTTTACCTGTTTTGTTCACACAACTGTACAATTCCGATATGAAGTAAACTTCCGCTCTTTAATTTGTGTACAATGTCAGTATTGCCGTAACCATAGATAACTTGATACGAGACTCTTTGGTTCGAGAGAGAGCTGTCAAAACTCTCATTTTTTTATAACATTTGCCAATGATGCCACTAGCAATTACCCAAGCTTCGTAAACAAATACAAAACACTAAATTAAACACTTTGAAAATGCGTACATATATAAATGCTCAAATGCAAAATCATTAATTACATAATTTACATAAACATTTATTTTGCCAAAATATGTTCGCAAAGTTCAATGAAATTTCATTTCACACTAATTTCGTTAAGTAATTATAGCGCTGCTCTTCTGGCATCCCGCCTTTTTCACTAACTGCTGGTTGACGGCATCCTGATTGTGTTTTGTTGCCAGCTCAGAAAACAGATCTGGGTGCCCTGCCAGCTGACAAGCGAGAGAGCAAGAAAAGAGATTCTGATCAAGTTATCTATGGCCGCAATCATTCTGCGATAAACATTAATTTACGGAAGAATGTAATTGAATTTTTTTCGCAACTTCTTGTGCTCACAATTAATGATGAATTCTTTCGCAACATTTTTGTTTTTTTAATAAAAGTTTCCCCACCTTTGATCCTTGCGTTTCTTAACTTGTTTAATATATTGTTTTTCCAGCAGCACTAGTCTCTCTACTTTTTTGATATCGATTTGAAATTTGCACACGAACTTCTTGCGAGAAGCAAGCTGCTCATTTGTTGGAACAACCTATAACGAATAATTATAGCGTATAGCTAAAACATACAAATTGAACGGTGGAGATCATGTCCCTGTATGGAAACACTTATTCTTTGATGAGGTATCTTCACGAATCTTGGTAGACATTTTTTAAGGCAACGGTGCAATCTTCGAGAAATGGTTCAAATCACTATAGCATATAGGTGTCATACAAACTATTCGATCAAAGTCATCTTTTGTATTTGTGAAGGTTATTATAGGTCGCTGCTTATTACAAGATTTGCCTTCTATAAAAACTATGAACGGCAGTTTCGATATCTTAATCTTTCAATGGTTAATTAGTTTTAGTAGTGAATATTTTGTTGCATTATTTAGAATCCCAGGAATATTTGGAAGCAGTTACTAAAATGTGTTATTAGTATGAGTATAAAAATTGTTGGTGGAATATTTTGTATAGCACAGTTCATCATTGTTGTTTTATTATATGGTATTTTGCTTTTCATACGCGATAATGCATAGTTTATTTGTTTATATTATATTGGAAAATAGCAAAAAAAAAAATGCGGAAAGGAGATATTGATATCATCACCAATTTATTAGGCTGTCAAATATAAAAAGCGTTATAGTGATCGGACACTGTCATTATTTTTATTAGGTTGTCAAATATCTCCCTTCCACTTTTTTGCTGTTTATTCAATGCTTTATAAAAAGTGTTAAAGTGATCGGATTTACCGTACGATTCTGTACTGTGATTTTAAGTTAGAGACAATTTTTGTGATTTTAGACGATTTTGCTATTCTGTAAGTGACAGTCACAAAATCTATTACATTTCATTATTCAGAGATGTTTTTACACTTGAATGAAAATAAATATGTCGATAACAAATATTAAATTTTCTATAACAAAGTCAAAAAACATAATTACCAATAAAAATAAAAATATATGTTGACTTCGTTTCATAATATTACGAAATTTTTATAAAATTTATTTATTTTCAACCTTTTCGTGTTTGAGTTGCTTACAAAATATAAAAAAACGACAATCGATTAATATCTATGATGATCTCTATTCAGTATATTCAAAATGGTTAACAACAGTTCTTTTTAGTTTTGTTTGTTTGCTAACTATCAGGTGACAAATTTGAGACATTATTTTGAGACTAACGCTAGATACTGTTTAGTCACAAATTGAGACATTACCTCAAAATGTCTCAAATAATTCGTTCGATAATCTGTTTCCATCTAGACGGCAACTTCATAATATCCCCCTCCAGCGGATTTGCCTTTAACAAAAGAAAACTTTAAAATACAAGCAGCTCGAATTTCGGCGTTAGTGAACTCCATGTTTACAGGTCTATAACTGTTGAACGTAATATCCAAACTAATCATGCATAGCGTCGTTTTGTAGGTTATGTCAAGATCTTTCAAAGATGTACAGTATTGTCAGATACAAGCTCTGTAGCGCTTTATACATAGCAGCGCAATTCAAAAGACAAAAAGCCGGAAGGGAGATATTTTCCAACCTTATATTTCTAAGAGATGTGAATATGAAAATCCTGGAATTACATTATTAACTCGCTTTTTTTAAATACCTTACGAAGGTATGCATGTAGTACTGTGGGCAAAAATAGAAAGACCTTTTAATTTAAATTTCGTGCAAAAAAGCATTCGTCGAAACATTTTGTTTTCTAGGTTGGTATGACTGTCAGCGATATCTGTACAATGTCACATCAAAAAAATTATGGCTGTTTTTCTGGTGTACATAAAGTGCATTCGCCGATTCTTACGATGAGTGAAATTATTCAGCAAAGAAGTTCCTTTAATTTTGTGTGCGGAATCAAATTTCTGTTACTATATGCTTGTCTTTCTAAAGTGCATTCGGCTTCGAACGAACCACGTCCAGGATGACCATCAACATCAACTGGTGATCAACTCGTCAATAATATAAATTAATTAAAAACAATTATTATTACGAGCGATGAGTATTGGATCAATGCTAACGACCCGGAAACAGGTTATCACGCGGCCGAATGTCGTGGCGAAGGTGAGCGGAAGCCGAAAAATCACGTCAAAGTAGCCTAAAAAACTAGGTTAAGTTGACAGTTTTCTTCCGACTTCTTACCGAAAGGTCAAACTGTCAACAAGGACTACTCTTTGAGTGTTATGCGTCGTTTGCGCGAAGATATTCGTAAAAAGAGGCTGGAATTTTGGACCGACAACTCTTTGTTTTTGCCCCTACGATAATGCACCATCGCATACTGCATTGATTCTCCGTAAGTTTTTCGCCAAATTTCCAACTAATATCGTGCCGCAACCAACGTACTCATCTAATTTAGCTTCGTGTAACTTCTGGCTATTCACTTTTGTAGAAGAAATTAATCAGGGGTGTTGGGGAATCCAAGACAGAATTGCTTAGCTGTCAGAATTGCAAACCAATTCTGATTATTAATGGTGTCACAGAATCTGATTGGATTTTACGGACATACGCAAAACCAATATTCGAACCAGATGTGACAAAACTTGCAAATGAATACATTTGGAGGCAACCCTATTAAAGTTTTTAATGAGTTCCGAATTAAAGAAAGATTTTAAGAGATAACATTTATAGATGGAATTTATAGATGGGAATTCGAAATATTGTCGAAGCTAAAAGGGAAATAGTGACCGAGCGATATATGAGCCCTTGGGCAGAAAGCGAAAACTTTGACTCGGTTTTTCATTTTTACGATTTTTCTTAATAAACGTATGGAAATGGGGCAAAGATTATTCTTCTTCTTAATTGACGCAGACACCGCTTACGCGATTATAGCCGAGTTAACAACAGCGCGCCAGTCGTTTCTTCTTTTCGCTACGTGGCGCCAATTGGTAGCCAGGTTCTTCTCCACTTGGTCCTTCCAACGGAGTGGAGGTCTTCCTCTTCCTCTGCTTCCCCCGGCGGGTACAGCGTCGAATACTTTCAGAGCTGGAGTGTTTTCGTCCATTCGGACAACATGACCTAGCCAGCATAGCCGTTGTCTTTTAATTCGCTGAACTATGTCAATGTTATCGTACATCTCGTACAGCTCATCGTTCCATCGAATGCGATATTCGCCGTGGCCAACGCGCAAAGGACCATAAATCTTTCGCAGAACTTTTCTCTCGAAAACTCGCAACGTCGACTCATCAGTTGTTAACATCGTCCAAGCCTCTGTACCATATAGCAGGACGGGAATTATGAGTGACTTATAGAGTTTGGTTTTTGTTTGTCGAGAGAGGACTTTGCTTCTCAATTTCCTACTCAGTCCAAAGTAGCACCTGTTGGCAAGAGTTATCCTGCGTTGGATTTCTAGCCTGACATTGTTGGTGGTGTTTACGCTGGTTCCTAAATAGACGAAATTATCCACAACTTCAAAGTTATGACTGTCAACAGTGACGTGAGTGCCACGTCGCGAGTGCGACGACTGTTTGTTTGATGACACGAGATATTTCGTCTTGCCCTCGTTCACTGCCAGACCCATTTCTTTTGCTTCCTTGTCCAGTCTGGAGAAAGCAGAACTAACGGCGCGGGTGTTGAGGCCGATGATATCAATATCATCGGCATACGCCAGCAGCTGTACACTCTTATAAAAGATGGTACCTTCTCTATTAAGTTCTGCAGCTCAAACTATTTTCTCCAGAAGGAGGTTGAAGAAATCGCACGATAGGGAATCACCTTGTCTGACACCTCGTTTGGTATCGAACGGGTCGGAGAGGTCCTTCCCGATTCTGACGGAGTTTTTCGTGTTACTCAACGTTAGTTTACACAGCCGTATTAGTTTTGCGGAGATACCAAATTCAGACATCGCGGCATAAAGGCAGCTCCTTTTCGTGCTGTCGAAAGCAGCTTTGAAATCGACGAAGAGGTGGTGTGTGTCGATTCTTCTTTCACGGGTCTTTTCCAAGATTTGGCGCATGGTGAATATCTGGTCGGTTGTTGATTTTCCAGGTCTAAAGCCTCACTGATAAGGTCCAATCAGCTTGTTGACGGTGGACTTTAATCTTTCACACAATACGCTCGATAGAACCTTATATGCGATGTTGAGGAGGCTAATCCGACGGTAGTTGGCGCAGATTGTGGGGTCTCCTTTTTTATGGATTGGGCATAGCACACTTAAATTCCAATCGTTGGGCATGCTTTCGTCCGACCATATTTTACAAAGAAGCTGATGCATGCTCCTTATCAGTTCTTCGCCGCCGTGTTTGAATAGCTCGGCCGGCAATCCGTCGGCCCCTGCCGCTTTGTTGTTTTTCAGGCGGGAATTGCTATTCGAACTTCTTCATGGTCGGGTAATGGAACGTTTGCTCCATCGTCATCGATAATCTAATAATCTAAGTATGCTCTGGGCATCGGTGACTAGATCACCTTTGGGGGTTCTACAAGAGTATGCTCCGGTCTTGAAACCTTCTGTAAGCCGCCGCATTTCTTCGTAGAATTTTCGAGCATTACCTCTGTCGGCCAGCTTATCAAGCTCTTCGTACTCACGCATTTCGGCCTCCTTCTTTTTCTGTCTACAGATGCGTCTCGCTTCCCTCTTCAACTCTCGGTATCTATCCCATCCCGCACGTGTTGTGGTCGATTGTAACGTTGCGAGGTAGGCAGCCTGTTTTCTCTCCGCTGCGAGACGACACTCCTCGTCATACCAGCTGTTCTTTTGCACTTTCCGAAAACCAATGGTTTCGGTTGCAGCTGTACGTAAGGAGTTTGAAATTCCGTCCCACAGTTCCCTTATACCAAGTTGTTGACGAGTGCTCTCAGAGAGCAGGAGTGCAAGCCGAGTAGAGAATCGTTCGGCTGTCTGTTGTGATTGCAGCTTCTCGACGTCGAACCTTCCTTGTGTTTGTTGGCGTGCGTTTTTTGCTGCACAGAGGCGGGTGCGAATCTTAGCTGCAACAAGATAGTGGTCCGAGTCGATGTTAGGACCTCGGAGCGCACGCAAATCTAAAACACTGGAGACGTGTCTTCCGTCTATCACAACATGATCGAACTGGTTGGAAGTTTTTCGATCCGGAGACAGCCAGGTAGCTTGATGAATCTTCTTATGCTGGAATCTAGTACTACAGATAACCATATTTCGGGCCCCGGCGAAGTCGATCAGCCTCAACCCATTTGGGGAGGTTTCATCGTGGAGGCTGAATTCTCCTCTTTGCCCACCCTGGTAGTCACTCACTGGAAGTGAGAGAGCAATTGCTAAACGTCAAAACCTACTGAACTTTGACAGCTAATCGAGTTCAGTAGGTTTTGACGTTTATCAATTGGAAACGAGCGATGGCCAGGTTGAAATCTTACCAAAAAAATGTGTAAGCGAAGGGATTTGTTGCAACGTTCAAGACCACTTATAAAAAATGTAAAACAATGAATATTAAATAAATTTGTGAAATTTAAAGGTATTTGATGAAATGTTTTGTAATTTGAAACATCATAGTATTATTTTCAATTGAAAATTATTAAAAACTTTTAATGATTGAGAGCTAACAACCTTAAATCCTATTATTGGGTATTGAAAGGACAAAAGTCAGTTGTTATAATAGTCTTTAAAACGATTTAAATAGTTTCTCCATATAATAAATAACCACTATTTAGTAATTTTTATTCGTACTAAATGTTGGGTATTGGGTTGATAAATGCCCAAAAATTGTTATTTTGTTCAATCTGACCATAATGGAAAATTTTACAAAAAACGCTAATTTTGAGGCGCTCTCACACTGGAATATGTTTAACATCCCTTTATTCCTGCTTTGAACTGCAGCAAACTGGCATAGTAGTACCTGCATTTACATACATGTGTGTACAGGAACAGAAAAGGGCTGAGTCTGTTTCATAAAATACTGTGGTGAAATACATATGATAGTAATTTTACCAGGAAAATGCAATATCATATCATAAAGTGATAGTATTTGGAAATAAACGTAAACGTGATGTGTAACATATAAGTATATTAGCTGTTACCCTGTGCGTTTCGCTACACCTAAATCGATTAAAACTCTTAAGGGTTTTTACTTTGTGTTTTATTTATTGTTGTAAAACTGTTACTTATTTATAAAACATTTATAAAAAATATTGGTATACAACATTTTTGGTTTTTCCACCTGGCGCGTAAATGAATAAGCATCTTGGTCTTCCCACTCTCGAGCATGCGACGAAAAATTGGCCGTGGGAGAAGCACGGTTCTTCCAAATTGACACCGCACACTTGAAACGTTTGCCCTTGCGATTTGTTGATGGTCATCGCAAAGGCAAGACGTACTGGGAACTGCAAGCGCTTAAATTCAAACGGCATGTTCGTTGGAATCATGGAAATGCGTGGTAAGAGTACAACTTCACCTGCTGCCTTGCCATTTAGTATTGTTGCTTCAGTAAAATTTGGCCACAATTGTTTGACTGAAAGTCTTGTGGCATTACACAAAGTCGGTGGCTTCAGATTTCGTAGAAGTATAATGGGTGAACCGACTTTCAGAACCAAACGATGCGGTGGCAGATCGGGGGGATCCAAAGAATTCAAGAATTCAGTTGGATAATTGACTACTTCATCTTGATTTAAAACGCTATCAATCGATGTACATATATGTTGTAGCTTCTCCTGGCAGTTTTTCTTGAATAGCAAAATTTATTTCGTTGACGTGTACATTTTTCGGTGCCAATATTGCGCGTTAACTTAAATAATCGTTGCGTTGATAGTGTTGAACAATATTTGGAAATGCACTTTCAATCAATTCTTCTTTCGATTGTAAAAGTGTACAAAAGTTGTTCGGCAATGTGATCAAACCGGTATCATCGATTGGTATTTTGCCTTCGCCAATGTCCAACAACTGCTTCGAAAACGCCGCTGCGGATCGATCATTTTATAATTGGACTCGCATGTTGATGGTAAGAGTCAGCCTTTGAACATGTCTCCACAAAACTGACGATTTTAAACATATGTTTATTTCGTCGGCAGAAGTTGATCGAGGAATGACTGACAAAGTTTGCCGAAAATCGCCGGATAATAAGACTAATGCTCCGCCAAAAATTTGTTGCTTTTGGCGTAAATCTTGCATTGTTCTATTGAATGCTTCTAATGACTTTTTGTTAGCCATTAGGCACTCATCCCATAGAACTATTCCAGCTCCTCGCAAAACTTTTGCCATTGTTGAATTCCTCGATATGTTGCACGTTGGTGTTTCAACGACTTGGATGTTCAACGGTAATTTCAACGCAGAATGTGCTGTTCGGCCGCCATCAAGTAGAGTAGCAGCGATGTCTGACGAAGCAATTGCCAGCGCAATTTTCTGCTGTGACCGTATAGTAGCAAGAATCAAAGAGATCAGAAACGTTTTCCCTGTACCACCGGTCGCATCAAGAAAGTAGAATCTACCGGCGTTATTGTCAACCGCTCGTATAATCTTATCATAAGCATTTTTCTGCTGAATATTCAATTTGGTAATGTTAGCTTGTATGAAAGCACGCAATTCATTGCAATCGTGTTGTTGTTCACGTTGAAGCTAATGGTCAATGATTGGGCGCAGTAATGCCAAGTTGCGCTAATGCCTTATTCGCAATTGTAAGGCACAGATCTTCAACCAATATCAAAGCAGAATTATACATTTGTAGCAAGTCTGCGTCCGATGATCGATTACGCGCCAAAATTAATAAGTCGTCGGTCATGCAGTCTTTGTACTTATTCCGCAGTTATGGCGAATAGTACGTGTATTTGTTTTGGATGAGATGTGAGAGATGCGTCATGAAGTGTGGTGTCCCAATGCATATCATCTTCTAACAAATGCAATCGCTGACATGCTTCACGATACGTCGCACACAACTGACCGTCAACAGTTTTCAAATCATCAAATGATCTTGGTCCGCGCACGTTGACTAATAGCAGACGCAAATAAAAAAATTCGGCGTTGTTCGGATGGATGGTGTAAATGCGTCTTATGGCATCGGTTTTACCGACATTTGGATAACCGTCAACACGCTCCCCTTGCTTTCGTCGTTGAAATGTTTTCGATGATGGATTCCAAATGAAATAGTGTGGTATTTCGGAATATAGCAATGTTCTTGCAAATTCATCGTTTTCACACAACTCGAAAAAGGTAGTTAGTGTTGTCCCCGGTGGTCGTGCTAGAGTATGCATACCTATTTGAAGTACATAAATAAAAATATGCATATTTGAAGTACATAAATAAAAATGGAAAAATTAGCCTAAAACTACATCTTAAACTATGTATTTTACCCACACACACATATGCAATAAGACCCACCAACAGTGTATTTGCGAACCGCATGGAAGCACTTACGAAACAATAACAATACACACTTGCTTTGTGTGTGTTGCACGGTCAGCAGAAAAACACAAAATCGATTCGAATAAATGTAGCAAATCGATGGAATTAAATCTGGAAAAAACACACAATGTTGAAACCCTTTTTTTTCACACACACCGCGCATTTTCAAGCGACAATCGAACCGCATGGCATCACATATGAAACAACAACAATACTCACTTGCTTTGTGTTGTACGCAGAATGTTAATCACGTTGAAATCTGAGAAAAATACACACAATGTTGAAACATTTTTTTGATACACTCAGTGCATTCGGAACACTTACGTTCTGTATGTCTTGTTAGCTTGACAGTCATCCATAGAAAGAACGAATGACAGGCAAAAACGATCAACATGCGATGTCAATGTTTTTTATTAATTGTAAACATCCGCCAGTTGTTTTTTTTGTTTGTTTTTTTTTTGCAAAACGTGCAATGATACACACAGTAAATTTGTTATGTGCACCCTCCAAACAGACCCCAATCACCCTTGAAAATTTCATTGAAATTGGGCAAGCCGTCTAGGAGGAGTATGCGAACAGGAAGTTTTACCACTTAATTTTATATATATAAGTAGATAGTATGTTTAAATTACAAGTAGAGTTTCAGGTGACCGTCCATTTGGCAAACTACAACTATTAAGCTATCTTGATGAAACTTGGCACACATGCTTAGAACGGTTATATTGAAAACTACTCAAAGTGTTATTTTACAGAAAAGATGGTGCTTAAGGTATCTTCGGACTACGAGAATGCCTCCTTCCGACTTTCTTACTATAAAATAAGTATTTTTCTTTCATTATTTCGTGCTGTTTTAGTTTCTTTATAGCCTGAACAGGGTGTATTAAGTTTGTAAAACCCAGACCCTACGAAATTTATATCTAAATGATCAACTTGACGAGCTGAGTCGATTCAGCCATGCCCGTCTATGCTTCTGTCTGTAAATACATGAACTAGTCCTTCAATTATTAATATATTGGGTAGTCAAAAAAAGTCGTTTCTAATCAAACTTATTTTTTTTTTATATTAATACCAATCAATACATGGTATAAAAGAAAGCCGATTTTTCTGTCCTTATGCGTGCTTAAATCTTTAAAACTACGCAATGGATTTTGATGCGGTTTTTTTTTTAGAGTGATTGAAGAAGATGGTTTATATGTATTATAATATCCATTAAATAGTGGAGAAATACTGCTATTTTTGAGATTTCTAATGTGATGTCGTAAATAATTACATTTTCTCCGCTTAAATTGCAAAAGCAGGCTGGGCCCTACGAGATTTATCAAAATAGAGGCCAAATCGCACACTATATATATTGAGTATAGATTCAAGCTCCCGCTGAAAATCGCCACCGGTGATAATAACAGCGTCTGTAGTGTTTCTAAACAGAGCAATACAGGTAAATTGATGCGTGACTGTTCATTAATAGTCTGGGACGAAGCTACCATGTCAAACAAGACGTCTGTGAAAGCACTGGATAGGACAATACGCGATTTTCGCAACAAAAATTCATCTATGAGTGGTTGTACAATTCTGTTCTCAAGAGATTTCCTTCAAATCCTAGCAGTTGAGACTCAAGGAACACGTGCTGACGAAATAAATGCTTCCCTAAAAAGATCCAACCTTTCGCCACATGTCAATAAATTAGAGCTTAAAACTAATAGGGTTTCGTCATCTTAACGTGCGAACAAGTTATTTCCAAAAATGCTGCAATGGAGAGTTAACAAAAAGTGAGGGGAGAATTAACCTAGAATACATTTGTGTTTTGATAGACAATATCCAAGAGTATGTCAACAATGTCTATCTTGACATTGATAACATAAGTTATAAGACAATATCTTGGTTTAAAGAAAGAGCTATTCTGTCATCAACTAACGAACAAGTACATAAGATAAATAACTTGATTTTTTCAAAGATTGACGCGCCGACGAAAATATACTATTCGGTCGATATTGTTCTCGGTTTGGAAGAAGCCGTTTATTTTCCTACAAAATTTCTAAGCTCTTTGAACCCTTCTGGACTCCCTCCTCACAAAATGGTGTTGAAAGTACATATGTAGGTTGTCCTGTTATTTTATTAAGAAATCTGAATCTAACTAAACTTTGAAATGGCACGCGTTTGTGGGTAAAATCAGTGAAAACTTTCATAACAGAGTGCACAATACTCACAGGATATGGTACCGGAGAAGATGTAGTGATTCCCCGAACCTCTCTGATACCATCGGATTTACCAATTTAAATGCTTACAGTTTCCGGAAAAGACATCTTTTGCAATTTCCATTAATAAATCACAGGGTCAAACCTTCAACGTTGCGGGCTTAGATTAGAGTAACCTCTAGAGAAAACATGTTTGTATCGCCGTATGACAAGAAAGCTTTGTGATCCATTTCATTGTAAACTAACACAAGTTGCTTCACAAAAATGCTATATTTCATTAACTAATATAGTTATAATCTAACTGATAGATGGTAGTAGTAGAGTAGTAGTATTATCTATGTGTCATCCACAATAAAACATGGACGGGTCCTTTAGTAAATAAATAAACAAATATGTACCATTTTGGTCAACCGCTTTTGCCATTTTTCCGCTAGAAACTTTATTCCATCAGTGTAAAACTTTCATTAGTGAAAATCGAAATTTCCAGAACGGAAGGAGGCGAATCTTTGTTGTGCTACACGAACGGATACAGCATCGTCCCCGTATACTTCACAAATTTCAGTGGTGGCTTGCGTGGTATTCTTCCCTTTTTTATACAAAAATTTCAAAATATAGCGAATTTCTTCATTATTTTTACTAATTTTTGAACAGCCGTAACTTCGCATTTATCGGTAAAGTGGGTTTTATTAATATAATTGAGAGAGTTTTTCTGAAAACTTAAGCTCAGAGAGCCTCTTTTTCGGTGAATGATTTGTAGTAAGAGCGGTCAATACTATTTCGATTTGGAATCTCCAATTGGCGCTAAACAGTAGAAAGGAAGAACGACTAGCGCGCTGTTGTAAATTCGGCTAAGACGGGTCTGCGTGCCACACAGCAAGAAAAGTTTAAAGGTTCGATTATTTCAAGAAATTGCGACAATGAATGGCCTACATGAAGTTGCGATTTAACACCATTATACTACTTACAACTAATTAATTTATATACAAACTCTCTTCAAGCTTTAGAAGTTAATATTGAACGCGCCATTATGACATACGACTTGATTTTGTGGAAAAGTATTTGACTTTCCCTAAAAATTAGTGGTTATTTTTTTTTAAAGCATAACACTCTTATTGTAAACCCCTGTATATTATAACAAAAAAGTACCCAGAAATTGTAAGTAAAATACAAAATATTTATTTATCAATATTTATTTTGTCGCCTTCAAAGTAATCCCCACCAGATGTAATACACGTATTCCAACGATTTTTCCAGTCCTCGAAACATTTGTCATAACCACTTTGACTTTATCTCCTTCAGTGAATTTGGTTTTATCTCTTCGATTGACTGAAAACAGGTTCCTCGGATCGGCAATTTCGGTTTGGGGAACAAAAACAAACACACACTGAGCCAAAACTAGTGAAAACCGTAGTTGATTCATGATATTCATTGCATTTTAAGGTTTAAATTCGGTCCCAATCATATTCGTTTTGAAAAAATTCAGCCTTATTGAAAGGATTCGCAAGAAATGTCGAGCTCTCTTGCCATCTCTTAACACTTGCCTGACGATTTTCAAGCACTATAACATTTTTCTTTATTTTCATCAGTTGAAGTGGTTGAACACCGGCCAGAACGAGGCCTGTCTTCAACAATCTCTCGACCGTCTTTCAAAGGCTTTGTACCACTCGTAGGCCTGTGTTTTCGAGTCACCCTAAGACTTTTCCAACATTCGCAACGATTCCGCTCACTAAGTTTGATTAGAGGTACATAATTTGACAACAAAGATGTTCGATATTTTTATCTATTGTAAAAGTCGCAACGCACTCTGAGGTGTACCGACTTATGCATCTGCTCTAAACAAACTGGTTGACAGTCATAATTCTGTGGTCACAAGCCATAACAGAACAAGTGTGTTTTTTTGATTTTTCAGTAGAGCATTTTAAAGATTCAAAGTAAAATTTGAAAAAAGTTTTTGAAGGAATCCCGGATTTTTTTTTTAATATCTCAAGTGATATCATATCCATCTTATACTGCAAAAAAACTTAGGTAAGTGCCCGTAGTTTTTAAAATACGCTTAAAAATGTGATTCAATCCTTTTTTCCCTAAAGTAATTTGACACAATTGAAAGACATAACTTAACTTGTGTTATTATTCCGAACTAAAGGTTCTACTCTCCGGCGACACAATTCAAGTTATGCCAATATTCCGTAATATTAAACCAAATATGTTTAGCATAACATTAGTTGTGCTCTTTTGTCAAAGTTGGTTGTATATTAATCCGCAGTTTATTTCCATTGATTAACATATACCTATGTATATTATACATTCTTAAATAAAGGTGTTATTGAACTCAAATTAGTGCATTTATTTAAACAAATTAGCCTCTTGTAATGAAATGTGAAAGCTAAGAATAAAACATTGGAACTTAAGCAATTTTATAGTACATACAACAAGATTTTGAAATCAGTTGATATTAGAAAAATATGAAATAAAATTAAAAAATAGTAAGTAATGCAATATGATAATAAAGAACTAAACGTGAATGTCCACCATTTAAAACATAAAAAAGTGATTTTTATGATGACAGGATATCCTATTGAGAGGTATCGTTCTCAATGTTTTCAGTTGAGGTAAAGGTATCGCCAATGTCTAGATCAATATTCCGTATATTTCCTGAGTTTAAGTTGTTGTAGAAACTATGGAACATGGGATCGATTAAGTTTAAAATGCTTAACAAGTCTTCCTTTTTCTCTTTCGATATAAAGAAAGGAGAAGGCAAAATTTATTTTCCATTTCAATTACTTCAAACGTTTTGTTAGTACCAACTGAAAGAACGAATTGATACCAATCACGTGGATGGTGGACTTTCATAGTAGTATTCTTCTTTTTTCGTTCGATGAGGGCGTGAGCCACATCACACTCCATATGTGTATGCCCTGAACTTATGCTCAATCATTTTAATATTAGGGTTGCTCTCTAAGAAAGCTATAAACATTGAGCCCACAAAGGAGTTTTTATTTTGGCCAACGCATGAATCGCTATAAAATACGATTGAGTCAACATATTCGTCTGTTGACACCTTCTTTAAATGCTGGAAAATACATGATGATATTTCGTTAGCACCTCGCTGCCCAACTGCTTCGTGCCACATATAGCAAAAGGCCTTATTCATTTCACAATCGTATATGGTTAAATTATAAGTATTCAACTGCCTCTTATAGTAGCAGACTGAGGTTTTGAGGTAAGGAGTTGGTAAAACTTGCTGCAAATCAAATGTGTACGTTTTTATATTTATATGAGATTTTCACAGATCTTTATCAAAATCCTTTGATTTATAAGCTCTATCTGCATCTTCGTGATGCCTTGCTTGTTTTTCAATCAACATTGTATATTCTGGCATATTTTTATTGATGTGGTCTAATTTGGATTTAAAGCAGTCACATTTATTACAAGTATCAAGTTTCGGTTGTTTGAATCTTAAGTTCATTGTGTGGAAAATTTCTCAATATTTTGCTAAACTTATAGGAGTTTCAACCTCTTCGCAGTACAAACTGTACATTTTTGATATTGATAAGTCGGAACTTAAATATTTAGCACTTGAATCACGCCGACAATAGTGACAATAGTTGACTTTTGTAGGCAGGAAAGCTATTAATATGTTGCGTAATAGTTTCGACCTGTGATTCGTTTAGCTTGTTTATTGGAGTGGACTTACCTCTCTTATCGGCCAATGGTGATTTTGGATAATTAAGTTTCTTTTCAATCACATTCCTCAAAAAACTGTTTGTTTCTCCAAAGCACTTCAAAAAACAACCTTTACAGACGTCAACTTTGTCGCTATCAATATTTACAGAATAATAGTTTGTTATTCGTCGAATTTTCGTTCTAGTTGATTTTTTTTCAGATAGCTTTTCGCCAATTTCGACGAGTCCACAAATGACAAGTAGCCTTGATTTGTAGTCGCCCATTCTCCAATATTCCTCAAAAATGTGCTTTTGCTTTTCAAAAGGTACTTTCAGAGCGCATTTCTTTCGGCAACTTTCGAGAGGTAGGCACTTGCGACCAGCAACCACTTTTCCTTTTTTCGTGGTGTACGATCTTCCCGAATTTCTATTTAATTGTCTGTCTTTTTTTATATTTTTGGGAGGTTGAGTAAAGTTTTGGACATTTTCATCAGTATCGGCATATGGACTCTCTAATATTGACTCCGAAATATAAACAGGTTGATTCTCCTTTTCTGATTCCGTGGTCGCACTTGAAACAATATAGTCGGGATCTCTGATAGAATCATCGCTGCTAAAGTCCATTTCGAATAGTTGCGGAGATGTATTAACGATCTGAGTTGAGAACAATTTTGTAAAATTGCGTGAAAAATTGGCAAATCCGCAATCTACACTACATGATGTCTCATTCGGTACAACGGGATCGTGAAATATGTTTAAGAATAAGTTATCGCCTATGGCTGGAAAATGGCTCGTATGAAAATTGGCTTTCTCGAAGGGCCATTGATGTAAATCACGCGTTTCTGAAACTTCAATGACAAAAAAATGTGGAACAATTTAATAAAACTTGTTTCAAACACTTAGAATGTCGGATAAATTTTAACCTACCTTGGTCTTCCATTGTGTTTTGAATTTTCACTATGTAAATATGTACTGCAAAAAAGCACAATTCAGGACATTCTTTAAGCTAGCACTTGGAATAAAAAAGCAAGTGAAGTTAAATTGTTGGTTGCAAATAATTCGTTTTGGGAAAATACCATATCTTTTGTTATCTTAACTAATGATAAGACACACAGCACAAAACAAAAGCACAACTTAAGTTATGGTAGGCATTAGAAAAAAAATACTTTGGATAAAACAACACAAATATACTTATGTAAGTTTCGGAACAACAAACTTACTTCGGAATAAAAGCACAAGTTAGATATGCTATTTTTCCGCACGCAAAAAATGAACAACCAGCCGCTCCGCTTGTTGAATGTGAACTGAGAACAAACGCACAAGTGAGGCGAAAATCAGCTGATGTCAGAGCACTGGGATGTGTTGTTATTCCCTGTGCAATTTGCAATCACTTTGATTTGATCAGTTTTTCTTTCGTTAATATCTCGCTAACTATTGGAGTGATCTTTATAAGATTTTGACACAATGTGAAATCAGGTATGGAGATTCCAACCATGATAATAAGTCATTTTGGCCAAAAGTGGAGTTGTGTTGTTATGGCTTGAGACCACAGAATTGGCATGGTAATTAAGGACAGTCCTACCTATTCAGCAAATACATTTTTGTGAAATATCATTCACCCGTGCACTTTAATTACAACGCCCAGGTGTTTTTTGTCCCAATGTATATCTTAATTTAGTGCTTAGTTATGGTACTCTATATGTTTTCGATTGATGATGTTTTTTGGGCGTGGCAGTTCGATTACGCCCATCTACGAACTCGTCCTTACTTTTTCTTTTGCTAAGAAATGCGCATGCCAAGACAGAGACAAGTCATCCTGATTTCAACTCGTCTCGCCATCATCATCATTTATATATACGTATATACACGCATATACATATGTATATAGATACATACATATATGTATACTGGAGACCCGTCCACGCTTTCAAAAAATTTTTTTGTATCGCATCAACATCAAGCTAAAAATTTGCTGTGCTTCTTTATTTGATTTATTGACGAAGTACGTTAAGTGTGCAGGTGCGCAGTGGTTAGATACGATTAATGGAAAAGGTATGCAATACCATAAGAGAGGCCGACAAATTTTTCAAGAAGACGTATCCTAAGCGTTCGTTCGCATTAGGAAAAGTACTTGGCGATCAACTTATCCACTTATGTGAAACAAGATGGGTTCGACGGCATGAAACAGTTATCCAATTTGCCGCAAAATTGTCCTTGATCGTCAATGCTCTGACAAATATTAAAAATTTGGCATTTTTTGCATATGTGATATTCCATTTCTAACTCGCTCACTCAGCAAGATTCTTCTTAAAGAATCGATCGATCTGGTAAAAGCATCAAATATGTTAAATACGATGCTGAGGGACATTTTCAATGCTAATCAGACACAAACAAATGGCGGCAGAATTGAAAGTTGACGAAAAAAAACAAGAATCTGCGGCTGACAAACAAAACGCGAAAATTTCTGCAAGAGAACTTGAGAAGAATACTACAGGGTCTCAGTGTACATTTCTCTGTTGGATACAATCATCCAAGATTTGAAGACGCGCTTTTCTAGAGAAGTATTGAATGGATTTCAACTGAGTTTCGTGCTTCCAGAAAAAGTATATGCTTTAAAAAGCAAATTAACGGAAAACTTTACTGACTGCTTGATAGAAAGGTTCAAAGGCCTTTTCGATAATGACAACAACGTGCAACGCTTGAAGCTCAAACTTTAACTTGAATACTGGCAGTGTCATTGGCAGAAGCTAAAATCAAAAAGTAACAAGTTACCGATTACTACATACGAGACGTTGAAGGACTGCGATGTTGGCCTATACCCCGTAATTCATAGTTTTCTTCGCATATTCTGCACACTTGGTGTGACGTGTGCTAGCTCTAAATGCTCTTTTTCGACACTTCGCCTCATGAAAACGTGGCGTTGGTACACACGCATCATGACATTGAAGTCACTGTAGACTCGAAAGGTTTTTAAAACTTGCCTCACATCTTGTTGTTTTGTGAAATTTTTCTATTCAATACACGAACTGACTACTGTACACTGTATAGATTTGATATTAGAAGGTCGTTTTGAAATTTTATCACCATGATATTAAACTGTCTAGTCTTTATTATATATAATATAATATTCTTCCAGTTTTAAGTAAATTTGGGTGCCGCATAAGATTAAAATCCAACAAAAACAACGAATTACTGATTCTGAGGAGTGTTTGAATGCTCTTAAATCGTAATAATACATTCCGTCGATGTGTGACAATAGAAACATGGCACCATAATTTCCCACTGGAGTCCAATCGACAGTCATTCTAGTGGACTGCACATGATCAACCGGTCCTCAAGCGTGGAAAGACGAAAAAGTACGCATATACTTCATTGTTTCTGTTTAAATGTTACACTGCTCTGTGCAATGCTTTGAAAATATTTCTGTATATCTGAAATTATAAAAGACCTTTTTATCAACACTTCTATTTTTTATGTTAGATGTCGCATTTTGTTTATTATGAATGCATTTGCGTCCTTTGCCCATAATCTAGCAAAGTAGCCGCAATGCCTTGACAACGAAAATGCCAATGTCATTTTTTGTTATGATTTTAAAAATATCTGACCGGCTGGTTTTGCATTGTGCAGAAGCAACAATCAGTATAACCTACATACTAAGTATGCATGCATACGAAAATTAGTGTTCTCCCGCTTTAGCTCTGTGTTGTTATTTTTTTATTTATTTCTTTTGTTTTTTGAAGTAATAAAATTTTCAAATGATTCTTACATGAATTTTGCGCACATGCTTATGATTTGAAATATAATTTCGATAATTATGAATTGGCTTTTAACATAAAGAGATATAAGGTATCTCTTGAATTGAAGTGCCGTTGATGTCGATTCAACCAACTAATTGACGTTGGATAAAAGTTTTAAAAATTTAACTATCAATCTCAGTGTTGCAACACGCAAATACCAAACACAATTAAAAGTGCAAAAAATCGGAACCACAAATCTGTCATAAACGATTCACAATTATACAATATACTATATGTATGTGCAACTTATATACGTACATTGTTAGCGATTTTTGTAGATACAAACTTATATCTAATATTTTTAGGTGATACAAAAACCGTTAGATGAAGAAAACTATTATACTCTTTAGCAGCATGTTGCAAGAGTATAAGAAATGATAAACTAGAAACGTAATTACCAAAGCGTTCAAATTGCGGTTAAAACGTGATGGTAAGAAGAGGCATATTTAAGGCAATTTATGATTGCCAAAAATCTGAATTGCTAGCAGTATGAGCAATGGAACTGCGCATTGCTAAAGTTTAGTAATTGATGTCTAAATATATTTCATACATGTGATATCACACCGTTAGAATTTTTCCTGTGGGGATATGTAAATTATGATATTGTCTATGCGGCCAATCCCTCTTTGATTCAGGTCTTGGAGCAAAACATCGCGCGTGTCGTTCCCCAGTTACGAGTCGAAATTCTTGAACAAGTAATCGAAAATTGGATTGGATAGCCCCAGATAGTCTTCATGAATTAATACCAAAGAATGTTCTTACGAATGATAATAAACATTTCACAATAAATTTGAAGTCTGTGTTTTTTATTTAAAAAAAAAAAATAGGGAACCTCCAAAGGGGTCACCCTTTAGAAGACATTCCTTCAGATGGTGGCACATTGGCTGCCGCACGCCACCTTATTCCTCAAAAGCTTTACGTGGTATTTTAGTAATATATTTTTTTCCTTATAGCCTAGCCTACCAATATTAACAAGGGTGCCTTCGAGATGGAAATCACGACAGCAGTGTTGCAAATTTGGCAAAATGTCACGTTCTACTGGAATTTTGGCAACACTTAAAACAACAACACGTTCCGTTGGATCCCCACTTGCAATGTACATTGCTATGTAACAATCTGCCATATACATTCCCATTGAGGTTGGCAATGTTCTTGTGTGAGCATTTGATATTATGAAATAATCATTCCCGAAATGGCGTCGGATAGGTAGCTTCAAGCTTATATGGCGGATGTTTGAGCTCTTGAACCGTTAAAATTTTTATGAGGATGATAAAATTTATATGCAAAATGAAAAGAATAGAAATATAGTTTTTTCTACAAATGTACTTTTTGGAAAAAAAGGATATCTTTAAACCTAAATAATTTTAACATAATGTTTATTTACCATGCAACATAACAAAAAACATGGGGCAGTGGCATTTCATCTTTGCTGCCATTATGCAATTTAAGCTATGAAAGCATTTTAAGAAATGAAATCTGCTCTGTCCAACAACCAAAATGATAGTAGATGGTGTTGCAAATAGTACGCTCAGTATGTCGATTATGTTGACCATAAAGTGAGCGAAGCGCGCGGAACACATTCTTTACATAACTTGAGTTTTCGTAATAAAGTGTTGAACGACTTATAAACGTTGTTCAGATGTAAGATTTTTCATAAAAAAATGTCAAACAATACTGAACAAAAATAACATGACAGCTTGACAAGACTCATGTGTGGCTTCTGAAGCACTTAGATCTACTTGGATGACCAGTTAGAAGAGCCTTTTGAATTTTACCTTTATTCAGTAAACGCGATATTCTGAAAAAGTTGTAGATGAAATGAATAAAACAAAACTTACCCCAGTGACTACGAAACTAATCATCTTTTTTACGTTATTGTTTATTGTTTTATATTAAAAAGTTTATTTTTTTTTATCATAAATCTATTAATATAATACTAAATAATAGAGAGTGTTCAAAGTGTACGGACGTGTTTATTTAATTCGCTCCGTGAATTCTGTCTTTACAAAAAAAAATAATAATCATCGAATTGTAAAAAAAAACAAAACAAAAAACAAAATAGTGCACACAAATTAATAATAATAAACATAAACAAATAGTGCACGAATCAAAAAGTGAAAACAAAAAAAAAAAACAATAATGAGCACTTCGCAGCCTCACCAGCAAGGCCGTAGGCAGTGTTGCCAACTTTATTTTTATCAAACCACCAAATAAGGCAGTATTAACCACCAGAAAACCACTAAACTTTGTCGGGCTCTCAAACCACCAGAATTCCACTAGAAATTACAGTGCGACACAAAATATTACTTATGAGGGACAACCATCTGTGATACTTGTGAAATGTCGCGTGCTTAAGCGTAGTGTTAGCTGCAAACTCGCTATAGTAAAATCACTAGGGTCTTTAATTCGCCCGTTGGAACGCGGTAGGGCGTTCGACTCGCGCTGTGGTAAAGGCAAGCGGGGAAATATTAGTTTAAATTTAAAACAGAGTAGAAATAATTAAAAATAATAAAATAGAGTACTTAGATTTTGGTTTGCTATGACAATAAAATACTATACTGCAATATAATATAATATGCACGACTTTTAATTCTTTCATGACTACTAATCATACAACTGAATATATAAATATTTACTACAACATATATCGGGTGATTTTTTAAGAGCTTGATAACTTTTTTAAAAAAAAAAAACGCATAAAATTTGCAAAATCTCATCGGTTCTTTATTTGAAACGTTAGATTGGTTCATGACATTTACTTTTTGATGATAATTTCATTTAAATGTTGACCGCGGCTGCGTCTTAGGTGGTCCATTCGGAAAGTCCAATTTTGGGCAACTTTTTCGAGCATTTCGGCCGGAATAGCCCGAATTTCTTCGGAAATGTTGTCTTCCAAAGCTGGAATAGTTGCTGGCTTATTTCTGTAGACTTTAGACTTGACGTAGCCCCACAAAAAATAGTCTAAAGGCGTTAAATCGCATGATCTTGGTGGCCAACTTACGGGTCCATTTCTTGAGATGAATTGTTCTCCGAAGTTTTCCCTCAAAATGGCCATAGAATCGCGAGCTGTGTGGCATGTAGCGCCATCTTGTTGAAACCACATGAGTCAACATTTAAATGAAATTATCTTCAAAAAGTAAATGTCATGAACCAATCTAACGTTTCAAATAAAGAACCGATGAGATTTTGCAAATTTTATGCGTTTTTTTTAAAAAAAAAGTTATCAAGCTCTTAAAAAATCACCCGATATTTATATATTGCAGTTCTAGCTCTCTTTCACTCTCTATGTCTAAGCAAAATGTCAATTAAGTGAACACCACTCTAGTTTTGTATTGAAGTAATTCTATGGTTGAAATCTTAGACGAATAAAATGTTAACTAGGTCTAATGTTATAAATTGTATCAGTAAATTCTGCAAAGTTTCATATCAAATGATAAAAAAACACAGCAAATATGCATATTGCTTTGATAGTAATCAAAGGGTACTTAGGTAAATTAAGTATGTAAGTAGTATTCTTTATTGTGCACTACAGGGTCTTAACGTAAACATATGTAAAGAAAACAATATAGGTAACAACAACAGGCAGTCTTATCGCTAAAAAGCGATCTCTTCCAGACAGCCTTAGGGTATTTGTATATTATCTATGTATTTAACATCATTCCACTAACCACCACTAACTGGAACAATCTAATCCACTATAAAATCCACTAGCCACTAAAACCAAAAAAATCTCGCTGTTAGGCATGCCTAAACCACCAGATCTAGTGGAAAATCCACTAAGTTGGCAACACTGCCCGTAGGCATTCCTTAAATGCCTACTTCAGCTTTGTCGACCCAACAACAATAACAACTGCTGGCAATAAAAAGTGTAACGGCGATGATGAATCATCGCGGCGATCAGGTGAAAAGAAAGAGCAACGCAATCAGCGTCACACCAACTAAAAATAAAACGGAAGTTTTAAATGGCAACAGATTTGCCTTACTAAGCAATGCTTTAGACGACGATGGGAAGGGTACCACCACAGTCGTTGATGCCAAACCACCTCCAATATATTTGCGCTAGCGTAGCAGTAATACTCTTGTTGCTAAATTAAGTGAAATTGTAGGTACTAACAATTATCATTTAGTGCCTTTGAAAAAAGGCAATATGGATGAAACGACAATTCAGTCCTACACTGAAAAAAGTTTTAAGGAAATCGTTAAATTTTTGTCAAATAAAAACAAGAATTATTATTCGTAACAACTGACGAGCTCTAAGGGCCTAGTTGTTGTAATTAAGGTTATAGAGTCCGCCGTAGACAAAGAAGCATTGAAAGAAAGCGGGTTTTGGTATTAAAACCGTTGTAAATACATATATTTAATAGGAACAAAGTACCACAGCCAATCTTTAAAACTGAATTGTTGCCGAATTTGAATCAACTTAAAAAAATGAGACCCATGCTATATACATATATTCTGTTTGCTGCATCGTAGAGTAACTGTTGAAGAACCACATAAAAGAAACGGTCTGGTACAATGTACTAACTGCCAAGAATATGGGCATACCAAATCATATTGCACTCTACGCAGTGTTTGTGTGGTATGTGGTGATTTACATTCCACTTCAAAATGCACCCTTAAGAAAGAAGAATTAAATAGGAGGAAATCACACTGCTAACTACAGGGGTTGTCCTGTATATAAAGATTTGAAATCGAAGTTGTCACAAGGCATTCAATCACGTCGTAACCATATAAATTTTAGTAACCTCAGAGAAATCAAATCCTATTACTTCTGTCAATAATAATATGCAAGGAAGCTATGCAAATGTAGTGAAAGGTAACACTGTGCAAATGCAACTGCCACAAAATCCTCCAAATGGAGGTATTGAAACTATGATTTTAAATCCTACACAGTGTATGACACAATTTATGTCTAGCATGCAAAACATGATCCAAGATTTAATAAAATCACAACATCAAATTCTGCAAAATTTATTAAGTTAAAATGAGCTTACTAAATATCTGTATATGGAATGATAACGGTGTTAACCAACCTAAATTAAAGATCATTAGATTTCTGTCTGAAAAAAATATATATGTAATGCGTATATCAGAAACTCATTTAACAAATAAAAATAATTTCAATATACCGGGATTTAGACTCTATGTTACAAATCATCTGGAAAAGAGCATGGTGGCACGGCAGTGTTGATTAGAAATCGTTTAAACCACTATGCTCTAGTATGTATCTCATGCTACTCCACAGTTACAAACTACAACAATTTCACTAAAAATCGGGGTTGTGACTTAAAGCTTACGGCTATATACTGTCCACCTCGTTTTAAAATTACAAAGAGCGAATTTAAAGACTTTTGTGGACCACTAGGTCAAAGTTTTCTAGCAGGTGGAGATTACAACACAAAACACACGTACTGGGGCTCACGTCTTATTAATCCGAAAGGACGACAGCTGTACCACACTATTATGAATAAACATATTAACCTGGACATAATATCTCCTGGTAAGACCACATACTGGCCCAGTGATAGAAAAAAAATACCAGACTTAATAGATTTTGCTGTAGTCAAGAATATATATAGATCGCTTATGACAGATGGTACATGTACAGACTTATCATCTTATCTTTCTCCTGTACTAATAAAGTTATACGAACAACCCATGATATTTTAGCCGAAAGTCATCTCATAAAATTAACTAGTTGAAGTATTGAAAATATGTCAGCAGCCACATCAATATTGATTGCAAAATAAATACAGGAAGAGACATTGATAAAAGTATAAGAGGATTTAATGATGTAATAATTAATGCAGCTGTATTGGCAACACCAAAAAGAAACGATAAACCAATTGGTTTTAGAAAGATCACCAATAATGCCAATAATGAAATAGAGAAACTTGTAAGTGTCAGTTAAGTCGCTCCACTTCAACTCTGCTTCAACTGAAATCTGCTGTACGAAAGTTAAAAAAGCGCTTAAGGGGGGGAGCCTGCTTTATGTAGAGGCTTAAAAAAATCGATTTTTTTAATTTTTTTGGGGAAGGAAAGAAATAAGTGATTAAAGAAACTTTTCTAGGGTTTATAGTTATATACTTAAACATCGTTCACAATTTTTTTGGATAAGAAATTTTTGATATTCTGCCTTTGGGACGCATTTGCCCGATGCATCTCGCATGTACATTTGTCGGACGGCGGGCAGGATGCAGGTTGCAATTTCTATCGGAAATAAAAAATTCAAAGAGATTCATTTTTTCTAATAATGTATCTTCCAGTTAAACTAAAAAAATTCCGAAAAAAGTGTATAATTTTAGAAATTTTTTAAAAATTGAAAAAAAGTGGTTTTTGACCAAAAAACTTGTACTTAAGGTTGTTTAAAAATATGTTCAAACTTGACTTTTTTTTACTCTTTTTTAGTTAAAATAGGAGATAATTTAATGCCAAAGATAATAAACTCTGCCCCAATTCCACACGACGTTTAGTTTTCTTTTTATCCTGTCCGCCAATTAAGAAAAATCGTAAAAATGAAAAACCGAGAAATCGCGCGTCAAAGTTTTCGCTTTCTTCCAAATCGCTCATATATCTGCTAGACGCTTGGTCACTATTTTCCTTCTAGCTTCGAAAATATTTCAAATTCTCATCTAAAACTTTGGGGACATATTCTTAGATTATTTTTAAAGAGATTTAAGCAAAGAAAATTTGATTTTTTGAAGCTTCAAAATCAAACTTCCCCCTTAAATGCGAGGAAGAACACAACACCGAAAATTATATAAAGAAAATGCGTCCAAATTCTAGCAAAACTCTCTTTGGTAAGCCCAAAAACCTCTCAAGCCAGCAGTAGATTTCGGCACGTAGTGATGACTAAAAGGCAAATTGCTTTGCAAATCACCTACATAGAAAAGGTATTTCAACCTTATTGTCCAAAGAAAAACTTTAAGTTGCCAACTTTGCCCACTCCCGCTAACGAGTCGCTTGTTTCTATTAAGACTTCTATTTCTGAAGTTAGTAGAATCATAAAAATGCTTAATCCGAAAACGGCATCATGACACGATAATATTACTCCAAAAATGCTAATTGAGTTGAGGAATATTGCTACAACGGTGCTTTCCTTGCTTAATGCAATTCTTGTTTTTGGAAACTATCCAACTTTTTGGAAAAGTCGCAGGTCATCTTGATAGGTAAGCCTGGGAAAGGCTTAACACAGCTGTCTTCACACAGACCAATCAGTCTTCTACCCTATCTTTCTAAAATATTTGAAAAATTGTTACTATCAAAGATGAAAACTTTCCTCCACGAAAATAATATAATTACAACGCACCAATTCGGTTTTCGTGCTAAACGTGCCACTGAAGACGTAAATAGAATTACCAATTTGAGAGCAAGTAAATAGAATTACGAACGATTTCAGGAATGCATTCGAACACAGAGAGTACTGTTCAGCTATTTTGCATAAAACTTTGGAGTCATATTTTAGAAACAGGAAATTTACAGTTAAAGGAGCAGATTTCATATCAGAAGAACGAGTAATAAAGGCTGGTGTACCCCAGGGTAGCGTGCTAGGCCCAACTCTACATAAGACATTCCAACAGCTACTAATATATGTATTGACATCCACTTTCGCGGATGACAAAGCTCTAGCAAGCCGTAACAAATGCCCCATCAGAGCATCAATAGTATTAGGGCAGCACTTAACTTTTGTCGAAGAATGGCTATCCAACTGGCGTATTAATGAGCAAAAATGCAAACATGTTACATTCTCGCTAAGGCCAGAAATGTGTCGGACAGTTAAAATAAACAATGTTCTAGTACCCCAGGCGAATGAAGTAACTTATCTTGGGATTCACCTGGATCGAAGAGCAGAAAATTTAAATTGGCTTTTAAACAAAAGTTCTAAACTTAGCTTAGACAATAAAGTCCTATTATATAATGCAACCATACAAGCGATTTGGATGTATGGCATTCAACTGTAATACAAAGGTTCCAATCTAAACAGAACAGTCACGGGTGCACCATGGTACATGCCTAATGAAAACATTCACAAATATCTTTATATTCCTATGGTAAAGAAGGAGATAGATGACAGCAGAATGAGATGTGTTTCTAACCTTCGTGAACATCCAAACCCCTTGGCTAATGTCTTGCAAATTCCTGCAATCAAACACGGTTAAAAAAAGTGATCTACCAGCTTACTAGAGAGCAACGTTCTACCAACGTTCACATTCTTGAGCTTCTTTAGATTTAAATAGATTTAAGATATGAATACTTATTTTTAGGCTGTAATAAACAGATCCAATAAATAAAGAAATATGGAAAAAAAAACTAAATAACAGATAGATACTAAAAACGTAATAAAAACGCAACACCATATTTTTCCGCTCTTTTGACAATTCTCTTTAGTATGGTTTGCCATTTCATCATGGAAAGATACACTATCCAAAAATAATTCGAAGTTATTGAAAGTGGTCTCAACTTTAAGAGCGGTTTTATCAATAAGAGCGCTACAAAAGTTTTTTTTAAATAAAATAAAAACGCTTGGTGATATAAATTACATTCTTTATTCTTGTGAAAGGACATTCGTACGTACCCCATGAGTCCCATTTCATCCCTAAAAAATTACGTTTTGGTGAGTTTATGGGCCGGCGGCGCCATTGGACCGTTCTTCTTCCGTGATGATCAAGACCATCACGTTACTGTGTATGGGAACCGCTACCGATCAACGATAACCACTATCTTTGATCCAAATTGGATGATATGGACTTGCACAATATGTGGAACCAACAGGACGGCGCCACAAGCTACACAGCGAATGTCGCAATCGATTTATAGAAAACCAAGTTTGGTAAGCATTTATTTCACGAAATGGCCCAGCCAGTGGCCTATGGTCTATGCCTTCAAGCCAGCGACGATTGATGAACCTCGTACGAATATCGAACACGAATTTGCAGCAGTATCGGCCGATTTATGCTTGAAGACCGTCGAAAATTGGGTTCAGCGTCTGGACTTCTGCAAGGGTGCCCGTGCTGTCTGGGTCCTCGAAAATTAATTATTTTATTTTGACAATTTTTGGTCATACGATTAAATCTTCTTTTATAACTGCGGAAATATACAAACAACGAAAAGTTCAAGCGAAATATAAAAAATAGGCTTAAGCTTAGTATATGTATGTTAAATGCGACTAGTTAATATGCACAAACAAACATACGTATAATTGCGTGAACAAAACCTAGCGGTACCATACTATATGTGTGCAAAGCTAACCAATGTGTATGTATAGAATACAATCCAAATACTATTATTAATTGCACTAAAGTGAATGACTGCAAATGCAATGTTGACCTTGAATATTTTAGGCAAATAAGTGGAGAATAAAAAGTAACATAAACTTTATAAGAACATATGTCCAAAGAACGCAGTGGTTCGCAATCGGTGACCCAACATCCTAGCTGAAAGGTATTTCAAACAGGTAGAAGTGCTAGCTTGTGAATTGGTCTCTGATTGCTTTTCTTCGCTGTTCGAATGCCCACCCTTATTTTCGAGTTCTTTCCTGGAATACAGTTCACAACTCTTCCAATATTCCATTTTTCTTGTGGTAAGTTGTCTTCATGGATGATAACCATTGAGATGATTCAATTGACCACCTGTTCTAAAACATCTGTTTAATTTTAGTGACTTCATTCAATCTTTGTGATTTTAGCTGATAATCTCCGTTCATCTGTTTAATGTTAGTGACTTCATTTAATCTTTGTGATTTTAGTTGATAATCTCCGTCATCGTTTGGATCTTTGGAGTTTGGAGGACTTGTTAGTTCCTCAGCTGTGATTCTTGAATTTTTGATGGTACGGTTGAGGTGACCTTTAGCCGATTTGCCTGCTGCCTCCCAAATACCGTCGAAATGAGGTGCTCTGGGCGGACTAAAATTAAAGTTGATAAATTTATTAGCCTAATATTTTAATTTAATTTAATCTTTGTTTACAGTTTTAAATAAAAATAACTGGAAATTGTTACGAATGTTCTCAGCTAGATACAACAAGCTCCGTATAGCGAGATATGGTGCAGCAGCCATTCCAAAATACGGTATTTAGTTACGTGCGAATATTTTCAGTCGGGGAACTACTCCACAAAATGTTTTGTAACTTTTGAACATATTGGTGAACTAATCTGAATGTTATTTAATGATTTTCGGGATGTGGATGTGGTTCGACAGGAAGCATCAAATATTTCTTGAAGCGTTTTTGTTGTACTTGTTGGTCTTAGAACACAACTAGCGGACCCGGTGCCTGCTTCGCACGGCAAAACAAAATAAGAAAAGAAACACACTTGTTTTTAGTAAAGTTGGTTTTGTTCCCAATTATTCAACTTTTAATTCTAGTTTCTTACAATCTTAGACTATGTATCACTTAAACTTTCTTAGAGCTCTTTCGTAGACAACATTTTTGGTTTTGCCATGAGTTGTTGTGTAGATAAAGAAAACTGAAGGCTTGCCAACACGTGAGCACGAAACATACATATAACTGGCCGTGTGAAAAGCAAGGATATTCTAAATCAATTCCACACAATTCCAACGATTGCCCTTGCACTTTATTTATTGTAATAACAAATGCAAGACGTATTGGAAACTGTAGTCTTTTGAACTCAAAAGGTAAATCTGAATCAATACATATTCACCTTTAAACTTTCCCTTTGAAATTGTTGCCATTGCATAATCGTGGTTGATTTATATTTCGAAGCATAATAATGGGAACACCCACTTTCAATTGTAGACGATGAGGTGGAAATCCGGGTAAATCTAATGAATTCAAAAATTCTGTCGGATAATTAACAGCGTCGTCTTGATTCGTAACCGTGTCAACTGATTGATATGTTACAACCTCGCCAGGAACATGGGTTAAAATGTCTGCATTCATTTGACCAACGTATTTATTTTTAGCGGCCAGTATAGCTCTTTCAGCTAACCAATTATGATTGCGATAATTTTCTGCAATATTTGGAAAAACACTTGACACTAATTCTTCTTTTATCGGTGCAATATTACAAAAGTTATCTGGTAAAGTGATTAAGCCAGTTTCACGACCAACAGCAAGTTGACCATTGCCTATTGCCAACAGTTGCCTTGAAAATGTGTCGGCCGATGGATCGTTTTGAATTTGTACTCGCACATTTGTAGTTAAATTGAGTAATTGTACATGTCTCCATAAATGAGATGACTTAAACATGCTTTTAATTCATCTGCTGGTGTTGAACGGAGAATCGCAGGCAATGTCTGACGAAAATCACCAGCCAACAGAATCAAAGCGCCACCAAATATCTGTTGATCATTACTACGCAAGTCTTGTATTGTGTTATTTCATCATTTCGGTTCTCTGCAACACCAAACACAGCCATGTCGCTGCCTTTATTTACATACTTGCAGATATATTTAATCGATTTAACAGAATTGCAATATTCTACATTGATATGAGCTTTGAATGCTTTTGATAGTATTGGCGAATAGGGGACAACCCACCTATTATCAACTGTAATATCTCGATTATTGACTCGTAGATTGATTGATTTGCCATTATCATCTGTTGAGCGTCGGCGATACAATGGGTAACCATCATTTCCATTAATTGCCTCGGATATCAAATCTCTGGGATACCGCTTCGTGCATTTCCCATCTTTCATACATGGCGAATTAATATTTAGAACACCACATGGTCCATGAATCATACTTTTTGTAACAACATCAAATAAACCTGGATCGATTTCCTGATTAGGAATTTCTGCTGAGATGATGTCATCTATTTGATCGCTTGTTATTTTGTTGACTAACCATACCAAAATATGGGCATGTGGTAATCCTCTCTTTTGCCATTCCACCGAATACATCCAACATCGAACTTCGCCGAAAACCTGATGTTTAATAATAAAATCCATCAATGACTTCAGATTCTGTCTAAAAACTCGTGCAGTTATGTCGTGACGGTCTGTAGAAGATTGCCCTTCATATAAATATTGCTTGATTTCGTCCCCTTGTGGATTACATGTAAATGTAATAAACAATTCTGATCAACCATACAAACGAACATAGCAAATGGCATCTTGTGCATATTCATGCATATGCCTTAGACTGCCTGTGCTTGCTGGTAAAATAACAACTTGTCCAACATTGTCAACATGTCCATCATTATGTAGATGTATATACTCTTCTGATCGCAACTTCCGTTGATTGAATCGAATAAAGTTCAAACGCTCTGTTTCTATCTTTGCATACATGTCTACGACATATTGATGAAAGAGTCTCCGACATTTCAAAATATGATTTTCCTGATTTTGTCGTTTCATAATCCTATGTGCATAATAGTTCATAGCGCTGACATTTTTATTGACTTCACGTTCTGAAGAAAAAAACAAATGGAAATTTAAATCATTTCATACTAATTCTTGTTAAACAAAATTGGAAGAGTATATTAAACACAACAAACACTCACGTGGGTTTGCGGGATCTACCATTTTTAAATTAATAGAGTATCCATCTTCACCCCGACAAAACAAAATTGGGTACTGTAGGGCATCGTAAGAGCGATGTGTTTCACATAAACGTTGTAATTGATTATTTCTTCTACGCAATACAATGTCACGTGATTGAAACTCATCGCCGACAATCACCACAACAACTTCATTATTTATAGGTGCATTAAATCGTTCGTGTTCTCCGAGCATGAATCACGATTTTATGATCATCAGACGGCATCTGATCAAGTGCTGTCCGAAATGTATTAATCAAATCATTATGTTAATGGAGCTCTTGCTCTTCGTAGTATTTTTAGAAGAAACTAAACTAAAGATAATAAAGAACTTCAGTAATAAATTGATGAAATCCAGCAAATTCTGGACTTGAAAAGCACCAAGAAGTCACGAAAAGACACGAAAATTGTTAAGAATATGCTGAAAATGTGTCAAAATTCAATTAAAAATTGGCCAAAAAATCGAAATAATTTTTGTCTTACCGTTCGGAAGCGAAAATGAAACGTTCGAGATCGTCTGCACTCGAAAAGCACCAAAAAGTGACGAAAAGACACGAAAATCTGCTGAAAATGTGACAAAATTCAATTAAAAATTATCCAAAAAATCCAAGTAATTTTTAGCTCACTAATCGTATACTAAACAAAAAAAATTCACTCAATTTTTTAATTTTTTTTCACAAAATATCAAATTTGAGATTATGTCACAAAATCATATGATGCACTTGTAACAATCAGAACACTTGTTTAGCAAAACAATCGATTTTTATCTCATTAAACATTGTTTTTATACTATCGCAACAATGTTGCTAAGGAGAGTATTATATTTTTGTTCACATAACGGTTGTTTGTAAGTCCTAAAACTAAAAGAGTCAGATATAGGGTTATATATACCAAAGTGATCAGGGTGACGAGTAGAGTCGAAATCCGGATGTCTGTCTGTCCGTCCGTCCGTCCGTCCGTGCAAGCTGTAACTTGAGTAAAAATTGAGATATCATGATGAAACTTGGTACACGTATTCCTTGGCTCCATAAGAAGGTTAAGTTCGAAGATGGGCAAAATCGGCCCACTGCCACGCCCACAAAATGGCGGAAACCGAAAACCTATAAAGTGTCATAACTAAGCCATAAATAAAGATATTAAAGTGAAATTTGGCACAAAGGATCGGATTAGGGAGGGGCATATTTGGACGAAATATTTTTGGAAAAGTGGGCGTGGCCCCGCCCCCTACTAAGTTTTTTGTACATATCTCGGAAACTACTATAGCTATGTCAACCAAACTCTACAGAGTCGTTTCCTTCAGGTATTTCCATATACAGTTCAAAAATGGAAGAAATCGGATAATAACCACGCCCACCTCCCATACAAAGGTTATGTTGAAAATCACTAAAAGTGCGTTAACCGACTAACAAACAGCGTCAGAAACACTAAATTTTACGGAAGAAATTGCAGAAGGAAGCTGCACCCAGGCTGTTTTTAAAAATTGAATATGGGCGTGGCCTCCCCACTTATGGACCAAAAACCATATCTCAGGAAGTACTCGACCGATTTCAATGAAATTCGGTATATAATATTTTCTTAACACCCTGATGACATGTACGAAATATGGGTGAAATCGGTTCACAACCACGCCTTCTTCCAATATAACGCTATTTTGAATTCCATTTGATGCCTTTTCTGTATAATATATACATTAGGAACCAATGATGATAGCTGAATAAAACTTTACACAAATACGGTATTTGAAAAATATGTAAATGACGGATAATGAAATCTCGATTATCACTTTATCATGCGAGAGTATAAAATGTTCGGTGACACCCGAACTTAGCCCTTCCTTACTTGTTTTTTTAATTTTTTTTAACAAAATATTCAAATTAAAACGATGATTAGAACGAAAATTAATTTGTTTTTATCAAAATACTCACCATGAAATGAAGAAATTAATATTGTCAAAAATCGATTATGATAAGATCAATCACCAATGACGTCCAAAGAGAAAAGAGAAATGATAACAAATTGCTATTTGCATCACTCCGTGCAATGCTCTCCAATACACAAAGGACCAAAATGTATTCAATACTAATGAATGCTGTATGCGGTACAAAAAATGCCTGCAACAAAAACACACTCATTTCACATACGCACCGCACACACATGCGTTATCGGATTTCAACCAAACTTCATATAAACCATATATGGGCCACTGCCTACGTAGTGTATAAGTTTAGTTGAAATCGCACTAAGCGTTTATGATTAGTTTGGCGACGTACATATACGGACTTATTTTTATATATATAGATGATGTGACATTAAATAATGCGGTTCGCTTTTCTGTGTAAGTGATCGCAACTCTGTTGTTCACGAGTGCAAGCCTCTGGGATGGTAGAAACTTCTTCCAATTCCCTCAAATTTTGCAATATGGCATCTAAAGATTCATTACTAGAAATAGACAAAGTGGTTTAGATGTGTTGTCACTGTCCGTCTTACCGCGTCCCAAAATAAACCCAAGATGAATTTGGCCAACAGACAGAAATTATTTCATGTCAAAACAAAAAAAAAAAAACAAATCCCGTTGATTGACATTTTTTGCGGCCGTCAACTTCCTTACTAGGCTTCTTATCTGAAATGAAATTAGTAAATTTTTTTTTAATCAAAAAGCTTTTATCATGTGCATAGTAGAGGGGTTCGAAAAATTGAGGATATAGGCCTAGCTTTTCTAAAAACTGCCATTTTTTATCCTTGTTTTTCGACATCAAAATAGTTAAACCACTGTTAAAATGCCTTTTTTCTCAGAAAAGCGCTCTCTCACCACTTTAGTATAAAATTGTCTATAAAATACGGTTCAGTTAAAGTAAATCGTTTATATAATTCGCTCGCCATTTTGACGGTCGGATAAAAAAAGATAGTTTCAAAGAAACGAGCCTCAAAGTTTTGGTACTATACAGCCCCTACTTGAAGTGCAGTGGTTCTGGAGCCTATTTCTTCGAAAATATTCGGAGTAAACCAATGAAACTTCGGGACTATATTTTTGAATAGTTTTTCAATTGATTAGAGCGAAAAATTTTCTTTAATTTTTTTTAAATTCTTAAGGTATCTCCCCCCTTAAGGGGATGCATGGCAAACAGCCTTTACTATGGACTATTGATCTTCGTTCTCCGAAAATAAGAGTTCCGCGTCCTTTTATGAGAAGTTTTTCTACTCTTGCAACATGTTGCTACAGAGTAAAAGAGTTCTGTTCACCTGACGGTTGTTTGTATCACCTAAAACTAATCGAGATAGATGTAGGGTTATTATAAACATACATAAATGATCAGAATGACGAGAATAGTTCAAACTAGCATGGGAGAACCTATGTCCGTCCGTCTGGCTGTGCGAGCTGTATCTTGAAATTCAGATATCGTAATGAAACTTCGTACATGTGTTCCTTAGCAAACAACAGAGGACGAGTTCGTAGATTGGTTTTATTGGATCCAGAAAATGTCATTTAGTTAAAAGCAATAAAGTACAATAACTAAGCACTAAATTCAAATAAAGAACTGTATTCATGTAACAAGGGCTACCGCCGTCTAATTGGTCCCTTCAGCATCTATAACGACACTGTAAAAATGAATGAAATCGGAAAACAACCTCTTCCACTCCCTATATAACGGTATTGTTAAAACATACTAAAAGTGTGATAAATCAATAAGGAAATACGACAGAGACATAAATTTTACACCAGATATAATATAAGAAGGTTTTATAGGAACCGGGGTCCAAATAATATTATACGAGTGGCGTAGCACCGCCCACTTTAAAGTGAAGTCTCAAGACCCACTTGACCGATATCGTCCAAATTTAGTACGTAATACTGCCTTGACCGTCTTATATGAAGTCGAATTACAACAACGCTTAATTCCCCCATAACAAAAATTTAAATGTTATTAAATTCCAGTATACAAACAAAGCGTTAATTCATATTACGGTAAAAACTGCGCACGAATAGTGCCTTTGAAGTGTGCCACCATATGACCAAGAAATGTCCAAATTGAACTACAACTGTTCTTGGCCTTAGGTACCGAATATTTGGACCTCAGTAGCTATGGTACCATATATGTACTTAATGCAAAAATGTTCAAACTTCCGGTTGACTTTATGCAGCATATAATGGGTTGTCAAAAAAGTCTGGCGGTACTTTTATTGAATTTTTTTTTTTATTGAAATTGAAATGAATTTTTGATGACTCATGCCTAGCTCTTGACCGATGCTACGGCTGCTACTATGCCGGTCTCTTTCGACCAATTCAGCGATTTTATCGCAATTTTCGACGACAGGCCCTCCGGAGCGTGGCGCATCTTCGACCACCTCTACACCAGAACGAAAACGTTGAAACCATAGTTGTGCGGTGGAAATGGAAACTGTATCGGGCCCATAAACTGCACAAATTTTATTGGCGGCTTGAGATGCATTTTTGCTTTTATCGTAGTAGTACTGTAAAATATGCCGTATTTTCTCATTATTTTGCTCCATGTTTGCGACGCTGTAACTCACGAACGACTTAAAAGAAACAACAATCAATCAAACAAATGTTAGCGTGTGAAATAAACTTTCCAAAAAGACGCCAACTAGCGCAAATACCGCAAAACTTTTTTGACAACCTATTATGAGGCAATATGTGAGTTATCTCAATGAAAATGAGAAGGCGTGTTTTACTCAAAATGGAGTATCTTTGTGATTAAAGTTGATAAAATTTAGCCTTTGAAGTGTGCCACCATATGACCAAGATATGTCCAAATTGAACTACAACTGTTCTTGGCCTTAGGTACCGAATATTTGGACCTCAGTAGCTATAGTACCATATACTTAATACAATGATTTTCGAACTTTCGGTTGACTTTATACAGCATACATATATGAGGCAATATGTGAGTTATCTCAATGAAAATGAGAAAGCGTGTTTTACTCAAAATAGAGTATATTTGTGATTAAAGTGGATACAATTTAGCGGTAACTTGATCTGGGACCATAGAAATAATAATATTATAATTTTCAAACATCCGGTTGAATTTACTCATTCTGATGGTACCTTATTGAAAGCCAGGGAACATTTTATTGATATATGGCATGTTAATAGTATGTGAAATTGACAAATCTAGATAAAATCGAGTCGATACAACTCCCAGCTCCCATATACAACATAAAATGATTTTCGTTTTTCTAACAAACCTTATGCCGAATATGTCGGTCAGCGTGTGAGTTGTATATTTAAAAATTCCTTGAAAATACGTTCTTAAGTATACCTGAGCAATTTGCGAAAAACGGGGTGATATTTTAATGAAACTAAAAGTTTTCTTAAAAACTTATGTGGTCTAGCGCTGAATTTGACTAAAATTGGTTTGTACCTTGAACCAAACCTCATATCCGTAATATAAAGAATTTCACTCCTCTCGTTGCCGTTTTTAACATTCAAACTCAGTTTTTTTAAATTTAGCCTCTTCGGTCGAGTTAATAGCAGATACCACTTAAAGATGTTTTTAATATAATTTTAACTGACACAGAATAGGAAAAATAATAATTTCAAGTTAATGGCCTTCAATGTAAGTCAAAATTTGACTGTAATTTAATCACGATTTTCTCGAACAATGGATGTTTAACTCTTTTGCAACTTTTGTATACTCTTGCAACCTGTTGCTAAAGATTATATTTGTTTTGTTCACCTGGTTGTATGTATCATTTAAAACTAAGCTAAGATAGATGTAGGGTACATATATAAATGATCAGAATGATGAAAAAAGTTGAAATCCGAGTGAATATCTGTCTGTCCGTTCGTGAAAGCTATAACTTCAGTAAAAGTTGAGATATCTTGATGAAACTTATTATATGCCGGTTCCTTGGTGCAAAAAAACAAATCGAGTTGATAGGTTGACGTAATCGGACCACTGCCACGCTCACAAATTGGCACTAACCAAAAACATATAAAGTGCCATAACTAAGCACAAAATTGAGATAAAGAGGAGCAGAGGATCGCAGTAGCAAGGGGCACCTGTGGGAATCCAATTTTGAAAAAGTGGAGATGGCCCCGCCCTCTAAAAAGTTTAGTGTAAATATAAAAAGTAGACTATTAAATATAAAATGTAAATTATAATTTTCTGAAGCTAATATTAATTATTAAAAATAGAAATTATCCGCAGCTCTTGTTCGCTGTTGCCTTCTTCGCCAACTGTCGTTACTTCTCAAGATGTGAAGTTGGTTGCTGGGTGCCAACATTACCTTCGGTCATCCTACTTATCATCTGTCCCAGATGAAAAATCTTTATCAACCTGGAAATGTGCCTAAAGCTTCATATTATCAACACTAGTAGATGTAACTCTGGGTTCTATAAAATCTGCTGCTTTTCGACATCATATCTCCCATTACATTTGATTTCGATGGCTCTATAAGGTCCATTAAATTTGTTTGATAACTTTTTATTCGAAAATTGAAATGCTATTATTGCAACTAAATCTCCTTTTTGGTAAACTGTTCTGCTTTTTCGTTTTTTGTCAAAGTTTCTTTTATACGACTCCTGAGCTTTCCGAATAGTTGCTCTGCATTCTTCTCTCAGTCCGCTGCGATCTTCTTTGAATATCTCCAACAGTAGTAGTTTTATAATGTCAGTAGACATTTCGCTTTTCTTTTTACTCCAAACATCGTATGATGTAAATTTTGTTGACTAGTGAACGTGTGCGTTTATAGCTTTTTTGTACCATAGCTGTATAATGGTACGACTTAGCTGAATAATTAGCTGACAACTTCGCCAACATAGAAAGAATTACTATTAGAATTATTATTGACTCGTTCGATTTGTCCATTGGCTCTCGGAACGCCTGTTGTTACTTTTACATGCTTAAGTTTATTTTCGTTATAAAATTTTCTAAATAAATTCGATAAAAATGCTGCGCTTTTATCCATGATAATTCGTTGCGGGTTTCCAAAAATGGTGACCCATGTAATCAGATGCTTTATTACCTCTTGAGAGTTTATTGTCTGTCGGAAAAAGCCAACTGAATTTAGAAAAACCATCGACGTAGAATCTAAGATACCCAAGTGATCGACGTGGATAGTTGCCAGTGGGCAGTCACCCTCATCTATGCAATGCAGAGATTTTTCCTGCCTTCCTGCTTTGTGATTGTGTACTATGCACTCATCGCAGTTTGATATGTGCTGCTTCACTTTCTTTTCTAAATGCACTATGAAAAAATCTTGTTGGATCGCATGCATCGTCTTCTGCGAGTTCAAATGACCAATCCCATTAAATATTGTCGCAACCTCTTCGTTGCTAAGTACGCAGCTTTGTATTCGAGAAAGTAACTATGTAACCTTTCTTCTTGAGGTGAGGTCTTTCGACTCCAATAAAAGACGGGATACCACTTCCATTCATGCTTTTGTACTAATGTCGCACCAAATCCATACTTCGACGCATCTACATGAAGTTGAGTTTTACCATTCTGCTTAAACAAAACAGGCTCTTGCGTAAAAGAGGCTCTGCTTTTTACTTCCGTAACTGAGTTAATGGCATAATTTTGAATAAACTTCCTAAAATATTCCGTCAAACCTAAGAAAGCTTGGTCGCCTCTGATATTTTTAGGTACAACAAAATTTTTAACAGCTTTGATTTTATCTCTTCCAGGCCATACACTACCATTATATATTTCATGACCCAAAAAACTATTTTTTTCTTTTAAGAACTTGCATTTAAACCATTTTATTTCCAGACCGTAACTTTGCGCCTTCTGCAGAACCGTTTTTATGCTTCATGCTTCAAACTCGTCCGCTGTCTATCCGAAAACAACAATATCGTCTACACATAACTCCATGATATCACGCCATCATATTCCGGAACAATTTTTCGAATTTGTCGATTTGCCTGAGCTCAGCATTTTTAGTAACTCTACCAGATCGCTTGAATTTTTCTCATTATCACACATGTTCGAGTTCTGAATTCGACTTTTTCCACTCTTTACTCCATTTCAATTGACTTAAATAAAAACGTGTTCTCTGCATCAACTTTTACTAACTCTGAATCAACTTTTCAGCTTCCAATCGATTTTTTTCTGCTACTTCTTCTTTTTGCTCGATCTGCGTACTTACATCATTTTTACAACTTATCCGTTAAAAAGTTAAGCCCTCATGTAAAAAGTGAATATGGTTTATGAAATATAAAATGAAGATTATTATTTATTAGAGTTAATATGTACATATTTCAATATTTCAAAGATGTATATAAAAATAGAGATTATCCGCTGCACTTGTTCGCTGTTGCCTACTTCGCCAACTGTCGGTACTTCCGAGATGTGAAGTTGATAGCTGGTTGCCAACATCACACAGGGTGTTGATAACATTACATACATATCTCCTAAACCAATAAAGCTGCAACATCCAAATTTGCTCAGCAAAAATATTATAAGAACTCCTACCGACAGTGTGATACTGTTGAAATTGGAAGATAACCCCGCTCATTCCTAATATTGCTGTATTGTTAAAAACCACCATACTAAAATCGCAATAAATCACTAACTAAATACACCTGAGTCATTAAATTTCACCTCCGAGATGGTATGAGAGGGGTTTATGGGAACAGGTATGAAAATTGGACGATGGATGTGCCACCGCCTACTTTTTTGGTGAAATCGCATATCTCGGGACCCGACTTACGGATTTCGACTAAATTTAGTACGCAGCATTCCTCTTGCATTCCTATATCACAGTACGAAAATGGACGAAATCGGACAATAATCACGCTTACTTCCCATATAGCACAATTTTAAATTCCACTTTATTCTTTCAATAAAGGGGCCAGTACTTCCCTGATATAAAGATTTTCGAACTCCCAGGTGACTTCGTACCGCATATATCGGCCAATATGTGAGTTATCTCAATGAAAATAAATGAGACAGCAAAAATACAAAAATAGATAAATTTGAGCGAAAACTTGACCTAGCCCTTATATGACTAATATCAGGATTGGTATTAGCAGGGAACGTATATTTATAGAGAAGGTCCAACAACGGACAAACGTGTGAACTGTCAATAGCTAACAAAATAGGATGAGCGTGTTTCACCACAGCTAGCTCAGAAGGAGCTGTTACAGACGTATGTATGTTGGCCTTTTGCATATAATTTTATACGTTTACATGCCATCATATTAATTGATATGATATCATTTTGAGTATTTTTATGAATACATGCAAAACTGATAATATTCTAATTAAATTATGCTATTTCCAAAACAATAATTGCAGTTAATGTACGAAAGAGTTTTTTTTTAAATATTTCTTTTGTTTGATACTATAAAATAATTTCATATGTGAAGATGTTTGTATATATGCTATATATGTATATATATGACATACTATCATAACATCCTAAAAAACTTAATATATTACAATAATATTGTATGTAAATTACATTTCTTCACTTAAATTTTCATACGCGTCTAGATATTAGCACATAGTTACATATACTATATACTTACATATGTAAGTAGAATTCAAATTCAAATCGTGACATTATCATTCATCAGTAAAAAGTGTGCGCGCACTGCTCTATATCAGAGATCTGCATGCGGTGGTCGCAATTGTTGTACACTTAGTCAATACTTCTTGTTTCTGCGACTGAACACTGCATTGACTGATACGTGTGATGCTAAAGAGAAAGAAGTGGATGAAAGAACACCAGCGCAAAGCGAGGAGTGCGCATAACATATTGACTTCGGCAAAGAAGTGTTTCAAGTGTTACGCACGAAACAAGCAGACACTTTGTTTGACTTGTTATCGAAGGCATAAGACCAGGAATAATGGGATGCCCAACTTATTCCAGTGTGAGAGCGCCTCAAAATAAGCGTTTTTTATAACATTTTCCATTATGGCCCGATCGAACAAAATAACAATTTTTGGGCATTTATTAACCCAATACCCAACATTTAGTACGAATATAAATTACTAAACAGTGGTTATTTATTATATGGAGAAACTATTTAAATCTTTTTAAAGAATATTATAACAACTGACTTCTGTCCTTTCAATACCCAATAATAGGATTTAAGGTTGTTAGCTCTCAATCATTAAAAGTTTTTAATAATTTTCAATTGAAAATAATACTATGATGCTTCAAATTACAAAACATTTCATCAAATACCTTTAAATTTCACAAATTTATTTAATTTTCATTGTTTTGCATTTTTGATAAGAGGTCTTGAACGATGCAACAAATCCCTCCGTTTATATATTTTTTTGGTAAGATTTCAATCTGGCCATCGGGCGTTTCCAATTGCTAAACGTCAAAACCTCCCCAATCCATTCAACTGTCAAAGTTTAGGTGGTTTTGACGTTTAGCAATTGTTCTCTCTTTTCCAGTGAGAGAGGAGTTGGGCATCCCATTATTCCTGCATAAGACACTGCGTTTAGCTCATTGCCGAAGGCATGACACTTTGAATTGTTGAATTGTTGTTACAGTAAAAAACAGTCAAATAAAGTGTCATGCCTTCGGCAATAAGCTAAACGCAGTGTCTTATGCCTTCGGCAACAAGTCAAACAAAGTGTCTGCTTGTTTCGTGCGTAACACTTGAAACACTTCTTTGCCGAAGTAAATATGTATATGCGAGCTTAAATTGATCGTCACATGCGGTGGTGGTGTACGCTTGCACTGCATGCTTTGCGCTGGCGTTCAGTCATCCACTTCTTTTAATGTAAGTAGGCTTAAAGTCAGAGAAACAGCAGCGCATGCCGATCTCTGCTCTATATGTACATAAGTACATATGCATATGTGTACGACATTGCCGAACAAATAATGTATACACAAATCAACATACAAATATGCGTACAAGTTAATACCACCAGTTCACATTACATGAACATATTGTATTTCTGTTATAAATATGTAACCCATATGGTACTTTCCTAATACTGTCCGCCTTAGGTGGTCCCAAAATATAATTCATAGATTGTAAGATGAATCTTTCCACTCGTAACATATGTCATATCTCAAGTGGATTGTAGATATACTTCCTAGAATGTAAGATAAATATTTGTATCTAGACTTAAGCAAAATACTGTATATAAGAAAACATAATAACGAAAACGAGGCAGTTGACCACAGGCAGTTGACCACAGGGAGTTGCCCACGAGAACTAAACGGAGTTTTTAATTGGCGATCCTGCCAGGAGATGAAATAATCTCTGGCGAACCAAAATGTAACAATAAATTTCGGCGGTAACCATTTAAGGGGACAAAAAATCCCCGTGTTACCGTTTGAAAAACAATCAAGTATCCTCATTTGAGGAGAAAAGTAAAAAAAAAGTTCAAAAAACGCTAAGTCCAAAAAGAGACATAATCAAAAAAATCTCAGCCACTTAGAAAATTATTGAAAAAATTTCGAGTGTGTGTTTGTGCCTACTGCCAATCGAACGCGCCTCATCTATACGGATTACGAGCGAAAAACAAGCTAACGTACGCGTTACAACAATTGAAAAAATAAGTAAAATTGAGAAACAAAAAACTACAACAGTTTCACAAATAAAGTGATTTTAAAATGTGAATTGAAAAACCAAAAACTGAAAGTGAAAATTTTTGAAAATTTCAAACAAATAAAAGAAAGTGCGTGGATCTATAAACTATCCACATAAAAACAAATAAATAAAAAAATTCTGTAAATCAGAAATTTCACCAAAAAACTGATTTCATTTAAACCTCGCACACGGCCGCCAACGACGACCATTGCACAACCAACCGCCAAAATTCGACTTAAAAAGCAACAGCAGCAGCAAAGTCAACAATAGCCGCAACAGTAGTAACAGCAGCAACAGCAGCAATAGCAACAGTAACAACAGCAGCAGTAGAAGCAGCAACATAAAATTAGTTGTAAGTAAGGCTTATACATATGTATTTATTAATTCAATTAAGTATAAGAATTGTTTATTGTGAGTATTAATTTGCTTCATGAAACTCACAAATATATATATAAAAAAAAACAAACAAAACCGAAAAATAAATTTAAAAGAAAAAAAATATAATTCTTTGGGAGCAGAGACTCTTGAAGTGCCTGCCGAAGATTTTTCCGGCAATATTTTATTAACAAAAAAAAATATTTTGGGACAAAAAGGTCCCAAAACGCCAGCTGAAGAGTCATACCAGCAGAGTAAAAAGAAGAATTATACAAAATATTGTAGAACGAAAATGTTCTACAACGCCAGCCGAAGTTCATACCGGCAAAATAAAACAAAATAATAATGGAAAAATATATAAAATAAATATAAATATATATATGTAAATCAAAATGTAAAAATTCAAAATTTACATTACTTTGAACAAAAAAGTCTTAAGGCACCAGCCGAAGAAAGTACCTGCAATACTAAAAATAAAAAAATACTTTAAAATTGTGGAACAAAAAGTTCAACAACGCCAGCCGAAGATTTTACCGGTAAAATAAAACAAAAAAGAATGGCGAGAAGCCAAATAGAATATAAAAATACAAAATTTAAAATACTTGGGACTAGAAAATCCTAAGACGCCAGTCGAAGATAATACCGACAATAAAATAAAAGAATATACTCCAAAAAAGGGGGTACTAATATTTTAAATAAATAGTTTCAATAATTGGGGTACTCACAAGCCGTCGTAAAGCATGGTAAAATCGTAAAATTATAAATTTTTACACTTGCTTAAAAAAAAAATGTTGTTAGATTTCATACAAAAATGAGTTTACACATTTACAATTCTCAATGTTATGTTTTCGAATCGTTATAACTTATAACTTTATGCGACTTGAGAAAACCCTAAATGTAAAAGAAAAAATTGCTGAAATGTATTCAGGCATAAATACAATAAAAGATGTCATATATAAAAATACTTCCTTCAAAAAATAATTAGGAGTCAAAAATAATATAAAATGTATCGAAAGTATATTTAAGAGTCAAATTTAAATAAATTGTAAAATAAATTAAGATTTCAAAATAGTACTGTTCAAATTGATAAAATAGTCTATAGCCTCACGTACTACTTACTATATATCCATTTGAATCGAGACGCTTCAATTTAGTGGTGGGGGAGTTAATACCACCAGTTCACATTACATGAACATATTGTATTTCTGTTATAAATATGTAACCCATATGGTACTTTCCTAATACTGTCCGCCTTAGGTGGTCCCAAAATATAATTCATAGATTGTAAGATGAATCTTTCCACTTGTAACATATGTCATATCTCAAGTGGATTGTAGATATACTTCCTAGAATGTAAGATAAATATTTGTATCTAGACTTAAGCAAAATACTGTATATAAGAAAACATAATAAAGAAAACGAGGCAGTTGACCACAGGGAGTTGCCCACGGGAGTTGCTCACGGGCAGTTGCCCGTAGTTGCCCACGAGAACTAAACGGAGTTTTTAATTTACACATGTAAATATGTTACCCACAAAAACTACAAACATTGCTTTACAAAAACAACAGTTCTTTCAAATAGCATCATACATATGTATGTACTTATATGCGTACGCTTGTAAATATGTGCGTATGACATTCCCACACAAATAATGCACACACAACATACATACTTATGGATGTACAAATATGCGTTCACATGTAGATAAGTCACCCGCAAAAATTACAAATATTGGTCTACAAAAACAACAATTGTTTCAAATAGCGTCAGCAGCGTCGCAAGTCAATATGGCAGCCAAATAGTCGATTTGTAGAAAAACACACAACAACAACATTTTCATTCGTGAACGCAAGCGCACTTTCAACAGGCAAACTTACTTCATTCATAAAAATAAACACCATCACATCTCCCCGAACAAGCTTTTGCCCACAAGCGTCTTTTCGCGACGATGGCAAAAGCTAAACATCATAAATTGAACGATTTCTGATATTTGTATGAGAAGGAAAAAGTGACAACCCCGCAAATAAAAGAATTCAAATATATTATAATAAAATTGACTGCTGGTTTGTTGGAGAAGCTGTTACAGCGGCAAGGGAAGCAGTGGCAATTGGCGATCGTTCGTTTGTGTTTTCGGCACAGCTCGGATTTTCTACCAACAACACAATGTTGTGACGCTTTGTCGTCGCGTCAGTCTTTCGACACATTGACTCTTTGACAAAATCTGAGCTTCGGCCATTGGTTGTCCGGGACAACAGAGATTTCGCATGAACAATATGTGACATATTTACATACATTTGTAGATCAGAGATGTACACGAGTTGATTCACTTTTTTCCTATATGTATGTACTCAATGACGAAAGGAGGCTTATTGATGGAATGTGAGAAGTGTAATAACATATTAAAATATAATGGAATGCAAACATCTTATCTTATCCGTCACAAGTGTTATGCTGTAAGAAATTGCAACGTTGCTGTAAAAAAAGTTAACAATGCAGATAAGGAAATTCTTTTATTGACGTGTTCTCAATGGGTTGTAGAGGACTGTCGTCCATTTTGCGTTGTAGACGGCGAAGGCTTTAAAAAGGTCGTGGAGGCACTCTTAAATATTGGAACAAAATATGGCAATCATTTAGACGTCTCCGACATGTTGCCCAATTCCAGAACCATATCACGACGAATAAACAACATAGCAGACGATAAAAGAATACTAATGATGGAGGAATTGAATTTAGCAATAACAAGCGGAACGGCGTCCATAACATCAGATCTCTGGACTGACAATTTTGTCAAAATAAATTTCTTATGTATTATATTTTATTTTATTAAAGATTTAAAGTTAAAAGAAATTGTTTTAGGCGTAAAATCAATGGATTTAGAGAGAAGCACAGCAACCAATGCTTTAATGAACACCATTTGGCAGATTTCGAAGTAAATAACATGGAGAATATTACGTTTGTTACTGACAGAGGATCAAACATTGTGAAGGCTCTTAAAAATCAAAAAAGGATTAACTGTGCAAATCACCTATTGAATAATGTTTTGTATTGTGGTTTTAACAACACTACCGAATTAGTTTCATTTTTGGATGCTTGCAAAAAGTTAGTAAAGTATTTTAAAAATACTTCCTTTCAACACATGCTATTAACTTCTCTTAAAAATTATTGTAGTTCTCGGTGGAACTCGCATCTTAATTTATTTAAATCAATTTCGAATAATTATTTCAAAATTCAAGAAATTCTTTCCTCAGTCAATGAAACACATAGAATCTCAGATATTAACTTATCCCTTCTAAATGCACTAGTTGAGGTTTTTGAAAAGGTTCATATTGTAAGCCGAAAGTTGCAAGGTGTAAATTACGTCACAATAAATTACGTATACTTAACAATCAACACCGTCAGATCCATTTGCGAAGAAAGAGATACTGATATGCAAGTAATAAAGGCATTAAAAAGAAATATTTTAAGAGAAATGGAAACAAAGTACATTCCTAATTTAAGTATTTCTCACTATACGGCTTGTTTTTTGTATCCACCTACCAATTCTTGTCTAGACGAAAGTAAATTAAATGAAGTTAAAGAGTTTTGTGTCTCCGAAATAATGAAATCTGTTTCGTCGTCCGATAGTCCAACTAATTTTGCAATCCATAATGAATCACCACAGGATTTCCAATTTTTTTTCTCATCTTTTATGACCCCAATTCAACCGTCCATGGCAGAAAATCTGATGAAATAAATCGTTAAGTTATCTAAAAATAGGACTTGATGTTAATTTTAATGTTATGCAGTGGTGGGAAAGTCATAATTCAGAATACCCTCGGTTATATAAGTTTGCCCAAAAAATGTTGGCTATACCTGCAAGCAGTGCCGCTTCAGAATGAGTTTTTTCTGCCTCAGGTAACATAATAACTGAAAAACGTAACCGTATTGGGCCAAAAACTGTGAATAATTTGCTTTTTTTGAATTCAGTGTACAAATATGAGTAAAAATATAGCTTTATTAACAATTACAATAATTTATAAGAATAACAATATATATACATATATAATATATATATAATAATATATATTAGTAAAGTATTTTAGAAATATATATTATATATCTTTAAATAATAAAATACTGAACATGAAGTATTACATTTCTTTTTTTTTTAAAGCTGAATTTTGTAATTATTTTTTTTTTAACATTAAAAACAATAAACAATAAAATCAAAAAGCTCGTCGTATATTCATAACACTCATACTGATTCAATGCTTTTGTGAATGGTATGAGCTTACAGAATAAGCAAGCAATGATATGCATTTTGTAACAAACCACTCGCTGAGGTGAATCATGCAATGACAGCTTTCGTTTAGTTTATGCCTAGTGCTAACTCAGTCTTCATTTTTACAAAATACTAAATATGTCATTTGAATGGTATTCATGCACATCTCTGATGTAGATGTGTGTGGACAAATTTACAAACATTATGCGTATGGTTCTTTTTGTTTACATGCTCACATAATTACATACATACCAGGAATACTGGGATGCCCAACTTATTCCAGTGTGATAGCGCCACAAAATAAGCGTTTTTTATAACATTTTCCATTGTGGCCAGATCGAACGAAATAAGAATTTTTGGGTGCTCGGTTCCCCTTTTAGGCCTATATCACCCATTAAAAATTTATTTACATAAAGTAACAAAACGATAACAATTCATTATATAACGAAAAAAACAAAACGATAAATGTATACATATAACGATAAAAACAAAACAATAACAATTCATGTAAAAAATATATAAAAATATCACAGCATAATAACAAATTATTTACATATATACAAATGCATTTAAATCCCAAATTCTAATTTTTGTTGAAAAAAATTGCTTTCTAATTTTAGAGCCTCTTTATCCTACCTGTTTAAAAAATTTTTACTTTTTTATATTCTATCGTAAGTTTGAGTTCGCATATTGTAACCACTAAAAAATAAAAAAAAAAATTGAAACCTATAGGTGTGAAACACGCAAAATGTTATTTTTAAAATTAGGGACCGAAAGGTCTTTATTTAAAAATTTAGTTAAGAAATATATTGTAATTCTAATAAAAAGGGCTATAACTATTTTTGGGTCACAATTATCACAACACAAAAAGGGACTAACATCTTTAATTTTATTAAAAAGAATATCTCCTATTCCTATTTTATGACAATTACTGTCAAAAATGAATTCGTCCGAAGGAATTTCATCTCCTAAATATGGTAAAGGCTGGGAACATGTGTGCAGTTTGAAATTTTTTAAATAAAAATAGCCGCAAAAGTAGCTTAACGCATTTTCTTTAAAAAAAATTAATTTCTTAACTACTATCTAATGTTATTGATCTAACGAGGGAGTGTTCAGGCCGAGGTAGACCTTAAAAATCTTGCCAAGAAAGGTCATTCAATAGTGAATCATTACACACATTACGTGGAACATTATTACTATGTTGCGAAATTACTGTAGCATCAGGTTCTTAAGGCAGCTCACAGTTTCCTTTTGTTACGACGTTTACGTAACGTAGGCCCCACGATTTCCTAAACAAACTAGAAAACATATAGGTCGTTACTCTAGTACCTCATCTGCTTCGAATCTGCCCAAAAAAATGTTCTAAACTGTCCTGGCATAGTCGTCTCGTCTTCAAGTACGGAAAACCTGAGTGTGACAAAAATCGCCACAATCGTCTTAAACTGTTAATATTTAACACCCACCTCTTTATAAAACTAAAATTATTGGTTGTGTTGCTTTCTAAATCGTCTACGACCCGAATAGTTTTTAGAATTTTTTCTGCCTCATTTAAAAAATTTAACTGTTCAGGGGAACCTACAAACACTTTTTTAGTGGGTACAGCAGCTTCAACGAAACTGCTATTTAAAATATCAAATAATTTATTAAAAAACGAAACAAATTCCGCGGTATTAATAAGGCTTCTACTATTTGAGCTTAAGGCTCCCGAGCTATATAGGGACAACATACCAGAAGCGACCGTATTACTCAATACTTGAGACGCGAATTTAACCTTCATTTTTTGGAAGGTATTTGGATAAATATGAGCATCGGTTAATTTATGCGCTCACCGATAATTCAACTTAGAGTCGGTTTCATAAAAATGAACAATATCCGACCAACTTACCCAACAATTTTTAAAGAAAATTTTTAAATTTTGTAAACAGTTACGACTACTTTTTATCAAATGGGGGCTATCGTAAAAAAAATACACTTCCTTGCCATTAACATTAAAAAAAGGCCGTGACGATGAAACACCTAACAAATTAGCGAAATTCTGAAAATTGGTGCTCTGGTCGCAAACAAAATGGCAAGGAATTAGTCCTATATTTTGCAGTTGGGTAATGTATTTCTTGAGGACATCCCCTTTGCAGGAACCTTTTACGAAAAAATAAGCCAATCCACCTATACCTTGCACCATTATGGTCATTGCAGTTGTTGCTAATCTAGAAGTGCGATTTTCATCGCCATAATCCTCAATACCTATCACCCTATCGAATTTCCTATCATACTGCAAGTGACATTTCATCACATGAAACCGATACGAACTTTTGTTCGAAAGTGAATCCCCTACTCCTAATCTCTAACGATTTTATGCTGCGTTGGGTGCAACCTGGGAAACGGGGCCAGTCTGCAACAAAATTTTCCAAAGTACTTTCGGATGGAAAATCTAATTGGTGCTTTAAGTGCCGATAAGCAACTGGCGACAAAAAAAATACACCCAAAGCTATCGTTTAAAAAAAAATGTCATATCGCCGACCATGGGTACGGCGATTACTATTTACAAAACTACTCCTAATGCATGCACCTAACTGAGGAGGAACTTTGCTACAAACTAAAGAAAGAGGGTCTGACTGTTCCCTAAATGAGCTATTCCTTAGCTGTTCCCTACATCTTTCTAACTCTGCGGCCATTTCAGCTAACTGGGCCTTTAAACTCCTATTTTCCTGCTCTTTTTCATCTAACTTTATTTTCAAAACCCTATTCTCTTCCCTCAATATCTTCTTCCTTTCCGTACCTGCTGTCAGACCCCTACCTGTTTGCGCGGCCTTATCAAAATTAAGAGATATATCCTCCTCCAAAAATGGAAGAGGCTCTGAAATTCCATCTTCAATATCACTTTCAATACTTGGAAAAAGCTGCCTCGATGCATTTTGTGCATTTGAGACAGCTTCTTCAATTTGGGGTGCAAAATCTTCAAAACCCAATAAAATTGTATTTTGTACATCAGAATTTGGGACGGCAAATGTAGCCTCAACTTTTAAATTTATATCGGGAACGGCCCTCGAACGCAATCACTTTTCAAGGCGCATTTTTGCCGAAAAATGCCGCTCAAAAGCAAAAATATGTTTAGGTGTTTCATCGGAAACACCTAAAAGGTTGAGCCAACATTTACGCATATTTAAAAGAAAAAGAAGGAATATAAAAACATAAAATAACTACATATATTACATACAGTGCAAAGATACCAAACAGATAAACTTATCTATTCAAATTAATCGGTATATTCGTTACATTTAAATATTTAAAAAATTAAATTTCAAAATATCGAAATTTATCGAAACTTTTTGTGGTGGTTATTGTACGATGCGCACACGGTGGCTGCCAGCAGGAGAAGAGAGTTGATCGTATGATGTGTAGTCCTACATAGTAATAACAGCGGGCGTCCTCAAGCCTAACGGTTAACTATGTATTCCTTGTTTCGTTTTGTGTCGTATTCGTTTCAGCGTTGCTTGTAAGCCAGGCGCAGCTGACTTGCTGACATGAAGTTGCCATGTTGTATTAAACGTTTAAATATAATATTATAATATATTGTGGCTCGTCCCACATTTTTCTTACACTTTTTTCCGACTTAATTGAATTTAATTATTTAAATTATATAATTAAATATTATTTAAATAGTGCTATCAAATTCACATTGTAAATATTTAAACGAACCCGTGTTAACGTTACATTTATATATTTAAGAAATTAAATTTCAAAATATCGAAATGTATCGATAATTATATTACACTTCTTCTGTTTTTTAAAAATATTGCAACACCGGGTTTTTATTATTTATTGCACTATATCACTTTTTGCACTATTTATAGTCTATTAAAATTACTTACCGTTCGAGATCCGATCTCTCGTTGGGAAATCTAAATACGGTATTTCCCTCGCTGCAGCCCACAATGCACTTTTTCCACATTGGTGTTTTCGGCATTTTCGCTATAAACTAATATGGGATTTATATATAATTATGTACGCAAATTACTTTTATGGTACTTACGTTTATATTTGCTGATTTATATTTATTATGATTTATATATGTATTTAAACAATTCTCATTCACTTCATTCACTATACACTTGTTCTTCACTACTTCACTACTTCACTTTTTATTAATTCTTTTTTCTGCAAAGAAACGATGGCCGTTACGAATTCCTCCATTCTAATATTATTTTGGCGGGATTTCAATCCGGTCGTCTCTTTTCTTCCAATTGCGAAACGTCAAAACCTACCCAATCCAGTCAACTGTCAAAGTTCGGTAGGTGAGCGGCTCTCACATTTCCAGTGACAGGAGAGTTGGGCATCCCATTATTCCTGATACATACGTTAATATGTGCGACCGCTTGGCCTTTAAATTTTAAAGGCCTGCAAATAAATACGTACATACATAGATATCTTATCAAACCTACATTAATTAAATATTTAGATAACAACATAAACATGACTGTTATATATTCAGAAAGATTTTATGGAATTCATCATGAAATAGTTCAATTTGAATGTACATACTTGTGTGCTTTGATATAAAATACATACATATGTATATAGAAAAAATACATACATACAAATGTATGTAAATAAATTATATGCAGAGTCTTTGGCGCATTGTAGATATGCGAATCTATAAGCGTGCATTCCTTAACATCAGAAATAGCATAATTTTTCTCATTTAACACTGAAAATGCTCAGTTCTGTTGTTTTCCTGCCCCTGATGTTAAGTGGTGAAACACGCTCATCCAAAACAGTAAATATCTCAAAATTGAAATATCCCTAAATTTTAGACATCGTGAACCTTCTCTATAAATATACGTTCTCTGCTATTACTTTTATAAAATAATTTCGATGTTTCACATCTGCCAGCTGTCAACTGACAGCTCACTTTTTTTTCTACTTTCCAAATTTTGCCGCCCTAGAAAATTTGCCGCCCTGGGCACTAGCCCCGACTGCCCCTAGTGTAAATCCACCACTGTCCACCCGGCCAAAACGTTAATGCGGTATTCTACCTTGGAGTTTTGTAGAGTTGGGTGCGCCGTGTTCGACGTGTTCGGCCCGAATATCGCGAAGATGAAAGTTGGCGTTTGTTGCACGATAACGCGTCATCTCATCGATCGACGCTTGTGACCGATTATTTCACCAAAAATCACATTTTATTATTATGCAGACGTAGAGGCCATTCAAAAGGCTTCCATCGGCATACTGGCGGCCATACCGGCCAACAAGCTAAACACTCGTTGGAAATGCTTTTGGACCGTGCAAAAGCTGTATTGAAACAGAAAGAGACTATTTTGAATAAAATAAATTGGTTTTACCGAAAAAACCATTTCTCTGTTTTTTTTAAGTCCTGTTTACTTTGGAACGCTCCTTGTATATTATTAGGTCTAAACCCGCAGCTCGCGTTGAAGTTAGGACGTTGTTGTCGAGGATATCATGCACTCATAATAAATTATGATTAAACACTGTAGCTATTGCGCTGTTTTTAATGTTGCGTGTTCTGTTTGGTTTGGTATGAATTCCAATGCGTCGTGGTTATGTCAACAAAAATTACTATACAGTGGCAAATGCCATTTATTATTTCTATGTACTATCAAAAACCGATAAAAAGAGACGATTAAAATTTTTATTTAACTATTTTATTTAAATGATTAAAAAACAAGAAAAAACGTTAACTTCGGCACCGAAGCTAATATACCCTTCACAGATTACATTGGTGCCTTAGAAAATAATTTATACCAATTTTCGTAAATATATCTTGTCAAATGCAAAAGTTTTCCATACCAGCATTTGATTCCGATCATTCAGTTTGTATGGCAGCTATATGCTATAGTAAGCCTATCTGAACAATTCCTTCAGATATCACATTATTTTTACAAACAATAACTCATACCAAATTTCGCGAAGATACGTTGTCAAATGTGAAAGTTTTCCATACAAGAACTTGATTCCGATAGTTCAGTTTGTATGATAGCTATATGCTATAGTTAACCGATCTGAACAATTTCTTCGGAGATTACATTGTTGCTTTAGAAAATAATCTATACCAAATTTGGTGAAGATACATTGTCAAATGTGAAAGTTTTCCATACAAGAACTTGATTCCGATCGTTCAGTTTGTATGGTAGCTATATGTTATAGTTAACCGATCTGACCAATTTCTTCGGAGATTACATTGTTGCCTTAGAAAATAATCTATACCAAATTTGGTGAAGATACATTGTCAAATGTGAAAGTTTTCCATACAAGAACTTGATTCCGATCGTTCAGTTTGTTTGGTAGCTATATGCTATAGTTAACCAATCTGACCAATTTCTTCGAAGATTACATTGTTGCTTTAGAAAATAATCTATACCAAATTTGGTGAAGATACATTGTCAAATGTGAAAGTTTTCCATACAAGAACTTGATTCCGATCGTGTTATAGTGGTCCGATATCGGCCGTTCCGACAAATGAGCAGCTTCTTGACGAGAAAATGATTTTGCAAAATTTCAAAGAGAAATCTTAAAAACTGAGGGACTAGTTCGTATATAAACAGACAGACGGACGGACAGACGGACATGGCTAAATCGACTCAGCTCAACATACTGATCATTTATATATATACTTTATAGGGTCTCCGACGCTTCCTTCTGGGTGTTACAAACTTCGTGACAAACTTAATATACCCTGTTCAGGGTATAATAACTGCTATATAAAATTAGGTACGAATAAGATACTTAAAATCAAAATTGTTTCACATAAAAGTTAAAAGGTCATTCACATTTGCGTTCACTTCAAGAATATGAGTATAAAATACTAAAGGTTAAAAAGTACATATATGTACATCTAATCAATAACTGGTGGGAAATACGTCCATAAACATTTCCTCGCTTTTAATGCGACGCTTCATAATTTTTCTCCATCGTAGGTCTCATAAGTGTTCAATTGGGTTGAAATTACGTGATTCCGGGGGTGTGCGATATTTTTTTGGAGTATTATACAACAACTAAAGCTTCATAATTTCTGCTGTTGTGCTTTGGGTCGTTGTCTTGTTGATAAGTAAATCGGTTACCTAGCCCCTGCTTGCCTTTACTTTCTTTTAAATTCGTTTTTAAAACACCAAGATAATCGATTCTATAAACTGACATCTTGGCTCTTAAGTCGATTTACTCTCGATATGAAGAGCTTTTTTCACTCTGCCGTGAAATCCAGTACTTTTCACAATTTTTCGTACTGTATCTGGACATTGGTATTAAAATTCTACTCATGTCTTTTGAAATTTGGCTTTCTGTCAGTCATGGATTACACTTCATAAATATGATTACAATGCTCTCTTCCTTTTCAATTAGGTTTTTTGCACGTCCAGACATTTTGTTGGCTTGTAAATGTAATTGCAAGGATTAAAGCCGGGGTAACACCTACAGGTACATTAGGCTTGTTAGTTATATGGGATCGATGGCAAGTTTTCACCAGATTTTATCAATTCTAAGGGCAAAGATGCACTGTTATTAGAATAAACACCCTCTCAATTTTATATAGGCCGATATATGTGGTTTAAAGTCACCAGGAAGTTTAAAAATATTTATGTTAGGTATATGGGGACTAAGGACCCGATTCAACCAGTTGTAAGCTCATTGACCAATGTTTTCGGTAAAACTATAAAGACGCTAGAATATATGAACCATATTCGGTACCTGTGGGCTTCAATAGTTTTGGTCCGCAATGGACAAAATTTTGTGATAAGATGATATATTTGAAAGGCACTGTTCGTGCAAAGTTTTATTTCGTCATATTATTTGTTTCTTGGTTTGTATACTGGAAAGTGAAAGAATGAAATGAAATTTAAAAATGTAATGTATGGGAAGTATTCGTGATTGTAGCCCGATTTCGCTCATTTTCACACTAACGTAGGAATGTCAAATAGCGAATGTGAATGAAATCGGTCGAGCAAGTCACGAGATACATATGCGATTTCACCTAAAAGAGAGCTGTGCCACGCCCATCGTCCAATTTTGACTACGACACCTTTAAACCCCTTCCATACCATTTCAGTGGTAAAATTTACCGCCTCAGTCGTTTTTCGTTATTGATTTTTTCGCGCTTTTAGTAGATTTTAACACTACTGTGTCATGGGGAGCAGACGATTTTATCTTCCGAGTTCATCTGTTTTTAAACTGTCCATAGGAGTTTAAAACAGATATAACCACAGGTGTCAATCGAATCTTAATTCGTTTCGTCATCCTGATCATTTATATACATACATACATACATATATAGATACCCTTTTAACTATCTCGATTAGTTTTATGTTATATAAACAACCTTTAGGTCAACAAACCTGTTTTACTCTTTACCAACATTTTGCAGGAGTATAAAAACTTGTACTTTTCGTACAATTAGCCTTCGCTATTTAAAGTGAACGCACACACTATTTTTTTCATTTTGCAAACAATTAACTGAAAAACTGTGTATATAATATTGCAAAATTAACGGTGATTTTGCAAAACAGGCCTCCATGAGTACCTTCTCCAGGAATAAATGAATAACTGGGCTAAATTGGCATGTATTTCCGTGCCGTGGTTTGGAAGTTCTGCGAGCACATAACATTTTTTGTCCGCGAAAAATCCCTAAACTCCTGAACCGAGTATATTGGTTTTGAAAGCAGAAGCAAAAGTCGTTACCAGGCGTTGATGTCTTTTAAATTATTCGATACTGTTGCTGCTGAAAATTGAAATTCTATAGATACGTGAATACATATGAATACCCGGCCTGTCACCACATAATATTCGGTTGAAAATAATATACAACGGTAAAGACCACTGAAAATATTCTGAAATCAAACCGTTTGAATGAAAACTTTAATTTTCTCATTCGTTTAGCTACCGCTTTGTCTATAAATACTTACTAAGTATCAAACCCATGTCCATTTTATATTTGTAGTTATGAGCAAGCTATCATTAATTCAACATAAAAAAGCGCATAGTCATCGTGAACGTCACTTAATTGACGAACATGACACGATCACAAATTGTAGTTACTTTTGTCGCCCGGGAGAATGTTCAAAATTGAACATGTTCGTTGCTACCAAAGGACGGACAACAACATTATATTTAAATCTATTGTAATAAATTATACAGTTCACATAGTAAATTAGATAAGGCAGAGACAATACAAAACATACATAAATAAACACATAAAAATATATGCATTTATATGCAACATACATACATATATGAGGTACGTTTGCATTAATATGTAATGCGCATGCACTCAAGAAATATAATAAACATATTTACTTAGGTTTGTGCAATTGATTACAAATGCACATGTGCACTTGAAAACAACCCCATGTGGTGTGCCGTACATACACATATATTTAATTAGATAACTAAGAACTCAAAAATAGCATATAAGCTTTACAAATTCAAAAATAAAATTAGAATGAAAGATTTCTCACTCGACATAAGACTTATTTATTCCCTCCACCAGTGGTAAGGTTGATAAAATCTTTATTGAGTTTTTAAACAATTCGCATTTTGAAATCCATATTTTTTCCATGGGCAATCTATTGTAATCTAACGTATGGCAAAACCATCGTATATCTTTGCACTAACTAGAGATATGTAGATTAACCAAGAATATAGTGCAGTGAATACTACCGAATTAAATCGAATTTAAAAGGTTTAAAATTCAAAATTATTAGTTTCATTTTCAAAATACTTACGTAATTCGTAATATTAAACGCTACGTATCAACTAACAACATTGTAATTTACACATTTATTACAATAAGATTAATAAAAAATCAAATTTATCAGCTACTAGTTTAAAACCGCAGCTCCGCTCGCTCCCTGTTGTCAAGGATATCATTTATCGTGATAGCAATATAATGAAATAGGTAAATTGGAAATCTACATATTTTATTGACTTCGAAAATCACTTAAAAGATCGTCGCAGAGTGAAATTTTCGAGAAATAGGTTTTTTGTTTGTTGCATTATCTGATACTTTGCACTATACTAAACATTCTTTCAAATTTTGAAATCGAAATTCAAATTATTACGGTCGCTACAGCGTTTCTTGTAGAAAGGGAACAGAGAGGAAAACATAGCGACTCTAACCTATAAGCGGGTTTTTCCCAGAACGGTGTTTTTCAAAACGGTTTCCACTTTCAAAGGAAGTGTTTTGAAGATATCTAGTTCCAATTTGAAGTGAACGTTTTTAACGTGATTCGCTATCGCGCCATGGAAGCTTTTATTTTTGTTTTTTGAAATCTTACTATTTTTTTCTACAAAAAAGTGTCATAAAAATAGTAAAAATTTTACACTGTTCAAACCGCCGCCATTTTTTCAAATTTCAAAGAAACAAAAAAAACAACTTTTCTACAGACTAATAATCTTTTTGAAATTTTTGCATTAGACCAGAATATCGGTCGCAATCGTGGACATCGTACAGGACCTTTGTATTACGTATCATTTCAACCCTTTATTTAAATATGGTGCACCCAATAAATAAACATAAAAAATTCAGTTTGTATTCATCATCAACGTATTTATTTATTTATTTAAAAAATCGGACTGATTAGTTAGTTCAAACATTAAAAAGAAAATCGCGAAAATCAATGATTTTTCGGAGAGTCATACAGAGACGATCCCTTAAGGGGCTATACCAGTGTAACGCATGAAAAATTAGGCGATTCGTGAATTTTTTTAAAAGATAGTATTCAATTTAATGTTTTTTTTACAAAAATATTGAAAAATAGCTGAGTTATGTGCTGTCTTCGGAGATGCTAAAAAAAGTGCCCCAACTGCTGACATGTTTCCAGCCGAATGAGTAAATAAAACAAAAAAATGTAAAAAGATTTTTAACTTAAAGATGTTTCCTATACAATGACCTACGATCTTTGAAAAATATCAAAAATTAACAAAATGGCGTAATTTTGAAAAAAAATCGTTTTTTTTTTTTAAGTAAAAAATTGTCGTTTTTTTTAATGCCAAATTGACAATTTTGAACCAATCAAAAAGATCGTTGGTCATTGTATAGTAAATGTATTCAACAATATTCAGTCACTCGGTTCATTTCTCCTTGAGTTATGATGTCAGCAATTTCGAAAAATGGCGTTTCGAGAAAAACACGTTTCAAGTTTCACTTGTATATGTTTGTACCTGCGAGCGGTCGCTATTTGGAACGCTGCCATCCAAAAACTATTCAACCTACGACCTTGCCGATTTCACAGGATATTTTTGGAAATATAAGCCATCGAAAAAGTGGTAGCACATACATAAATATGTATGATGCAACGACATCTTCACAGTCTCTACATCTGCATCGTATATCGTTACACATATACAGAGAACGTCTATCATAGAGAAGGTTCACGGCGCGAAGAACGTAAAAATATTTTTCGCTAACTTGGTCGAGATGGAAGTGTTTCACCACTGCCAGCTCGGCAGGAGAAATTTTAACATTTTCGCTTGAACAGAGCTGAGCGTGGAACAAAAATTATGGTCAAAACTATATATTGCTCTAACAGATGTATGTTCGCTCTTTTGCTTATATTTTTTTACGTTTATATGCAGACATGTGTATTCGTATGAATTCTTTTTGTGCATACATATTAATGAATACATGTGCAATTGAATACATTTAAATTAAATTACTTTTTTAGAGCAATATTCGTAGTTAATGTGAAAATAAATCATTTTTTTAAATTATTTTTTGTATTTGATATATTCCTACTTACATATTTATGTGTATAACAAACTATCATAATACTATTTAAAAAATGAAATATGTATATTACAATAGTGATAAATGAACATTAATCGTATATTTTATTATTCAAAACTTATGTGTTATGACCTTATGTATGTGTTTATGTTCGCTTTCGCGAATTCAAATCATATTTTGTTTGTATTTGAAAATCGAGGGCAATAAAATAGTACATGCTCAGAGTGTTCTAGATGCTCTGTACATGTCGGACAGTTCGGACTAATGTCATTGTGGAATCTGAAAAGGTAGCTTCTAAAGCACCCATGTCCACTAAGTATTTGGGTCAGATAAAAGTCTAGGTCCCCATGTCGTCTGTCTATCCACGAGTGGATGTCCGGTATCAGTCGGCGGGTCCAACGCCCTTTGGATGAGGAATTCCACCGCTCCTGCCACATTTTAATGCTTTTGTTCCTCTCCTCTGTCTTTGCCGATACTGTTTTAGGCGCTGATAGATGATATAAACGCTCGAGTTCATCTCCCTGGATGTCAATGGGCGGCATGCTGGCTAATAATTCAGCAGCATCGGTTGATCACAGTAGGGTACTATTACCCACAGCAGTTGTCTCCATCGAACACCGAGGAGAACTGTTTAAACTCAGAGCCTTAATAGACCAAGGATCACAACGATCATTTATAGCGTCTAGGGCACAAAACAGGCTACAGTTACCAACAAAACTGGCCAACTTTGAAATCACGGGAATGGGCGGAAGAGTTGTTCAAAATTCAAATAAAATCTGCCCCATTACCCTCTTTTCCCCCAAAGCGGATACGCGCATACAAGCTGAAGCTATTGTCTTACCGCAATTAACCAACATGCTACCAAGCTATCATATAAATAGCAAGCATTGGCAAAAGGTTTCACACCTTAAGTTAGCAGACCCCAACTGCAACACTCCCGCTCAAATAGATCTCCTATTAGGCAGCGATCTCATACCACAAATTATTCTCGAAGGTATTGAGAAAATTACCAAAACACTTCTGGCGCAAAATACCATTTTCGGATGGGTCCTAAGCGGACTAGTTGCGGAACCAGTTACAACATTGACAACTCAAGTTGAGGAAGTCTCAAACGAGTACCTCAATTCACAATTGAAAAAATTTTGGGAATTAGAAGAACTCCCCCCCATATCAGTCACAACCCCTGAAGATCAGCATGTTTAAATGTATTTTCACTAAATCACTCACCTCCACGTTCTCAACAAATAATAAGTTTTCTTTAGATTATATTTTAAATGATTTTAATTGATTTAGTATATTGCACATCTCCTTTTACCATTAAACATATTTATAATAAAAATTTATAATACATACATATGTATGTGTGAATAAAAACACTAGATAATCAACGGGACGCTGTCCATATGAAGCAGCGAGAGACGATCGTTATGCGGATGTGTCCCGGTGGTTGCTGATGTATCGAAGATGCGATGGCTGGATTGCTGACGGCTCGAATTAACGCGCACAGGATCGTTGAATTGTATAAGCGTAGAGCAGCGTGGGGTGTTATCGCGGCGCAGTCTATAAGCGAAAAAGTTGACGTGCGAATTGTATAAGACGAATGTGTCCGCTTTCCCTTTTGACCATCCTTTTTGATAAGTTTGTTTGTGCATAGGCTTGGTGAGTTGTGTTGTCGTGTTCTCAGCTGTGGTGAACTATGCTGTCTTATTAGGATGGCCCAGTTTTTCCCGGGTAGAGTGGGTGGATGCTTAACTCATTTAAACATCCTGGGCCCCCTAGGCGAATATTTTGCCTAGTATTACGATTTTGTGCTGTTGCATGTACTCGTATTTCGGCGTACTGCTGGTAGAGTAGCCGAGGGCGCAGAACACATGCTATAAATGTTGGTTTTAAACATAGTATTTGGTATGGTATATACCATATTTGCTTTTATATGCATACAGTAATAAAATATATTTTTAAGGATTTATGAGTTTGTAACTACTAGTTATTATATTTGCCGTTTATCGGCAATAGTTTGCATTTCTTTATTATTGTGAAATATAGCTCAGCCACGTCTGACTCAGAAATGGTCAGAGTGCGTGCATCTTAGCTTTGAGGTTTGAGCTGTAGAATAATAGGGGTCTCGCGGGAGAGTGGCCGTGAATGGAGAACGGCTTCGATTCGGGAAGTAGAGAATTCTTCATAATTAAGTTGATGCCTTTGTATAGCTGATTCCCGTTACCCACCCATATGAGGAGCGCTTAGATAGATGCGATAAGACGACCTTTGCCTTTTGTAAGTGTAGGTGCGTCACTGTATCGCATTGGGAATATGGTGATTCCTTAACTTATTTTTGAGATTTTATTTACTTTTGAAAATGTATGAAAGTGTCGATTTTTCGACTTTTTGATACAACTGTGCTATATTTTATCTTTTAGTGCGTATGCACTAATTTGGCGTTTAGTAGCCCGCCGCCGCTCTAGGAGTTGTTTAGAATTGTTTTTTTCCCATTATTGGCGAAAGCCATCCTGCGGGGCCGAAAAGATGTATATGCTTTTAACAATTTGTATTGTCAGAAGTAACTCTGACTTTGTTTTTTATACCTTTATGTGGGGTATTGCAAAATTGTGGCTCTAGTGGTTGTCGTACGACGTACCGGCCATTATTTGATCGAGTAGTTGTGGCTTTAGAAAAGTCCTCACAATACTGATCTTCTTTAGTTTTGTTTAATATTTGGGGAAGTTTCCCTATATCTTGAAATTTCATTAATTAATGTAAATTAAGGCATTTATTTGGTTTTTTCGCAACTTGAGTTGATGTGGTGGTAACTAGTTCTGTAACTAGTCCACTTTGTGTTTCGCTGTGTAGCGTTTGAGATTTGTGTGCCTTTGAGCAGCATGGTGTCTCTTGGCAATTTTTAATATTTTGGCTTTCGGGATTTGCTTTTGGAATTAAACCCGTGGTTCTTTTTGTATATGCGCTCCTTTGAGGTGAGATGTGATATGTGCTGTTATGAAGCATTGTATGATGTCTTTTATGACAATAGAAGCAATTATATTTGGTTTTGCAATTTTTAAGATTGTGTGTATGGGACAAGCAGTTTGTACAGAGTCTTTTTGATCTGACAAAGTTGTTCCTTTCGTTAATATTTAATTTTTTGAACTTCTCGCAAGTTTTAAGCTTATGCCCTCTTGTGCATAGTTCGCATGACGTATGTTTTCTTTGTTCGGATGTGAACGATTGTGTTTTGTTAAAAATTATGTTTGATTTGTTTTTGCTTCTAGCTTGGGGTCTATTTAAGCTTCCATTTTGGTCGTGTTTGTTCTTAGTTTTGATTCGATTTTCTTCTAACCTTTCCGCAATTTCGTATTGGGTGGTGAGAAAATCTTTCATTTGTTGCCACGTTGGGCACTTTTTCCGTAATAAGAGCGATTGCTCCCATAGAAGTAACGACTTTTCTGGTAATGTGGCGGTGCAAATGTTTACCAGAATGGGGTCCCAGCTGTCTGTGGGAATATTTTGTGTCGACAGAATCGACAAACAATTAGAAACAGTGGATTCTAGTTTGATGAATTCTTCACTTGTTTCTTTCTTGATTTTAGGCAAGTTTAATAGTGTCGTTACTTGCTTATCGACCAGTATTCTTTCGTTTTCATATCTAGCTTTTAGAGCTTCCCAAGCCAAATTGAAATTATCGTCATTAAGAGCGAACTGTTTTACAATGACGCCTGCTTGACCTTTTGTCTTGTATCGGAGATGATACAGTTTTTGTGCTTTTGATAGTTCTGGATGGTTGATGTAAACGGCTGTGAACATGTCCCGGAAGGACGGCCATTCTTCATAACCTCCATAGAATGTTTCTGTGTCACAAGCGGGCACCTCGAGCTGGATGCCGAAACTTGCCTCTTGATATTGTTGCACTTGTGGCAGCTCTACTCTACTGTGGAGAGTAGGTGAAATTGCTTTTATTAGCTTCAGTTGATCGGAGATCATAGCTTTTGTTTCTTCGTATTGGTCCAAGCATTTTTCGTATATTGCGGTAGCAGATACTTTAAAATTTTGTGGTAGATCTGAATCGTCAGAATCTACAATGGCGTCATGAGCCGTTTGGAAGCGAGTCCAAAAATTTGTAAGATTTTGGCCTTTTACTTCTAATAACGATTCAGAGTTTTCGTGAATCGGTGAAGCGGCAAATCTAGTGCAGTATCGTAATAAACTGTCACTTTGTGAAATATATTTAACAACCTGTTTTGAGCGTGTAGCTCCTGTAGGTGTATTTTGATTTTGTTCGTTATTAACCATTTTTGTTATATTATAAAAATATTTATATTTGTCAAAATAAATTTAATTTTTCTTAGTGTAAACTACTTTGTAGTATCTAACCGAAGCGATACAGTGTAATAATTTGTATACTCTTTTAAATAAATAAGAGTTTTTATGTCGGTACAAACGTATATTTTATTAATATCGTTTTGTATTATTATTTTTTTTTTTTTGCACTGGTATTATTTTTATTTATATTTTATTTTGAATGGTCAATTATTATTCAACCGCGTTTTTTATATATTAAAATATTTGATGTCCGAATATTTTGTATTTAGGTACACCCTAATACTCGGACTTATGTTTTTTGCGATTGAGAGCTCGTTGAAGAGATCAATGCGCTTTTTACATTAGTATTTGTTTGTATGTGTTTATAATTATGTTTTTGATCTTAAGCAATTGAGAGCTCGTTGAAGAGATCAATTCGCTTTTTGTATGCAATCCTGCTTGTTTTTGTTTGCCAAAGAACAAGAGGTATTGCCGGATAGATGCTAATGTGGACTTTGAAGATTTATATGTTTTAATATCTGTATGTATGTTTGTATATACAGTATTCACAAATTATGTAGATTTTGTTTAACTGCTATTAAATTCTATTTTTAACAAAAAAGATGAAATTAGGGAAATTTTGTTCCACTTTACCGCCTTGTAAGTGAATTTTAAACGGCTTTTTTTTTTTTTTTTTTGAATAACTTTAAGACTACGTAATTTTTTGTACTAATACACAGTGTAGGGTATATTGGCGGCACCGTGTGATTGTTTGCGTCTATATGTATGTTCGCACTGCGAAGAGAGTGCGAAGGCGAAATAAAGAATGTGCAGGTATTCTACCGCATGCACTTTGAATATATTTTTGTATGTAAATATATATATGTAAATATTATCGCATTAGAAAATTTGAATATATGTATGTTTTTTTTTTTTTGTTTTGCTTATATGTTATAACTTAACGTTTGTGCCTTTGCTTATTTGATTTCTGGAATCTTGCTTATTGTTTTGTTAAACATAAGAGGTATGCCGGACTTGTATGTTGTTTGTTTGTTAATAAGTGTTTGAATACACGAAAGTAAGCTAGTACTTAGGCAATAAAGTAATGTGATTTATTTACATATATTAATATATAGTACATACATATGTATATACTACGTTATACCAAACTGTGTTCGGTTTTTCCCGCAAAATAAACTCGAAATTGGGACAGTTTGGCAACCGTTTTTTCGCTGTTAAAACGGATTTCGAAATACGGATTTTATATAAAACGTATTTTTTACATACATATGCGCATTAAATAGATTTAAAGAAATGAAATAAATACGCTCACTTTGTTCTTCCTCCAGGGGCGTTTTATATGCTGTAGGTATGTACATATGTAAGTGTTTACAAGCCTGCGCGATTTCTTCTAATTCCTTTTCCTTTCTCCACTCCTGAATTTGTCAGCTGGCTAGGAGAATGGCTTGTAGTTTTTCGTTGTTTTATGTTTAATGGCTATTTTTGTTCGCGCCCGAATATTTGTTCTTGCGCCTTAGTTGTGTTTTAGTTTATTGTTTTTTTGTTTTTGTTTTGTTTGCTTTCGCGCCCGTTTGTTTCGATTTTATGTTTGTTTTATTGTTTAGATGATTTTACATTTCGCGCCCGATTAATTAGTTAGTTTATGTCTTGTGTTTAGGTAACGCGCCTATGTTTGTTTCTGATGTCTTTGTTGAAATTGTTTTTTGTTCGTTTTGTTGTCGTTGTCACTTCACTTTTTCTTTCCACTTTATGTATGTACGACAGTTTGTAAATATTTTAAATATACTGCACTGCACCTTGATTATTAGTTTTGTTTATTATATGCACTCGTATATAAGTATACGTGTATGTTTTTTTTTTTTTTTTTCCAGGGTTTTGTTCAGTTTGGGTCACTGCACACTGTTTTTTTTTTTGTTCACCGCACAGGTATATTTATATGTTTATTGTGGTTTGTGTTTCTCCACTTTTTGAAGATAATTTCATTTAAATGTTCTGTGAGGCTCGAAGGTCCAATTTTGGGCAACTTTTTCGAGCATTTCGGCCGGAATATTTTATCGACAAATTTTGTTCAGCGATGAGGCTCATTTCTGGTTGAATGGCTACGTAAATAAGCAAAATTGCCGCATTTGGGGTGAAGAGCAACCAGAAGCCGTTCAAGAACTGCCCATGCATCCCGAAAAATGCACTGTTTGGTGTGGTTTGTACGCTGGTGGAATCATTGGACCGTATTTTTCAAAGATGCTGTTGGACGCAACGTTACGGTGAATGGCGATCGCTATCGTTCGATGCTAACAAACTTTTTGTTGCCAAAAATGGAAGAACTGAACTTGGTTGACATGTGGTTTCAACAAGATGGCGCTACATGCCACACAGCTCGCGATTCTATGGCCATTTTGAGGGAAAACTTCGGAGAACAATTCATCTCAAGAAATGGACCCGTAAGTTGGCCACCAAGATCATGCGATTTAACGCCTTTAGACTATTTTTTGTGGGGCTACGTCAAGTCTAAAGTCTACAGAAATAAGCCAGCAACTATTCCAGCTTTGGAAGACAACATTTCCGAAGAAATTCGGGCTATTCCGGCCGAAATGCTCGAAAAAGTTGCCCAAAATTGGACTTTCCGAATGGATCACCTAAGACGCAGCCGCGGTCAACATTTAAATGAAATTATCTTCAAAAAGTAAATGTCATGAACCAATCTAACGTTTCAAATAAAGAACCGATGAGATTTTGCAAATTTTATGCGTTTTTTTTTTTTTTTTAAATTATCAAGCTCTTAAAAAATCACCCGATATTTTAAATGATTTTAATTGATTTAGTATATTGCACATCTCCTTTTACCATTAAACATATTTATAATAAAAATTTATAATACATACATATGTATGTGTGAATAAAAACACTAGATAATCAACGGGACGCTGTCCATATGAAGCAGCGAGAGACGATCGTTATGCGGATGTGTCCCGGTGGTTGCTGATGTATCGAAGATGCGATGTAGCGATCTGGATTGCTGACGGCTCGAATTAACGCGCACAGGATCGTTGAATTGTATAAGCGTAGAGCAGCGTGGGGTGTTGTCGCGGCGCAGTCTATAAGCGAAAAAGTTGACGTGCGAATTGTATAAGACGAATGTGTCCGCTTTCCCTTTTGACCATCCTTTTTGATAAGTTTGTTTGTGCATAGGCTTGGTGAGTTGTGTTGTCGTGTTCTCAGCTGTGGTGAACTATGCTGTCTTATTAGGGTGGCCCAGTTTTTCACGGGTAGAGTGGGTGGATGCTTAACTCATTTAAACAACCCGAATTGCAGAAAGCCTATGCACTGCAATTATCTGTTTAGCATGCGATTTTATATCCATTGCCTGTATCCATACTGGCGCCTCATACAATATTACGGAACTCATTGCTTTCGCTATTAAGAATCGCCGGCTGGAACGCACGCAGCCTTTATTGGTCATCATTCTCGATAGGGCATTATAAATTTTGTTTGCCTTCGCGGAAGAATACTCCAGGTGTTCTTTAAATTTTAATTTGGAATCCAATATTACTCCCAGATACTTCAGTTGCGGCTGTGAAGTAATATTGCACTCCCCTATGGTGAGCTCTATTCTTTCTGCTATCTTCCTATTGCTTATGAGTAAAACTTCTGTTTTTTTCCTCCGCCGGTTTCAGACTCACAGAAGAGAACCATTGGCGTAGACCATTTAAGCACTCATTACATTTATTTCTCAGGTCGGCTAATTGTTTGGCCACTGCTACCACCACTAGATCATCCGCATAAGCTACTAGTTTCACGTCTTCTGGTTGCTGTGTTCTTAGCACCCCGTCGTACATAAGCTTCCATAATGTTGGGCCTAACACTGAGCCTTGGGGTACTCTACTCGAGATAGAGTAGCTCTTGGCGCCTTCGTCCGTGTCGAAAATCAGCCTTCTGTTTTTAAAATAGCTCGTTATTATGTTTATGAGGGGCTCTTATTTTATCCAGGGCTTTGATTATGTCTGCCCATTTTGCGGAGTTGCATGCATTCTTGACATCCAGGGTAATCAGCGCGCAGTACTTTTTTGTGCCACCTTTCCATCTTTTGCCACTTACTGCACATTTCGCAGTATCGACGACTTCTCGTAGTGCGTCAATAGTGGATTTATATTTTCTAAAGCCGTATTGTCTCTCTGATAATCCGTCGGCTTTCTGGATTGCTAACTCCAAGCGGTTTCTTATTATATTCTCGTACACTTTACCCATTGTGTCGAGCATACACAGAGGTCGGTACGATGAAGGTTCTTCAGGTGGTTTCTTTGGTTTTGGGAGCAGAACCAAACGCTGTACTTTCCAAGAGTCGGGGAATACCTCTTCCTTTATACAAGCGTTATACATTTTAGCGAATACTCGAGGTTTTGAGCATATGGCTTCCTTCAGACCTCTGTTTGGTATGCCATCCAGTCCAGGCGCTTTGGTGTTTTTAATTTTCTTTGCTATTGCCAATAGTTCGTCTTCCGTGACTAACGACGGTGACTTTGCAGCTTCGTTTCGTCGCTTGGCCTATGAAATCCGGTCGTGTTTCGGGAATAATGTTTCGACGACTTTTCCCATAAAAGAGGCATCTTTAGGTTGCTGCTGCTTGTTTTTAAATCTCGACATCCGCCGTCTAGCTGAGTGACAAAGTTTTCTCAGCATGAAAATTTCTTCATTCCACCAATATACAGGCCGCCGCTTGTTGTGATGTGACGTTCTACGCATTGTTGCATCGCATGCTGCGACCAGTTCTTTTTTCACTGCCGGTACCAAGTGGGCGGCGTCGTCACCTGATGCCTTTGATGCACTCCAGACTAGCTCAAACATGTCTGAGTCGAACTCATGTTGCTTCCAGCTTCGTTTTCGGGAAGTATTTCTGCTAGGAGGTGCCTGCTCTCGGGAGTACGAAATTTGTGCAATAATTGCCATATGATCACTGTTTGTGTACATGTCAGACACCGAACACTTAATGTGCCTGCTCAGCGAATCATTTGCAAGCATAATGTCAATTATAGATTGTTTATTGCCTTTTTGGTAAGTGTTTCGAGTTCCGGTGTTCATAATTGTTAAGTGCGTTTGACTCAAATATTCATGGATTAGCCGCCCGCGGTGGTTTGTACATCTGCTGCCCCATGCAGTTGACCAAGCATTAAAATCACCCGCTATTATAATAGGAGTTTTGCCTCTGGTTTCTAAAGACAGCCTTAAGACTAAGTCTTTGAATTCTGTGATTAATGCGCTGGGACGAGCATAGCAACTTACAAAATAAATCCCCTGAATATTCGCCCATGTGAAAAAATTATGGGCTTCTCTGGGGCGGGCCTTAAAAGGTTGCCCTTTACAGGACCATATTGCTGTCGTGCCAGTTTTGTCTGCAATCCATGTGCTTTCCGGACGCTGGGAGTATTGTTCACTTAGTATGGCGACATCAATGTTCTCTTAGGTTTAGGTTCAACTGCAGTATCCTCATTTACTTAAGAGACTTCAGAGACTCGAGGTACTTTGTGCAAGTCGTGCTCAATACAGAGTGCTCCCCTTTGCAGAGCATGCAGCTCGGGGCGTTTGTACACGACTTTGCTAAATGTCCTGCGGTTCCACAGCGTGTGCATAGGGAAGATCTGTCTGTCAAACTGCAGCATTTACGAGCCATGCGACCCAGATGGAAACACTTATAACATCTGGGAATAGGCGAGTATTCTTGAAGGCGATAGATAGACCACCCAATCTTTATTTTTCCCAGTTTGAGTGCGGCCTTAGCATCTTGAGCGCGCATGCAGACAAGTGCTATTTGTGTGTCACTTCGCGTTTTTCGCAGACTTTTGACACTTGTTATCTCCAGATTTTGGATTCCACCCTCCCTTTCCAATGCTGCGCAGATTACTTCGGGAGTTGTTATTTCGTCCAGATCTTTGCATACAATCGTAACGTTGTGAGTTTTGGGCTGTATCGTAGCCATTTCTCCAACTACTCCCTCTAAGGCGCTTTGAAAAGATTCTGCTTTCGTGTCTGCTCCATTTTTCAATTCTAAAAGCAGGTCTCCTTTGAGTGTTTTTCGAACATAGGTTACGTTCGAACCCAGCTTCTCGAGCCCGCTGTCACTATTTATTTTTCGCAGAATGTCTGCATACGACGCCCCTTCCTTCTTCGTAATAATGATGGCATCCGGTTTTGTTCTAATTTTCTTTTCCATCTGTTTCCTCTTTTTAACCACGTCTACCCATCCTTCATTTCCGTTTTGAAGAGTCGTGGTATCATTTTGGGTTGTTTTTGCTGCTCCACTATACGATAGATGCGCATTTTCAGTAATGTGTTTTGGCTTTTTTGTGGGTGGTAATATGCCTGTTGCCTCTCTCATTCTTTTTGGGATATTATCTCTACCAATAGGGGCTTGAGATAATTTTCTTATTATCACTCTTTTCGATAGGATTTCCACTCTTTCAGCTTTGGCGTATAATGTCGGAATGTTGCCCAAAAGTTCGCGCATCGCCTAGTTAATATGCCTTTAGCCGGCCATCATGCTCTCCAATTCTTTAATTTTTTCCCCTAGTTTGCTAAAAATGCTAGCCGTTTCTCTGTTTTGTGATTCCTTGGGCTTATCGCTTTTGCTTACATGATCGGCAGTATCACATTTCTTATTTGGTCCGGCAGCGGCGGACTCCTAATTTTTCCCATTAGGCGGCGTTCTCATAATTTTTGACATCCTTCGGAAAGGATTATCCGGTGTTCGCCCAATACTGTTTTCAGAGGCCATACCTCCGAAAAAAAAGATCGTCTGGGATCACCCGTCGCTGTGTATGTTGAGTCACTAGCTTTAATACTTAACTTAAAAACAAAATGGTTGGCAATGCACAAATCAAAATTAAAACGAAAACACAAGGAGGGGAACAGCTGAGAGAAAAAATACAATTAACTGCACGTTTGCTATAAGGGGAAAATCAAACAATTTTGCAAATTGGGAAACAAAAGGTATGTGCGATTGATTATATATAAGTATAAATCAAAGTGTACTTATCTAATCCCGTAGGTCTGGTGTCCACTTAGGTGGTCAATCCTCCCGGAACGTCCCACACAATAACCCACTTCATCCAATATAAGAAAACTAGAAATTTCGAGGACACAGTAAAAACACGTCTACTTCACACGTATACAGTCGCATACTTATATGCGTTGCTTGTAGATGTGTCACCCGCAAAAATTACAAATATTGTTCTACAAAAGCAACAAATGTCTGAAATAGCATTAGCGGCGTCACAAGTCAATATGGCAGCCAAATGTAGCAAATATTACAGCGAGAACAATTTCAACATAGTTTATTTGTCGATTTTCAAGTCAAGAAATGTGTCAAAGAAAATATTCAATATTCCTCTGATTTATGTGTACAGTGGATCCGGGTTAAATAGTACTCCGCTTAAATGAAAATCATTCCTCTTAACTGCCTATATCTTGCTGCATCTCACGGTTGGTTGTTTGAAATACATAGAAATTATTGTTGTAAGTACAACTCGTTAAGTATCCGCACTCGCTTATGTGCCATATTATATTTTTATTTTTAACAAACCACAAAAATCTGTATCTTTGATTGTGGCATATAACCGGGATTGACTGTATTTGTCAAGGAATGTAAAAAATATTTTTACGCGGCTTGCAAAAATCTGCGTCGATATGTATGCAAGCTCATACAGAAACATACATATTTACGTTGGTTTGTTGGAGAAACTGTTACAGCGGCAAGGGAAGCGGTGACAATCGGCGATCGTTCGCTTATTTTTTCGGCACAGCTCGGATTTTCTACCAACAACACAATGCTGTGATGCTTTGTTGTCGCGTAGGTCCGTTGACAAAACGTGAGCTTCGGCACTTGGTTGTCCGTGTCAACGTAGATTTCCCACGAAGCATTGAGTGTACATATTTGCATATGTATGTACATATGTTGCATGTAGACAAATTTACAAACATTATGCGGATGGTCTGTCATATTTGTTTACATGCACGCATACATACATTATATACATATGAGCACATGTGCGACCATACATACAGTGGACCAATATATTTTTAGTTTACATACACCTAGTTCTATTAAATTTCGACACGTTTATTTGTTTCAAAATGGATAAATTTTGTGGTTTTTTTCTATCCATTTCATGATATGTATATTTAGCATTAAATATAGCATATCAAAATATTTTTTTTTTTACACAAATAAAAAAAATTTAAGTTAAAGCTTAAAATGAGCATAATTTATATCAAAAAAGTTTACGTACACTTATGATTGTTTATATAAATCAAAAGTAATTACAATACTTTTAACGGGTTTTGGCCTACATTTTGTTGCTATTAGTGTCCCTAGACATCGTTGTATGCTCCTCACTCAATTTCTAGAATTATTTCCGGATATTTTGACCCATTAAGTCCATGATCCAGCTTTTTGGCCTTATTTTGATGAAATTCGATGTTTTCGAATACGGTTTTCCAAAAAGTTCCAGATATTTTGAATAGGATTAATGTCTAGCGATTGCGGGACCTATGGAGTTATTTTTATTTCCATAACAACCATTCACGTACAAGATAAGTTGTGTGTTTTGGGTCGTTATCCTGTGGTAAATAGAAATGGCTGCTATTAACAGCCGATTTAAGCACACTTAAAATTTAAATCTTTTTCTTAAAATGCTCAGATACATATGCTTATACATTTTTGAAATGTACACAAAAAAATAAATCCCCAAACAGTAAGGAATTTGTTGAAGAGTGCTGGTTATCATAGACGAGTCGCGCGTCGTAAGCCATACATATATAAGGTTAATAAAAAGAAAATGTCGGCGTTTGCTAAACAATATTTAAACAAACCGTATTGGTTTTGGGAAAACATTGTGTTCACCGACGATTCAAAATTTAATAAATTTGGTTCGAATAGATCACGAAAAGTGTGGAGAAAGATCAATGAAGAGTCGCAAGGACAAAATGTATTGCCAATGGTAGAGCACTGTGGGGGTAATGTTATGGTTTGCGGGTGTATGGTTGCATCTAGAGTTGGACATTTGGACTTTATTAGTGAAAACATGGATAAGCATATGTATCTGAACATTTTAGGAAAAAAATTTAAATTTTAAGTGTGCTTAAATCGGCTGTTCATAGCAGCAAAACCAATTTCCAACAGGATACCGACCCAAAATACATGTCTTATCTTGTACATGAATGGTTGTTATGGAAATAAAAATAACTCCATAGGTCCCGCAATCACTAGACATTAATCCTATTCAAAATATCTGGAACTTTTTGGAAAACCGTATTCGAAAACATCGAATTTCATCAAAATAAGGCCAAAAAGCTGGATCGTGGACTTAGTGGGTCAAAATATCCGGAAATAATTCTAGAAATTGAGTGAGGAGCATACAACGATGTCTAGGGACACTAATAGCAACAAAATGTAGGCCAAAAACCGTTAAAAGTATTGTAATTACTTTTGTTTTATGTAAACATTCATAAGTGTACGTAAACTTTTTTGATATAAATTATGCTCATTTTAAGCTTTAACTTTAATTTTTTTTATTTGTGTAAAAAAAAAAATATTTTGATATGCTATGTTTAATGTTAAATATACATATCTTGAAATGGATAGAAAAAAACCACAAAATTTATTAATTTTGAAACAAATAAACGTGTCGGAATTTAATGGAATTAGGTGTATGTAAACTTTATTGGTCCACTGTATGTACTAAGCGATTATAGCCGAGTTAACAACAGCACGCCAGTCGTTTCTTCTTTTCGCTACGTGGCGCCAATTGGATATTCCAAGCGAAGCCAGGTCCTTCTCCACTTGGTCCTTCCAACGGAGTGGAGGTCTTCCTCTTCCTCTGCTTCCCCCGGCGGGTACTGCGTCGAATATTTTCAGAGCTGGAGTGTTTTCGTCCATCCGGACAACATGACCTAGCCAGCGTAGCCGCTGTCTTTTAATTCGCTGAACTATGTCGATGTCGTCGTATATCTCGTACAGCTCATCGTTCCATCGAATGCGGCATTCGCCGTGGCTAACGCGCAAAGGACCATAAATCTTTCGCAGAACTTTTCTCTCGAAAACTCGCAACGTCGACTCATCCGTTGTTGACATCGTCCAAGACTCTGCACCATACAGCAGGACGGGAATTATGAGTGACTTATAGAGTTTGGTTTTTCTTTGTCGAGAGAGGACTTTGCTTCTCAATTGCCTACTCAGTCCGAAGTAGCACCTGTTGGCAAGAGTTATCCTGCGTTGGATTTCTAGGCTGACATTGTTGGTGGTGCTTACGCTGGTTCCAAAGTAAACGAAATTATCTACGACTTCAAAGTTATGACTGTCAACAGTGACGTGAGAGCCAAGTCGCGAATGCGACGACTGTTTGTTTGATGACAGGAGATATTTCGTCTTGCCCTCGTTCACTGCCAGACCCATTTTCTGTGCTTCCTTGTCCAGCCTGGAGAAAGCAGAACTAACGGCGCGGGTGTTGAGGCCGATGATATCAATATCATCGGCATACGCCAGCAGCTGTACACTCTTATAGAAGATGGTACTTTCTCTATTTAGTTCTGCGGCTCGAACTGTTTTCTACAAAAGCAGGTTGAAAAAGTCGCCCGATAGGGAATCGCCTTGTCTGAAACCTCGTTTGGTATCGAACGGCTCGGAGAGGTCCTTCCCGATCCTGACGGAGCTTTTGGTGTTACTCAACGTCAGTTTACACAGCCGTATTAGTTTTGCGGGGATACCAAATTCAGACATCGCGGCATAAAGGCAGCTCCTTTTCGTGCTGTCGAAAGCAGCTTTGAAATCGAAGAAGAGGTGGTGTGTGTCGATTCTCCTTTCACGGGTCTTTTCCAAAATTTGGCGCATGATGAATATCTTGCAATTGCTATTCGAACTTCTTCATGGTCGGGTAATGGAACGTCTGCTCCATCGTCATCGATTGGGGAATCGGGTTCTCCTTCTCCTGGTGTTGTGCGTTCACTGCCATTCAGCAGGCTGGAGAAGTGTTCCCTCCATAATTTAACTATGCTCTGGGCATCAGTGACTAGATCACCTTTGGGGGTTCTACAAGAGTATGCTCCGGTCTTGAAACCTTCTGAAAGCCGCCGCATTTTTTCGTAGAATTTTCGAGCATTACCCCTGTCGGCCAGCTTATCAAGCTCTTCGTACTCACGCATTTCGGCCTCTTTCTTCTTCTGTCTGCAAATGCGTCTCGCTTCCCTCTTCAACTCTCGGTATCTATCCCATCCCGCACGTGTAGTGGTCGATCGTAACGTGGCGAGGTAGGCAGCCTGTTTTCTCTCCGCTGCGACACGGCACTCTTCGTCGTACCAGCTGTTCTTTTGCTCTTTCCGAAAACCAATGGTTTCGGTTGCAGCTGTACGTAAGGAGTTTGAAATTCCGTCCCACAGTTCCCTTATACCGAGTTGTTGACTAGTGCTCTCAGAGAGCAGGAGTGCAAGCCGAGTAGAAAATCGTTCGGCTGTCTGTTGTGATTGCAGCTTCTCGACGTCGAACCTTCCTTGTGTTTGTTGCGTGCGTTTTTTGCTGCACAGAGGCGAGTGCGAATCTTAGCTGCAACAAGATAGTGGTCCGAGTCGATGTTAGGACCCCGGAGCGCACGCACATCTAAAACACTGGAGACGTGTCTTCCATCTATCACAACATGATCGATCTGGTTGGTAGTTTTTCGATCCGGAGACAGCCAGGTAGCTTGATGAATCTTCTTATGCTGGAATCTAGTACTACAGATAACCATATTTCGGGCCCCGGCGAAGTCAATCAGCCTCAACCCATTAGGGGATGTTTCGTCGTGGAGGCCGAATTTACCGACCGTAGTGCCAAAGACACCTTCTTTGCCCACCCTGGCGTTAAAGTCGTCAAGCACGATTTTGACATCGTGGCGGGGGCAGCCTTCATAAGTGCGCTCCAAGCACTCATAAAAGGCATCTTTGGTCACATCGTCCTTTTCTTCCGTCGGGGCGTGGGCGCAAATCAGCGATATGTTGAAGAACCTTGCTTTGATGCGGATTGTGGCTAGACGTTCAATCACCGCAGTGAATGATAGTACTCGGCGACGGAGTCTCTCTCCCACCACGAATCCTACACCAAACTTGCGCTCCTTTATATGACCACTGTAGTAAATGTCACAAGGACCTACTCGTCTCTGTCCTTGTCCCGTCCATCGCATATCTTGGACGGTGGTGATGTCAGCCTTTGTTTTTACGAGGACATCAACCAGCTGGGCAGCGGCACCTTCCCAATTATAGGACCGGACATTCCAGGTGCATGCCCTCAATTCGTAGTCCTTATTTCGTTTGCCATGGTCGTCATCAAAAGGGGGGTCTCTCATCCGAGGCTGGGTATAGCTCTTCACTGGGGGTGTTTTTTTACGTGGCGGGTCCCAAACCCAGCGCACAACCCTTGTAGGGAATGTTTCGCCTTCTCACTTTAGCTCGCCTTCGAACATATGTTCTTAGGCTACCCAGAGGATACTTGGTCAAAGACCGGAAGTAGTGAGCTGCTTGAGCCATGTGTAAAAGAATCGTTTCTGGCCACTCCCAAGTGAATGGCGATCAGAGAACTTTCCTCACTTGCGTGAACTTCTACACATGACTCCATCCTCTTGTTATATTGCATAAAAGTGCAGGAGTAGAGCAGAAGAGGGCGCTTCTCACGCCCTATATCTAATCATATGGTAATGTTTTCTTCAACATTCATCGAATGGAATTGCAAAATCGACTGCTGAAACCCAGATATGTACTACACATAAGAAAACATAGGAAAATTTGTCAGCTATTATGCACTCATCTCAAATTATAATTCAACCTTTTCTTGTTCAGTTACAACTATCACTATAATTTATATATATGTGTATGTAAACAAAAATCACCCTGCCAACCACGAGCGGGTAAAAACCAGTGAATCAGTGGGTAATCATGTGAGTAGTAGATTCTACCCTGTTTTCCTCTCATACGTACGTATACATGTGATCATACATCTCTGTTGCGCTCATTCAGCAGTGTCATATAAAAAAGTATATCTGTCCTGCTCTAATATTTCCAATCGACGGCTGATGCAGGGTTGCGTTTTACACAGCTGATGCAGGGTTGTATTTTTTGATTCCTACTTTAAAAATTTCTTAAAATTTCAAAGAAAACTTTTTAAATTTTTAAATTATTAATTTTATTGTTTTTAATACATATTTATAAAATTGTCATTTATTGTAATTACATATATTAACGGTTACATTGTGTAAATAAAAATATATTTAATTAAAAAAAAAAAATTTTCATCTGAAAAAAGATTAATTAAAGAAAAGAATTATTAATACGCGAAAATAAAAAAGTGAAAAATGATCAAAAAGACAAATACCTGAAAATAAAAGAGTGGAAAAGATTGTAAAAGACAAACACCTGAAATAAAATAAAGGTTATTAAAACTTGAAAATAAATAATAATTATATTGAATTTGTAATATCTAAAAGAAAGAGAAAGATTAATTGTATAAAATGATAATAATATCTGAAATAAAAGATAAATATTATTTGATCATTTCAAATATAAAACAAACATTCGTTTTCAGATATTATATTGGATTGTGTAGGCCGCCTTAAACGCATAAAATACATACTTATGTACATATGTATGTATTTATTTCCAATTTCAATGTACACATTTTTTTTTACATACTTACTTATGCTTCTGATGATATTGCTGCTGTTGCTTTTTCCAATTCATTCCGATTTCCAATGCTATAAAAGCAAATGAAGTAATTATTTAAAAAAAAAATCACATAAAATTCACTTACTTACCTTCTTGTTGTACGAGCCTCCTTTACGATGGTTTGAGCACGAATGACATGCTTTTCTTTTGGCACTATTGACAATTATGTTTTCTCCTTCGTACTCATTCAAGTAAATCAAGAAATGAAAGAAACTTTTTCTCATCGCATTTAGGTAAACAAAAACTAACCCGAAAATGTCAATGTTCAAGGTTTTAATACAATCATTCAATTATTCCGTTCTTGGAATTGCTTAGCCTAAATCTTAAAACTAACGGCTTAAGCTAGTGGTAATGTAAATACAAGGGGTAAGTAATTATCTTTAGTTAAATATTGTAATAGATGAATTAAGGTAAGTAATAAATGAAGGTAATATAAATATATTATTAAGGTAAGTTTGCTATTTTGTACAATTCAATATTTATAAATTCTATGTTTATTTTTTTTTAATTTAGATTTAGGTTACAAAATATGTCTCTTGGCGCAACACCGGCCACCTTGATAGGATCAGGTTCCTTCAACGTCCATTGGAAGTAAGGGTAATTTGTGTATGGGGCGCTTAATCGTGCCCGCCTTCGTTGTTATGTCTGCGACTCGCACCTTGCCGTCTTGCCCTTCGACGGTTGCGACGACTTGTCCTGTTACCCACTGCAGCGGTGGTGTGTTGTCTTCGTGTACGAGGACGAGGTCGCCGGGCTACAGATTCCGTTTCGGGTGTAACCATTTGGTGCGCTCCTGAGGACCCGTCAGGTATGTTTTGGACCACTGTCGCCAAAACTGTTGCTTGAGACAGCAAACAAGTTGCCATCTCTCGCAGCAATGAATTGGGTCCATTGCTACCTGTGCTGGTGCGAGTGATCGCAGGGAGCACCCTTTTAAGAGATGTGCTGGAGTTAACGCTTCGCCGTCGTTGGGGTTCTGGTTCAGAGGTGTTAGGGGCCGAGAATTGAGGATTGCTTCCACTTCGGCAAACAGTGTTGATAGCTCCTCTGCTGTAAGGAGCACGTTGCCGATTGCGCGAACGATAAGATGTTTGGCGGACTTCACCGCGGCCTCCCATAATCCGCCGAAGTGCGGCGCCTGCGGTGGTATAAAGGTGAAGCTGAACCCTTCGTCTGCGGCGAATCCCTTCAATTCCGTTGACTGGGCCAGAAACGCCTCTTTCAGCTTGCGATCGGCGCCGACGAAGTTGGTTGCGTTGTCGCTGAATATCTTCTGGGGCATTCCTCGGCGACCAATGAACCATTTCAGGGCGAAAATAAATGAATTAGAACATATGTCCGAAACTAATTCTAAATGTACTGCTATTGAAGTGAAGCAAACGAAAACTGCAATATACATATGTTTTTACGGGTGGTCGACCGCGTATTTTTAGAGTTGTGTATATATAATCTACGCCACATATAAGAATGGGCCGTAGTGCTCGAAGTCTTTCGACTGGCGAATTTCCCATTATTTGGTTTTGCAACTTCGGCTTGTAATGAAAACAATATATACTGTTTCTTACGGTTCTAATGCAAGCTTCTCGGGCATTAATTAGCCATATGCGTTCTCGAAGAAGCGCAACCAACGCTTTAGCCCCAGCGTGGTGATTTCGAATGTGCAGGAACCGTAAATACGTTATAGCGAAGTGCGAACTTTTATTTAATAAAAGCAGAAATTTGGCATCGTATGGGAGATTTGAAAGACAGCGACATACCCGAGTACTCATGCAAAAACGGGTTGAGCTTTTGCAAGTTTGCGGGTAGGGTGGTACCTTTATGCAATTTTTGAATAACATTCGAAAATTCTGAATGTTGGACCACTTGTGCAATTTTTAGAAAACTCAAGTTTAGCTCTTCTGAAGACAAATCTTGTACCTTGGAGGATTTTGGTGGTCGCCTGATCCATCGTAATATATATGCGACCACACGAAGCAATTTTTTATGAAAAGAGAATTTTTTAATGAGGTCCAATATTGAATTTTTCTCAGCAGTCGAAATTAATGTAAATGTAGTTTTCTTCTTCTCTAATGCTTCGTCTTCTGGTGAGAGCTGGAAGTGGTTATTAATTTGTCATAATGCAGGGTCTTCTAGGAGGAACTGTGGACCGCCAAACCATATTGAATTATTCAATTCGTCCACGTTACAACCCCGAGACACTTGATCCGCAGGATTTTGTTTCGTTGGCACATGTCGCCAATGTACTTTGTCAGTCAACTCTTGGATTTCGGACACTCTGTGAGGATGGATGTGTCTTAATCCAATGTAAAATGATTTCAGAGTCTGTCCAAAATGTAACATTTTCGAAATGTCGACTCAACATGGGCGCTACACTTACCATAATTTCGAAAGAAGATGTGCTGCCGAGAGCTCAAGACGCGGAAGAGATTTGGTCTTCAGCGGAGACACTCTAGACTTTGCAGTAAGCAGCATACATTTAATACTACTAGCAGATTGGCTTCGTATGTACGTGCAGCATCCGTACGCCCTTATTGAGGCGTCGGAGAAGTCATGTATTTGGCAGATGGCACTCGACTCAACGTTTACGTAACGAGGAATGCTTATCGATGAGAGCTGCATTAGTTTGGTTTTAAAGTTCTGCCAGCTAGTGTCAAGGCGCACTGGAATCGACTCATCCCAATCTAGTTTTTTGGATCCAAAGCTCTTGTAATAAGATTTTTGCTTTGGTAACTAGTGGGGCTAGTAATCCAAGAGGATCAAAAAGGCGAGCAGAAACTGACAATATATTTCTTTTAGTGGCTCGCAGATCATTAAAATTGTCATCTAAAACAAAGCGAAACAAATCCTCTTTCGGCAACCAATGGATTCCTAACGTTTTAGTGGAACTTTTGTCATTGAAGCTTAATGACTTTTCAGTGCAATCACTGTCGAAAAAATTAGGGTGGTTCGAAAACCATTTCGTTAAGGTGAATCCAGCCGAGTTTAATATTTGAATTACCTCACTTCTCAAAAGATCTAGAGACTCAAAATTTTCGGACCTTGTTAATAAATCATCAACATAAAAGTCTCCTTTGATGGCCAATGAACCGAGTGGATATTTCATTGTATTGGCATCACTGAGCATTTGCAAACACCGTGTTGCGAGAAATGGAGCAGGCGCAGTGCCGTATGTTACGGTGTTAAGACGAAAAATTTGTATTTGCTCTGAAGGATGCTCTCTCCACACAATAAGCTGACAATTTCTGTCTTCTTCATGCATAATTATTTGACGGTACATTTTAGTAATGTCCGCTCTTAGTGCATACTTGTGTAAGCGAAAACGAAGAAGAGTTGAGTATAACTCTTCTTGGATGATTGAACCTACCAATAAAAGTTCATTCAACGCTATTTGAATTGAAGATCGACTCGAGGCATCAAATACAATACGCAATTTGGTTGTTGTGCTCTCGGGCCTTAAAACGCATTGATGCGGAATGAAGTAGTGTGGCTCACTCGGGATCTTATTGTTCGTTGGGCTCATGTGACCCAATGCTTTATATTCATTCATAAAGTCCAGATACATTTTGCGAAGTTCTGGATCTTTTAATGTCCTCTCCAGGGCCTGAAACCGTCGAACTGCGGTTTCATAGGAGTGACCGAGTAACTTACGGTCAGCTTTAAAAGGCATTCTGATTTGAAGGCAATACTTAAGTAGTATATACGAAAAAATTTTCACACTCTTGTTGCTCTCGTGTGAATTTCATGCCATTTGATTCTGGAGGTAATTCTTCTAGAGCCCAATATTTTTGGACTACTGAATCGATTGACGTTAAGTCTTCTTCAGCTTGGCATAATTTGCTATGTAATCTGGGAGGAGAACTTATATTACCGGCGTATTTGCCAGATACAATCCATCCTAACAGTGTTTTCTGATGAGTTGGTTGGTTAGGACCATTTTTAATTTGACCAACAGCTAAAAGATCCAAAAATGTTTCAGCACCCAATAGGATATCCACTTTTTTAGATTTGTGGAATTCTGGGTCCGCCAATTCAATATTGTGCGGAATTTTCCAGCCACTAACATAGATGTTATGGTCTGGATGATTTGCCGAAATGCATCGCATTACCCAGAATTCCGCCGAAAATTCAAAATTATTTAACCGCGACTTGACAAATGCGCTTAGTTTTGACCCCACTTTTGTATTGGAATTGCCAATTCCAATTACGCTTAATGTTTTGTGCTGATGGCGAATCCGCAACTTTTGTGCCAAGTCCTCAGTCATAAAGTTGACCTGGGAGCCTGAGTCCAGCAAAGCTCTCGCAGGCAGGTAATCTTCACAGCTGGTCCTCATTACTGCTGTTGCCAACATGACCCGATCCGGCATACTGGCTGTATGCATGGCATGTGTGGTTGATGGTTGCGGACGAGGTGCAGCGGGGAAGGACACTGGATACTGGTGCAACAGCGAGTGATGAGATCGATTGCATATGCGGCAACGATCCGCTCCGCATTTGGAAACGGTATGTCCCTTACGCAAGCAATTTATGCATAAGGGTACCGATTTGACGAACTCGAATCTCTGTTGCACCGGAAGAGCCTTGAAAGTAGGGCAGGCAGTTAGATGGTGATCCCTCGATTTGCGTTGTAGACAATTAGGCTGCCTTGTGTTTGCAGCAGCTAGCGCCGTTTTGGTCGTATCCACTTGTTGTTGTTTCCCATGACTCGCATTGCTTGTAGATATAGGCTCCGTCCTTGAGTATGATGATCCTTCCGCTGATAGCTGCTGGTACCTCCTATTTAGGGTGGCTTCACAGTCCTTCCACAGTGGCAGTTTGTCATAGTCCAGCGCTTCTTCCCATTTGGATCGGGTGGCAGAATCAACCTTTGTCATTACAATGTGTATGATTATTGCGTTTGTTATTTGTTTTTCATCGCCCAGCGATAGCAGTGAATCATATATCGCTGATACTTCGTCAATCATTGAACGCAGGGAAGGCGCAGATGGCTTTGGGATGGTTGGCAGCTCAAAAAGTTTAGATATTGTATTGAAAAAAATCAAACATTTATTAAACATAATTACATAAACCTTTTTGAGACTTGCCAACGCTTTCGGGTAATTTTCATCCGACATCTGAAACGCTTTAACTGTTCCCAAAGCCTCTCCAGATATACAATTAACCAAATGGTTGAATTTTTCATTATCTGGGATATTTGGATCGTTATGAACCAAGCTCTCGAAAAAATTTCATACAATTTTTGAATTCTGAATATTCTCCCTTGAATTTCGGCAAATTCATTTTAGGGAGCCTTGAGCTGTGAGAAGCTACAAAAGATGTTTCGGCACGTGAAGTTTTATTTTTCGCTAAAATTGACTTTATTATGGACTTCGTTTCAACGATGATGTCCTCCAACTCCCCTCGGGCCATGTCGTCTTCAACAATTCCAATTCTATTGGACCTAAAGACGTAGTCTTTTCCAGAAGGCCCGTTTTAATGCGCAAAATACTACTTTTCGCAACCGTTCTTTGACGTCTTAACGATTTTAAGTCCGTCAACTCCTTACTTGGAGACAGGTTTGCGAGAGTTGGCTTTGGCTTGCCCATTTTTGCTTGTTTAAATTAAATTTCCGAAAAAATACTATAACAGTTGGCAGCAGATATATTAAGAATCGATAACGAAAACGAAAAATAAATGCCGATTCCCAAATATACGAAAGCCAAACCAATAGCAATAAGTTGGCAACAAATATATTTGGAATCGGTTACGAAAACGAAAAAAAATAATATCGATTCCCAAGTATACGAAAGCCAAACCAATAACTGCGCAAAATGAGCAATAGCACAAAAAAGTAATTTAATCGGAAAATGTCCGAACGAAAATGCACAAAAATTGCGAAAAATCGACCGATAATTGCAAACGCGGATCGAAAAAAATGCGAAAAACGAGATAATCAGGGGTGTTGTGGAATCCAAGACAGAATTGCTTAGCTGTCAGAATTGCAAACCAATTCTGATTATTAGTGGTGTCACAGAATCTTATTGGATTTTCGTCTTTTCGAACAAACTCAAAACCAATATTCGAATCAGCTGTTTATTAATGTGACAAAACTTGCAAATGAATACATTTGGTAGCAATCCTATCAAAGTTTTTAATGAGTTCTGAATTAAAGAAAGAGTTTAAGAGATAACATTTATCGAATGAATAAAGACGCATTTGGATGTTAAATTACGTTTATAACGTTTTGTAAATCTTCTTTAAGGGGAACCTGCTTTAAAAGCTTAAAAAAAAATGAATTTTTTTCTGCTTAAATCTCTTTAAAAATTATTTAAATATAAAATAGAATATTTCCCCAAAGTTATAGATGGGAATTCGAAAAATTGTCAAAGCTAGAAGGGAAATAGGGACCGAGCGTCTAGCAGATACATACTTATATGTACATATGTGTGAGTTCAACGATTTTTCTTAATTAGCGCGCACTAAACGTCGTATGGAATTGGAACAAATCTTTGGCATTAAATTATCTTCTATTTAAACTAAAAGAACTAAGAAAAGTTAAGTTTGAACATAAGTTAAAGTAAAATTTTTTTAGTCAGAAACCACTTTTTTTCAAATTTTAGAATTTTTATTTTTTTTTTAGTTTTATTAGTTTAACTTGAACATAATTTATTAAAAACTATGAATCTCTTTGAATTTTTGTTTCCGAAAGAAATCGCGACCTGCATCTTAACCGGCATATACATATGCGAAAAGCATCTGGCAATTGCTTCCCCCAGGTAAGCCTTTAAAGGTTTCGTATAGAAAAAATTTGCGGATGATGTTTAAATAACTATAAATCTTAGAAACTTCGCTTTAATCAATTATTTCTTTCCCTCCCAAAAAAAACTCAAAAAATCGATTTTTTTAAGCCTCTAAAGCAGCCGTTCTTTTAAATATCCGAATTTTTTTTCAAAACTTAATAATTAAGACATTTCGTGTTTTATTCTTATGTTTTCTCCTATAGAAATAAAGATTAATCAATTCGTAACAATAAAATAACTTGATTTCTTAACTTACATTTCAGATCTGTGTGCGACTATCTTCTTGATTTGTTTCTGACAGCAAAACCAATAAAATTGGTTTCCGTAACACCCAAAACCGATACAAATTCTGTTTCGAATATCAAACCAATAATATCTGAATTCATGACACCTACTGCTTTTTTTGATCGGTTTCAATTCTGATTCCTACAACTATCAGATTCCACAACACCCCTGAATTTAATTTTGCAATTAATAATTTTTTCACCTTTATTTCAAAATAAAGGGCTACCCCAAAATCCGTTATTCACCTTGAATTCGTATATGTACGTATGAGTATATACTAATATATATATGTATGTATGTATAATAAATACAATCCAATACAATATAGTCAATATGATATAAAGTGAAAAGGGAGAGCCAAAAACTGAAAGTGCACTTGTTTTGTTGTAGTTTGATTTTTTTTCACTGCTTTCAGTAATTCGCACTCGTTACCTGGTGCGTCGGCTGTTTGCCGGCGGTTACGTCCCTTTGGCGCAGGATACAGCGGCAACTCAATCCCACGACGGCAGCGGCAGCAGCGGCTTGATGGCAACAGCGACTTGATGGCAGCGGCAGAGTGATGGCACCAGCGATTTGAGAGCAGCAGCGACTTGATGGCAGCGGATTGATGACAGCAGCGACTTAGCGGATGTTCTTGCGGAGTTTTGTAGCTGCACTGGAAGCGGTAACTTTTAGTGGTACGGCACAAAAAGCGGTAGATATTAGCGACACTTCACGGTTAAATCTCAATTTGGAAATATTTCAAACACTTTGGTGCTGTTATCATAAAACTCACTGTACTTGCAGTTTCTTTACAACGTACATATATTATATATGTATATGTCTTTATATATGCATATACATACATACGTCCGCCAGCCCAAGCCTACACTTTTTATTCCTTTTCTTTATTTTCTCTTGCTTTGGATAATTGCCGGTGTGTCCATATGTATGTACTTTTATAACGTTAGCACACTTCACTTCACGTATATATGTATGTATAAAGTATATATTTTTAAATATATTTTTCTCCTTTAGCCTTTTTTGGTATATGCACATATATTTCCCACTGTGTTTAACACTTTGACTCCACTTTTCTATCTTTTTATTTAAAAAATTCTTTAATTTTTATGTTTTATTTATTTCTTTATTCTTTTTTTGTATGTACTTAGGTACCACTGCACTACACGTTTTTGCCTTGTGTTTTCTATGTAAGTATATAAGTATGTGATGTTTTTTTATTTTAGGTTTGATTTGTTCAATTTGTTTTTTCGCACTTCACTTCCGAAGACCTTTGGCTCTTTTAGAAAAAATTAACTAAATCCACGCACTATGTCCCTGTTCGGGCGCCATGAAAAATTCTCAAGCTTTTTTGAAAATCGAAAAGTTACTTGGGAATGCGCAAATTAATTTAAATACTTATTGCCTGTCACTATTACGATATAATTAGCGAAAAAGATGAAAGACGCGTGCGTTCGATTTCAAGGTTTTTAATACAATCATTCAATTATTCCGTTCATGGAATTGCTTAGCCTAAATCTTAAAACTAACGGCTTAAGCTAGTGGTAATGTAAATACAAGGGGTAAGTAATTATCTTTCGTCAAATATTGTAATAGATGAATTAAGGTAAGTAATAAATGAAGGTAATATAAATATATTATTAAGGTAAGTATGCTATTTTGTACAATTCAATATTTATAAATTCAATTTCATAAGTTCTTATAACAATTTTATATTTCATTTTTTTAAATTTAGATTTAGGTTGCAAAAGATGTCGCTTGGCGCAACAGTTGTATTGAAATATTTGACACAAGTGGGTAGCCGTGGTTGGCAGGGACTGTACCCTGCCAGTAGCTGTGTGATTTTATTTCGTATTTTTGAAGCAAAAGATTTTCAAATGATTCTTACATGAATTTTGAACACATGCTTTTGTTTTGAAATATATTTGTTTTATTTATGAATTGTTTTGGCTTTTAACATAAAACGATAGAAAGTAGACGTTCTTGAGTTATAAATACAGTGGCGTAGCTACAACTTCGGGCGCCCATGGCCAAGGATGTTCTGCCGCCCACCTTTATCTACCTACCTAAATATCTTCGATATTAAGCATATAAAATTTAGGAAGGCCACGCAAATTCTGAAGTTCCAAAATTCTCACAATACGGTTTTTGAGGAAATTGATAGTAAATTTACTAGACATCTTATTAAAAGCCATAAAAAAACCCATTTTCGCCCTATATCTTGTACACTTTTGACACAATTTTCAGGAATTTTTGCCCGAATTGGAGTTTTAAAAAACAGTGAAGACGTTGCGACCGGGGCGACGGCCCTCTTCGACTAGATGCCGTAGATTTTATCAAAATCGTGAGTGCCTCTTAAGCACAATTATTACAATCTAAGTATATAGTTTTGGTGGCATAAAGAACTCAACTTCTTCTTGGCTCTTTATGTCAACTCTACAGTAAAAAATGAAAACACTGAGCTTCTTTGCTTAGGTCTAGTCTTCGACTGAACCAAGCTTTATTTCAATCTGTGCGACTTACATTCTAACTTGATGTGCGCGCAGGCACTTTATACTTACATACATACACACATCTGCATGCATGCTAAAAGAATTTGTTTTATCAGCAGAAAATGTGTAAGCAGGCTTCTCTTATTTCAAGAAAAAGTTCAGGTTTCGAAATCTTTCTTGAAGTGGATAATGTTTATTTATTTATTATTGGGTTTATGTATGTCAATATGTGACTTCTCTACCCCTAGATTCAATGGTCTCCATTAAATATCTAATATTGAATGCTGCCAAATTTTCTTATCATTACTAGTGATTATAAAACTTATTTATGATTATAAAAGTATTGTTATTGTTTTGAGCTTGAGATTGGACCAATTACTTTTCTTGTGTTTTCCTCATTTCAAAGAGGTTGAATTTGTAACTCTACATTTAAATTCGTATTTTTATTTCTCTTATATATTACACATTTTACCAATATTCCTATTGCTATTAATAATATTATTAGTAGATATGCTTATTCCATCGTTTACATTTTTGTGTATTTTTAATTCTTCCAATTTGTTAATAGTTTTTTCTTGATTTATTATTATTTCTAAGAAATGTATTACTTTTTCAAACTGTAATACATCAGTTTCTTTTTCAGGGAAAATATATCTTTCTTCTACAATACCTTTTTTGTTTTGGAATGATTTATTTTTTAACTCAACTTTACAATTATAAAAATTTATTAATGCATTTCTTTCGAGTACAATTTTTCTATTGTCACAGCTTTGTTTCATTTTTATTTTATATGCATTTTTAATCAGGATAGTATCATCTTCGATCCTTCGATCATTGTGTCATTGTTATATTCGTATTTACATTGGTTAGATGGACAAACTTTAAATTCTTTTAAGTTTTTGAAATGTGCTCCTTTTGTATATTTTTATATTTTGTTTCCTATTGTAATTGCATATTTCTGTTCTCCTATCATTTCAAAATGTTGCCTATTAGGTAATGGCGTTATTAGTATTAGATCTGCTTTAACGTGTGTAATTGGTATTTTTATAGCTAAAAGTAATGTGTCATCTTTATATGAAAAATGTCAATATTGAATCTTTCAATTTCTTCTGTTGATAATATACTAGGGTGTAGTATATTATGCTTTGCTGAAGCTATGTTTTCTTGAATTCGTTCAATTTTACTTTCTAAGTGTTTAAGTTTAAGCATTTGATCTGTATAAAACATGTGTTTTATAATTTTTTCGTTTGATTTATTTATTTTTTCAAAGGTTTTTAGTATTTCTGTGCTATGTTGTTGTTGTTGTTGTAGCGGCAGAATTCTGCCTATCGTCTTCTATGGTTCTTTTTAATGTATTAATGGATTTATTGAAGTTGTCATTTATATATATTTGTTGATTTACCGCTCCTATTATCTTATGATTGTTTTTCTCTATTGTTTCTAAATGTTGTAGTATGTTTTCCCTATCTTCATCGTCCATTGTTCGGGAGAGCCATTTGTATGTAGTTTCTACAATATTAAACAGTCCTCTGCGTTTTCTGTTATTTCCTATAACTACTATGTATCTTGGTTGTGTTTTGTTAACTCTATGATTCTTTCTATATTTATTCTGAAAATCTTGTATGTTTACCCTGTTTTATTTTTTATTGATATTTTTTATTATATTTTCTTTCTGTGTTTGTAATTTTTCCGCGAGTTTGTTTAGTTCTTGTTCGGAAAGTAAGTTATTTATGAAATCAATTGGCCTCTTTTTTGTCGTAGAATGTATGGTATTATTATAAACAGTTTTTGCTTTGAATACTTTTTCTTTTAGATTGTCGTTGTTATTTGCATCGGCATTAAAAAGTCTTAAGTGTTCATTCAAAGTTAAGTGTAATCTTTCAACATCTGCGTTTCCTGTTTTATTATAAGTGGTCGTTAGGTGTAGGTTTATTTTATTATCTTTTAAGAATTGTTTTATTGGTACTGTATCTAATTCATTGTCTCTTACTAAAGTTTCCGGTTTGCCTAAATAATGAATTCTTTCTTTTATGGCATTTACAATTGATATCCAAGCTCTGTCCTTTAATTACTTGGCTGTTGCGTATTTTGTTAATTTATCATTGCTTGTGAGCTACATTATGCCTCTTCGTGGGTACCAAATATCAAAATGAATAATTTCATTATGTTTTTTAGGAGTTTCCGTAATATTTAAACTATGTTTGATATGGTTTCTATCGAACTTCGCCTTATTGCATATTTCACAATTATTGATGTATTTCTGTATTTCTTTTTGTAATTTGGGTAGTAGTGTGTTTTTTTTATTTCCTCAAATATTTCGTTTATTACCCTGTGATTATTTTCCAGGTGTTTCTCTTCTATCAATGTTAAAAGTTCTCTTTTGTCTGTTACATCTTTTAAAATTATGTTTGATTTCATTATTTTTAGATTTGCATTATTTGCGAAAAATTTTATATATAACTCTTGAATTTGTAGAAATAATTTGTCATCTGGGCAGTAAATTACGATTAATCTTTTTTCCGGTAGGTTCTCTTGCATTATTTTTAAAATGTCACTTTCAAGTGTTACGTTTATTATGTTTTTTATTTTCCTTTGATGTATTATTTAATTTATTATTGATTGCCTTTGCGCTCTTTGAATTATAAGTTGATTTTTATATATATTGACAGCATTTTCTGTTATTTTTATGAAGTATGTATTGTCCGTTTCTGCACTATGTACTGTATTAATGTCATCATCATTGAATATTTCATTTAAATTCAATTCTACCATATTATTATTTTCATAATTTAGTCTGCTTAGACCATCTGCAATTAAATTTTCTTTTCCTTTTGTGTATAAAATGTCGAAATCAACATCATTGAGATTAATTTTCCACCTTTGGAGTTTAGCATTTGGTTCTTTTAAGTTGTTCAGCTAAACTAATGGTCTATGATCAGTTTTAATAACAAAGTGTCGGCCAAATAAGTACGGACGGAAATATTTCGTTGCCCAAACTATTGCGAATAACTCTTTTTCTATCATACTATAATTTTTCTCATGTCCATTCAAAGTACGACTGGCAAATGAAATTGTTTTGTTATCTTGCATAAGGGCTGCTCCTAGAGCAAAATTATTCGCATCTGTCACAAGAGTAAAAGTTTTTGTGAAATCTGGGTGGATTAAAATGGGGTAATTTTTTATCAACATTTTTAATTTAAAGAAAGAATCTTTGTAATCTTGGTCATTAATGTTTATTTTTGAGCCCTTTTTTAAATATTTTATTAAATGGTATGCTATTTTAGAGTAATCTTTAATAAATCTCCTATAGTATCCCGTAATACCTAAAAATGCTTTTATTTCCTTAACGTTTCTTGGAAGTATAATCTTTTCTATTGCTTCCACTTTTTGAGGGTTTTATTTAATACCATCTTTTGTAATCAAGTGACCTAGGAATTTTGTTTCTTGTCTTAGGAAATCGCATTTATTTAATTGGATCTTTAGATTTTTTTCTTTTATTCTCATTAAAATTTTGCTCAATGATTCTACGAGTAGGTGCTCTTCTACGCTTGTAGAAAATACTAGAGTATCGTCCATGTACACAATGCAAATTTTGCCGATATATTCTTTTAATATATCGTTCATTAACCTTTGGAACGTTGCCGGTGCATTTCGCAATCCGAATTGCATTCTTAGAAATTCATAATGTCCATTTGCAGTGGAGAAAGCTGTTTTATGTATGTTGTGTTCGTCCATTTCAATTTGATGAAAGCCTTTGGCTAAGTCGAGAGTGGAAAAATATTGGCATCTTCCCAATTTGTCAAATATATCATCTATATTTGCAATTGGAAATCTGTCTTCTGCAGTTACGCTGTTCAACTTCCTCTAGTCGATCACAAGACGTCATTTTTGTTCATTGGACGCAACCAAGTTTCTTTGGTACCAGCCAAATAGGGCTGTTGTAAGGACTAGAGGAGGCTCTAATTATCCCTTGGGTTAACATTTGGTTTATTTGTTTTTCTATTTCCGGTCTGTGTATTTATGGGTATCGGTAGATTTTAGAGTAAATCGGAATATCATTTTTGGTTATTATTCTATGTTTTGTTGAACTTGTAAATGCTAAAATATCATCTTCGTAGTAAAATACGCTTCTAAATATTTTTAGTATATTTATAAGTCTACTTTTGTCTATACCGATAAGATGATTGGTGTCAACGAATTCTGTGACACATTTATCTTTTATGTCTTTATAGCTCATTTCGTTATGTATTTCTTCTTCTTTTGTTAGATAAAAAGTCAGTATTGTTTTATTTGTTTTTATAATTCTGTTTGGGTAGTATATTATCGCATTTATCTTCGTTAAGATATTGTTACCAACGAGTCCGTCAAAGTTCTTGTTAAAATTACATTCCAGGAATTCACATATGATTTCTTTTCCATTAAGTTCTTTAAATATTGGGAATCTGCAAAGTTTCTTAACTTCCGTTTTTCTTCCCATTGCTGTGACTTGCATATCTACTTCCCTCTTCCATTTCGGGTTACAAACATTTTCGTTGATCAAACTGAACTCTGCTCCAGTGTTAATGATGAAATATAACATTCTTATGTGTATATCTATTATTATATAGGGTAATTGTTTTGTGGATTCCACTGAAAATTTGTATTTGCATTGCCAATATCCATAGGCTCTGGTTTATTGCGATTTGATATTGCGGACCGATTATAATTTCCTGATTGGTTGTAATTCCGCGTTTGATTCCCATCTCTTTGTTGATTAAAGTTTCTCTGTGGGTTGAAATTGAAATTTCCTTGTTGTAGTTTGGTTTGATTCGTTGCCACTGTTAATATTATTACCTACATTCCGTGGGATATAGCCACCGTTATAATTGTTGTTATTGTTATTTTTGTTTCTTGGGACATAGTCACCGTTATACCTGTTTTGTGGCATATAATTGTTATGTTTATTATAACTACTATTAAAAGTGGAGATATTATTTATATTTTGGTTGGGTCTGGAAAATGTTCTATTGTTAACGTTATCGCTAAAATTAGTCCTACGATAGCTATTAGGGTTAGGATCTTTCCTTTGTTGCCCTAGCGCTGTGAAGGCTTGATGTCTAGCTTCTAATATTATTTTGTATGCCTTTTCTAGGCTATCCGGGTCTCTTGCTATAATCATAGTATTAGTGGGTTCTGGGAGATGTTCCTTAAATGATTTCAGTGCTATCCTATTATGATGCGCTAATATTCTATTATGTAGTTTATTCCTAATTTTATTTACTTTAAAATTATAATTTTCTATTGTTGAGTCGAGACTGATCCATAAGTTCCGCTGAACTTCTCTTTTCCCCGAAATTGCTCAGAAGTATTTGTTTCAATGTTTCCCAATCACTAACTTGTCCATATCTGTATTTCCCTAGTTTTTCCTACGCATCTTCCTTTCAGAAAATTGAATACAATTTTTTGGTTACCTACATACATCAAAAGTTAGTATTGTGGGTAATATGTCTTTAATTTGTTTAATAAAGTCTGTTAATTGGTTCGGATCTCGTCCATCAAATTCTGCAGTTCCATTAATACAGTTCAAAGTGAGTTAAAAAATGGTATGGTGGATGCTTCCATTTTGAGAAAATTTTATTTCGAGTGAAAATTATATAAAAAAAGAACGAACGTATTTATTTTGATTCAACTTAGTTTTATACATTAAGTACCTACTGGGTATTTTAATTGCTATTGTACAGTTTGAGAGGTACTGTCTACTCTTGTAGTGAAGACGCCTATCTAACAGTTTCAAAGAAAACTAGTCGAGACACATTAACAATTTTATCATTTTTGGAGTCACTGTTTTAGTGAAACATTATTATTTGACTTCGATTTTGCAACACTCTGTATACGCGCGATTGAATTTTTATTTGACACTATTGTGCAATAGTTTTTATACTCTCGGAACAATGTTGCTAAGGAGAGTATTATAGTTTTGTTCACATAACGGTTGTTTGTAAGTCCTAAAACTAAAAGAGTCAGATATAAGGTTATATATACCAAAGTGATTAGGGTGACGAGTAGAGTCGAAATCCGGATGTCTGTCTGTCTGTCCGTCCGTATGTCCGTCCGTCTGTCCGTCCGTCCGTGCAAGCTGTAACTTGAGTAAAAATTGAGATATCATGATGAAACTTGGTACACGTATTCCTTGGCTCCATAAGAAGGTTAAGTTCGAAGATGGGCAAAATCGGCCAACTGCCACGCCCACAAAATGGCGGAAAACGAAAACCTATAAAGTGTCATAACTAAGCCATAAATAAAGATATTAAAGTAAAATTTGGCACAAGGGATCGCATTAGGGAGAGGCATATTTGGACGTAAGTTTTTTTGGAAAAGTGGGCGTGGCCCCGCCCCCTACTAACTTTTTTGTACATATCTCGGAAACTACTTTAGCAATGTCAACCAAACTCTACAGAGTCGTTTTCTTCAGGCATTTCCATATACAGTTCAAAAATGGAAGAAATCGGATAATAACCACGCCCACCTCCCATACAAAGGTTATGTTGAAAATCACTAAAAGTGCGTTAACGGACTAACCAAAAACGTCAGAAACACTAAATTTTACGGAAGAAATTGCAGAAGGAAGCTGCACCCAGGCTTTTTTTAAAAATTGAAAATGGGCGTGGCCTCGCCCACTTATGGACCAAAAACCATATCTCAGGAACTACTTAACCGATTTCAATGAAATTCGGCATATAATACTTTCTTAACACCCTGATAACATGTACGAAATATAGGTGAAATCGGTTCACAACCACGCCTTCTTCCAATATAACGCTATTTTGAATTCCATCTGATGCCTTCTCTGTATAATATATAGTACATTAGGAACCAATGATGATAGCGGAATAAAACTTTACAAAAATACGGTATTTGAAAAATATGTAAATGACGTATAATGAAATCTCGATTCTCACTTTATCAAGCGAGAGTATAAAATGTTCGGTGACACCCGAACTTAGCCCTTCCTTACTTGTTACACATTGTTTTGTATTTTCTTACTTACTATAAAAAATTTAAATATATTTTTATATATAGTATATGTATTTTTCTTACTCTTATTTGTTCTGCTGTTGCTTTTGTTGTAATTGCTGTTACTGCTGCTGCTGCTTTATAGATTGCATCCAAACTCAAATAACCGCTACCGTTGTACGAATGTTTTTCATTAAAAATCACGCTTTATTTATTTATATATTTTGAAAGCTCATTATTTGCTGATTTTGTTTAAGGTTTTCTTGCCTTGCATTTAACACGATTTAAATGTTTTTATAGTATTTTAGCAATGTTTTTGTACATATAGTTCTATTAATGTTTTGCTATAAATATATTATTGTTTTCCACAATTCTATTAATATTTACACTTTTTTCTTTGCACTATTAATGCCGGCGCTCTCATTAGCTTCCCGAAGTTGTTAGTTTAAGAGTGCATTATCAACTCTCTTCCAATGAATTAATTGTGAATTCTTGATTTCCTTGTCGCCAGTTTTGGTTCACTTACTAACTTCCCAAAATTGTTAGTTCTTAATTGTTAGTTTATCCTAGTCGCCAGTTTTGGGTGACTTATTTATGAAATATTGACGCGTGATGTTGCTCGATTTTTGAATTCTCGTCGCCAGTTTTGGTGGCATAAAGAACTCAACTTCTTCTTGGCTCTCTATGTCAACTCTACAGTTAAAAATGAAAATACTGAGCTTCTTTGCTTAGGTCTAATCATCGACTGAACCAATCTTTATTTCAATCTGTGCGGCTTACATTCTAACTTGATGTGCGCGCAGGCACTTATACATTTGTTTATACTTACATACATACACACATCTGCATGCATGATAAAAGAATTTGTTTTATCAGCAGAAAATGTGTAAGCAGGCTTCTCGTATTTCAAGAAAGAGTTTAGGTTTCGAAATCTTTCTTGAAGTGGATAATGTTTATTTATTTATTATTGGGCTTATGTATGTCAATATGTGACTATATATGGTATACAAAAGAGAAAGAGAAATTTTGTATGTACATACATATGTATGTATTTTTCTCATAAACTCCGAAACGGCTGAGCAGATTTCAATGAAATTTTAGGACGATCTTCGGGATGGATTTTAATGTTCCTAAAACAATTATCGATGCGCATACTTATTTAGATTTTTAAATACACTTACGCTGACGCTTATTTGGCCTAGTCCCGCGCAAACAATATTTCACACTCTCCACTTTTACTTAGAACGAAGCAGTTGAGCGATCGTAGGCAAGGAGAGTTTATTTGACGAAATTCCACATAATTATTTTAGTTATTTTTATCGAGTTTAATTAAAACGCTTTAAAATTAGTATAACTTTATATATATTTTTATGTTTACGTATAAGCTCTAAGTTATCTGTATTTCTCAATAAGAATTAGGTATTATAATAATTTATCCTGACATAAACAGCTGCTGTAAACACTAGGGTGTGCCATTTTGAGGCAACCTTTTTTTCAACTGAAAAACAGGCTCAAAACTTTCGGAATGTGTAAAAAAAGTCACTCAAAAGATGAGTTCTTAATATTAATATTAAGAGGTGCCTCTTTCAAATTTTCTGTTTTCCATATAAATTACTCGAGAATCGAGTTTTCTCGTAAAATAATCGATTTTTCGAATGTCAAGAATCGATTCTTAATCGACTTCGACTACTGAAGATCGATTCCGAAAAATCGATTATTTTACGAGAAAACTCGATTTTCGAAAGTAGAATCGGAATCGAGTTTACCATCCCTACTGGCAGCCATCGCGTGCACATATAATAACCTCCGTACAATAACCACCACAAAAAAAATGATTTTTTTTTTTCCATGTAATTTATATGGGAAACAGAAAATTTGAAAGAGGCACCTCTTAATATTAATGTTAAGAGCTCATCTTTTGAGTGACTTTTTTTTACACATTTCGAAAGTTTTGAGCCTGTTTTTCAGTTGAAAACCTTTTGCCTCAAAATGGCACACCCTAGTAAACAGACTGCTTGACAGATCGCGCTAATTTTTGGCATCATAATTAAGGACAGTTGTACCAGCCTAGGAAAAAAAATTTACATGTCTTCCATATAAGCGGGAGATGAGAGGGGGAAATGAAGAATTCCCAATACTTTCTTGTCAGGGCGTATATGAGTAAGTGGGGAGCATATATTGGCAACAAAATGTAGGCCAAATACCGCTAAAAGTTTTGTAATTATTTTGATTCATATAAATAATCATTAGTGTACGTAAACTTTTTTGATATAAATTATGCTCATTTTAAGTTTTAGCATTAATTTTTTTTATTTGTGTAAAAAAAAAATATTTTGATATGCTAAATTTAATAATATAAATATACATCTTTTGAAATGGATAGAAAAAAAACACAAAATTTATTCGTTTTATAACAAATAAACGTGTCGTAAATTAATAGAACTAGGTGTATGTAAGGAGGATGGAGTCATGTGTAGAAGTTCACGCAAGTGAGGAAAGTTCTCTGATCGCCATTCACTTGGGAGTGGCCAGAAACGATTCTTTTACACATGGCTCAAGCAGCTCACAACTTCCGGTCTTTGACCAAGTATCCTCTGGGTAGCCTAAGAACATCCGTTCGAAGGCGAGCTAATGTGAGAAGGCGAAACATCCCCTGCTTAGGGTTGTGCGCTGGGTTTGGGACCCGCCACGTAAAAAACACCCCCAATGAAAAGAAAGCGGCAGCCTCGGAAGAGAAACCCCCCTTTTGATGACGACCATGGCAAACGAAATAAGGACTACGAGATAAGGGCATGCACCTGGAATGTCCGGACCCTTAATTGGGAAGGTGCCGCTGCCCAGCTGGTTGATGTCCTCGCGAAAATAAAGGCTGACATCACCGCCGTCCAAGAAATGCGATGGACGGGACAAGGACAGAGAAGAGTAGGTCCTTGTGACATTTACTACAGTGGCCATATAAAGGAGCGCAAGTTTGGTGTTGGATTCGTGGAGGGAGAGAGACTCCGTCGCCGAGTACTATCATTCACTCCGGTGAATGAACGTCCAGCCACAATCCGCATCAAAGCGAGATTCTTCAACATATCGCTGATTTGCGCCCACGCCCCGACGGAAGAGAAGGACGATGTGACCAAAGATGTCTTCTATGAGCGCTTGGAGCGCGCTTATGAGAGCTGCTCCCTCCGCGATGTCAAAATCGTGCTTGGCGACTTTAACGCCAGGGTGGGCAAAGAAGGTATATTTGGCACTACGGTCGGTAAATTCAGCCTCCACGACGAAACATCCCCCAATGGGTTGAGGCTGATCGACTTCGCCGGGGCCCGAAATATGGTTATCTGTGGTACTAGATTCCAGCACAAGAAGATACATCAAGCTACCTGGCAGTCTCCGGATCGAAAAGCCACCAACCAGATCGATCATGTTGTGATAGACGGAAGACACGTCTCCAGTGTTCTAGACGTGCGTACGCTCCGGGGTCCTAACATCGACTCGGACCACTATCTTGTTGCAGCTAAGATTCGCACTCGCCTCTGTGCAGCAAAAAACGCACGCCAACAAACACAAGGAAGGTTCGACGTCGAGAAGCTGCAATCACAACAGACAGCCGAACGATTTTCTACTCGGCTTGCACTCCTGCTCTCTGAGAGCACTAGTCAACAACTCGGTATAAGGGAACTGTGGGACGGCATTTCAAATTCCTTACGTACAGCTGCAACCGAAACCATTGGTTTTCGGAAAGAGCAAAAGAACAGCTGGTACGACGAAGAGTGCCGTGTCGCAGCGGAGAGAAAACAGGCTGCCTACCTCGCCACGTTACGATCGACCACTACACGTGCGGGATGGGATAGATACCGAGAGTTGAAGAGGGAAGCGAGACGCATTTGCAGACAGAAGAAGAAAGAGGCCGAAATGCGTGAGTACGAAGAGCTTGATAAGCTGGCCGACAGGGGTAATGCTCGAAAATTCTACGAAAAAATGCGGCGGCTTACAGAAGGTTTCAAGACCGGAGCATACTCTTGTAGAACCCCCAAAGGTGATCTAGTCACTGATGCCCAGAGCATACTTAAATTATGGAGGGAACACTTCTCCAGCCTGCTGAATGGCAGTGAACGCACAACACCAGGAGAAGAAGAACCCGATTCCCCAATCGATGACGATGGAGCAGACGTTCCATTACCCGACCATGAAGAAGTTCGAATAGCAACTGCCCGCCTCAAAAACAACAAAGCGGCAGGGGCCGACGGACTACCGGCCGAGCTATTCAAACACGGCGGCGAAGAACTAATAGGGTGCATGCATCAGCTTCTTTGTAAAATATGGTCGGACGAAAGCATGCCCAACGATTGGAATTTAAGTGTGCTATGCCCAATCCATAAAAAAGGAGACCCCACAATCTGCGCCAACTACCGTGGGATTAGCCTCCTGAACATCGCATATAAGGTTCTATCGAGCGTATTGTGTGAAAGATTAAAGCCCACCGTCAACAAACTGATTGGACCTTATCAGTGTGGCTTCAGACCTGGAAAATCAACAACCGACCAGATATTCACCATGCGCCAAATCTTGGAAAAGACCCGTGAAAGGAGAATCGACACACACCACCTCTTTGTCGATTTCAAAGCTGCTTTCGATAGCACGAAAAGGAGCTGCCTTTATGCCGCGATGTCTGAATTTGGTATCCCCGCAAAACTAATACGGCTGTGTAAACTGACGTTGAGCAACACCAAAAGCTCCGTCAGGATCGGGAAGGACCTCTCCGAGCCGTTCGATACCAAACGAGGTTTCAGACAAGGCGACTCCCTATCGTGTGACTTCTTCAACCTGCTTCTGGAGAAAATAGTTCGAGCTGCAGAACTAAACAGAGAAGGTACTATCTTCTATAAGAGTGTACAGCTGCTGGCGTATGCCGACGATATTGATATCATCGGCCTCAACACCCGCGCCGTTAGTTCTGCTTTCTCCAGGCTGGACAAGGAAGCACAGAAAATGGGTCTGGCAGTGAATGAGGGCAAAACGAAATATCTCCTGTCATCAAACAAACAGTCGTCGCACTCGCGACTTGGCTCTCACGTCACTGTTGACAGTCATAACTTTGAAGTTGTAGATAATTTCGTCTACTTAGGAACCAGCATTAACACCACGAACAATGTCAGCCTGGAAATCCAACGCAGGATTGCTCTTGCCAACAGGTGCTACTTCGGACTGAGTAGGCAATTGAAAAGTAAAGTCCTCTCTCGACGAACAAAAACTAAACTCTATAAGTCCCTCATAATTCCCGTCCTGCTATATGGTGCAGAGGCTTGGGCGATGACAGCAACCGATGAGTCGACGTTACGAGTTTTCGAGAGAAAATTCTGCGAAAGATTTATGGTCCTTTGCGCATTGGCCACGGCGAATATCGCATTCGATGGAACGATGAGCTGTACGAGATATACGACGACATTGACATAGTTCAGCGAATTAAAAGACAGCGGCTACGCTGGCTAGGTCATGTCGTCCGGATGGATGAAAACACTCCAGCTCTGAAAGTATTCGACGCAGTACCCGCCGGGGGAAGCAGAGGAAGAGGAAGACCTCCACTCCGTTGGAAGGACCAAGTGGAGAAGGACCTGGCTTCGCTTGGAATATCCAATTGGCGCCACGTAGCGAAAAGAAGAAACGACTGGCGCGCTGTTGTTAACTCGGCTATAATCGCGTAAGCGGTGTCTACGCCAATTAAGAAGAAGAAGAGGTGTATGTAAACTTTATTGGTCCACTGTATGTCGACTGTATAATTTATTACAATAGTAAGATTTTTCTTATCTTATTTAACATTTGCGAAATGTATAAAAGGTTAAAATATAATGTTGTTGTCCGTCCTTTGGTAGCAAAGAACATGTTCAATTTTGAACATTCTCCCGGGTGACAAAAGTAACTGTAGGGTCCGGCACTCGTAACGAACTTCAAACCGTTCGCGCAGCTGTCGCACTGGGATCAGCTGTTTATAAATTTTCTGAATGACAGTTCGAAGTATTGTTCACAAGTGTACAAGAGCGTTTTGCCAAAAGTGAGCGCAAAAAAAGGGATCAGCGATGGAACTCAAACGTAATAGTGTGATTGCTTTACTATATTTAGCTCGAAAATCACAGCAATTGTTCGTGAGCTCAAACACCTTAATGTGAATAAAGTTTTTGTTTATCGCACCATCACTCGTTACAATGATACTAGTAGTATCGTAAAACGCCTTGGAAGTGGTCATCAAAAGACTGCAACGTCACGTGAGATGGTTCGGAAAGTGAAGAAGCGAATTGAGCGAAATCCACGACGAAGTGTCAATCAAATGGCTAAAAAACTGAAAATATCTGACCGCAGCATCCGACGCATATTGAAAAATGAGATCACGGTCAAGCCTTACAAGTTCCAAAAGGCCCATGATCTCTCACCGAAGCAGCAACAAGTAAGACTTGAGAGAGCGAAGCAGTTGCTTCGCTTGGCCGAAAGCGGTCAAATTCCGAACATTGTGTTTTCTGACGAAAAAAATTTTCCAATTGAGCAATACGTAAACTCTCAAAACGATAGGGTTTACTTGACCGACCGTTCATACGAAAATCTAAGTCATCGGTTGGCCACCAGGAGGCAGCACACGCCACAAATAAAATTGCAAAAGTATCCTCTCGACTTTTTTCTTTCACATCGGACGACGCATACCTTTGATGTGACGTTTCTTTTTTTGTACTTTAGTATTCTCCTGCTTTCGTCTTTCGGTGATTGTTGTATGTGTTTGGTTAGTAGACATCCCATCCGTTTCTTCTTCTTGGCTTTTGGATTCAGTGCTGCATCTTCCGCTGTCATACCTTCATCGTCAGCGACTTTAATTGTCATGTCTTCATTTGGCTCTTCATCAGGCGGGTCAAGATTCATTGTTGATTATCTGTAACAAGATAACCAGCCTCCCTACTTCCTCCGAAGTGAGGACTCTCCCGTGGAATAAAACGCCTCTTAAAGTCTTCTCTTCCCGTAGCTGATAAAAACCCTCTTAGCTCTACAAGATTCCTTTTGCTCTTCTGTTTTCTTCGTTTCAGCCAGGAGGCATGGTTTTAGTTGTTACTTATTATCAACTATCATTGGGTCGTGCTCTTACGTTGTGTCATCAACTTCAAAATCTCTTTCTTCAAGATCTTTTATCTCATCTTTTCCATTCACCTCAATTTCCAATGTAGGCATTTTATTGTTCACATCATTAAATGCTTGTCTTCCTTCGATATGGGATCTATGCGATACTTCTCGAAGGTTAGATCTTCTACGCGCAGCTTGCCTTCCTTCGATATGTCATCAACGCAATGCCTCTCGAAACGTATATCTTCTATGCGCAGCTTACCGGAGGTAATATCTTCTACGCGCGGCTTACCTTTTTTCGATTTGTCGTCTTTGCGAGGCTTTTCGAAGGTTAAATCTGCTATGTGCAGCTTACCAAAGGTATTATCTTCTACGCATAGCTCATTTTTTAAATTGCTTTTTTGATTTTTAAAATTAGCAAAGTGTCGGTGACTTCATACGATAGATCTTCAGTTTCCCAATTATTATACGACCTGCTGTATTTTAATGTTAGTTCGTCAATGTTTCTCTCCATACAGCTCCATAAGTTCCTGAGACGGTCTTCGTAAAATTCGATTTCAGTTTCGTCTCCAATATTTATATTTATTTTGCCTCTGCAATTGTAAATCGAATTTTTTCCGTTCTTTTCTCTATTGCCTGCTTTATGAGGTCTATCATTTTATTTACAGCTAGTTAATTTTTGAGCTCTTGGACTCTCTTCCTATTATCTTCGGCTCTCCTCCATATGTATTCTAGATTCATTTCCTCAAATCTAATGTCTTCTACGCGCAGATTCTTCTCAAAAGTGATCTCTTCTACGCGTAGATCGCTTTTCCTTTGGCGTTGTAACATGTCCGCAGTGTTCGACATTTTTAATTATTATTTTTTTAATAAACTGTTTTTATTCTTCAAAAAAATCGTTGGAGGTATTTGTTTTGGTCGCCTCGTTGCCCTTGCTGTGCCTCGATTCACAGCCGCTGAATATTTTTTTGCATAACAGTTTTTTACACAGCGTTTAGTCTCGTACTAAATCGGCTTATGTGATCAAATAAATACGCGGGAACATGCGCCCGTCTTACAATTTCCTTATTAATTTGCCTGTATAAATAACAGGGCTTTTATATTGCCTATATACTATACATACATATACTAGTATAATAGGACTTTTACATCTGGCACAACTCTCTTGGCAAGTTAGGACCAAATCCTTGTATTGCCTGTATTTTATTCATACAGGTCTTACAATTTTGGCTCGAGCTGCTTATCCGGCTCGAAGGACCAAATGTTAAAACTCAATAAAGACTTTATCAACCTTACCACTGGTGGGGGGAAATGAAAAAGTCTTTTTCGAGTGAGAAAGCTTTCATTCTAATTTTATTTTTAAATTTGTATACTATTTTTGAAGTCTTACTTATCTAACCCTGGTCGAGACCAACGGTCTGATACACTTAGTCGAGACCAATGGTGATAGGCTGGGCCAAGTGGTGTTTACATACATTTGTATGGAAATACGTATTGTATTTACGCTCATATATGTACAATATAGATACATTTTTGAAATTTCTTACCTCTCGATTGTTGAAATCAAATTGACTGCCTTGTTCACGCTTGGCGTTTTAAAACGCTCTAGCGGCTAAAGTATTTGTGCGCTGGTTAGGTAATTTAAATAGCTTTCAGGAAATGTATAATTCGCCCCAAGGCCCCACCGGGGGCGGGGCAATATGCGAAAATGGGTTTTCACCATGCCCCCCCTTTTGTTTCACTATAGTTGGGGGAGTATGGGGCCGGGGGGGATCAAAACCATTTTGCGAGTTAGTTTACCCTGGGGCTTTCAGGAAAGCACTCAACCTCCCCTCTATCCCTACCAGGGGCGTGGAAATAGCGTTCACAAAAAATGTGACATTTTGAGAAAAATTACATTTTTCTTAACCTTTAAAACGCTCTAGCGGCTAAAGTATTTGACCTAGATAAACATACAAACCAATTTGGACATGTAACGAACATGAAAACAGATAAATCAACCGTGCGAAGTGATAGAAACATACCAAAGTTCATATATTTTCATACAAAATATATGGGGTCTAGCCAAGCACCATTTTCGTCCTTTTCGATACGATATCGTTGAATTTTTTTTCTGAATTCTACAGACAATAAAATTCTAGGAAGCTAACCTGGAAGCGCAAGTCGTTTGCTACACTCTAAACATATTTAAATAACATTTAAAAACAAAATATGCCTGGTCAGATCCGAGGGTCTCGATGAGGGCTAATTAAATATATGTGTATGGACTGCACACCACATAGGGTTGTTTTTTAACTGTTCAATGCAATACATTTGTGTTATCATATAATTTATGTTGCATGGTTTGGGTTGTAATCAATTGCCGAAACTAAAAAAAATTTGTTTATATTATTGTACATTTGAGTGCATGCGTTACATGCAAAAATGCATATATTTTTATGTGTTTATTTATGTATGTACGTTTTGTATTGTCTCTGCCTTATCTAATATACATATGCGGACTGTATAATTTATTACAATAGCAAGATTTTTCTTATCTTATTTAACATTTGTGAAATGTATAAAAGGTTTAAATATAATGTTGTTGTCGGTCCTTTGGTAGCAACGAACATGTTCTATTTTGAACAGTATGTTTCCGTTTAATGGCGCTTTGTAGTAGTGTCTGATTACGCCCATCTACTATGTCGTCTTTCCTATTTTTTGCCAAGGAACATACTTTATACTTTACATATACCATGTTTCATTACGATATCTTAATTTTTATTTAAGTAACAGCTTGCACGGACGGACGAACGGGCAGACACAGCCACTTGGATTTCATTCATCCTGATCATTTATATATCGGGTGATTTTTTAAGAGCTTGATAACTTTTTTTTAAAAAAAACGCATAAAATTTGCAAAATCTCATCGGTTCTTTATTTGAAACGTTAGATTGGTTCATGACATTTACTTTTTGAAGATAATTTCATTTAAATGTTGACCGCGGCTGCGTCTTAGGTGGTCCATTCGGAAAGTCCAATTTTGGGCAACTTTTTCGAGCATTTCGGCCGGAATAGCCCGAATTTCTTCGGAAATGTTGTCTTCCAAAGCTGGAATAGTTGCTGGCTTATTTCTGTAGACTTTAGACTTGACGTAGCCCCACAAAAATAAAAGGCGTTAAATCGCATGATCTTGGTGGCCAACTTACGGGTCCATTTCTTGAGATGAATTGTTCTTCTCCGAAGTTTTCCTCAAAATGGCCATAGAATCGCGAGCTGTGTGGCATGTAGCGCCATCTTGTTGAAACCACATGAGTCAACATTTAAATGAAATTATCTTCAAAAAGTAAATGTCATGAACCAATCTAACGTTTCAAATAAAGAACCGATGAGATTTTGCAAATTTTATGCGTTTTTTTTTTTTAAAGTTATCAAGCTTTTAAAAATCACATATGTATGCATATACATATTATATATATACTATGTGACCTGGTCTACGGAAAGGGGGCTTAGGTGTCAAAAAATCAATTTTCACTTTTTACTTGATTCGGATGGAAGATGAGATATTAACAGCTGTTTCCCAGAAAACTAGTTTTCGCACGTTAGCTCCCTTTTCGTAGACCAGGTCACATATGTAAACATATACATATAACCCTATATCTAACTCGATTCGTTTTAGATGACACATACAACCGTAAGGTAAACAACACTATTTTGCTTTGTAGCGTATAAAAGAGTAGAAAAATGAAACCTCGACCTCAAAATTAATTTTCATGCTCACTTTAAATAACTTTGCAAATATGGTAGATAGACATTTTTCCTTCGCAGTTACAGGCGCCGAAGAATATTATCTCGGAAGTTGTTGGAGATATTGATTTTGGTTTTTTTCTAAATCATAGAGGAAATGTGAAACAATATACACTCCTTATAAGATAGGACAAAATTTCGATTAATAAGTAAAAATTGAGACATTTTCAAAAACCCAAAAATGTATTTTTAAAGCTTTCCAGCGAACTACAAAACAAGAAATACAAGTAAATTAAAACATAACTGGTTATTGTAAAGGAATTTTTGAACAAACAAAAAAAATATATTCTTAAACCCCAAGACCCCGGAGCCGAATATACTTAGTTGGGTATAAATACCTATTAGGCAGATGTGAGTATTATATGCTGAAAAAATTAGGAAAATTGAAATTTCATTTGTGTTTAAAATCATAGTTTTTTAGTCGCTTTATTGTTTATTCATATTAAATCTATCCAAAACTTATTTTTATAAGATTATTGATGATGTTGATCACATTTTCTGCAACCAAACTCAGTTTTTCCTCTACATTGGTGGCAGCAATTACGTCTTTCCAGTTTTTTTTTTTTTTATGGCGAGATGTAAATAGAAGTTATCAGAGACGCGGTCATTGGTGCCCCCCAGAAAATCCAAGTAATGTGGATCCCTGGCCATGCTGGTATTACAGGCAACCACTTCGCAGACCTCGCAGCGAAAAATGTAGCCAAGACTCCTGCCTTAACATACTACGTCTCATCCAAGCAAGACATTCTTAACCTTATTAAGCACAAAAGGCATCAAAAACACGCAAGCGAATGGAAAACATTTAAACATCACTACGCGGTCATAAACCCAGCCAGAAATCGTATAATCTACTCGTCAACAGTTCCAACTAGCGCAAAGAAGACGCATACTCGATTAAGGATTGGACACACTGTCATAACACACGCCCACTTACTATCGGGTAAAAGCCCATCCATTTGCCCCCTTTGCGATGACACCGCTACTATCAAACACTTACTCACACTCTGTCCGATGTTTCACCCAACAGCCCACAACTCTGGCAACATTGATCTCATGAAACTACTAAGTGAACCTTCAGAAAAAACGTGATGATTGTATATAGATTCTTAAAAACCAACGATTTGTTAAAATATATTTAAGCAACTTACATCTTTACTAACCCTTAGCAATTAGAATTTTTCACCTAGTTATAATTACAAGACGGCTGAAGGCCTCGTAGCCAGTGCTGCGTTTATGTATTTATATAATAAAACTATTTTTGTTATATGAATTATTATAAATAAATAAAAATAAATAAAATAAATAAAAAAAATTATCAAACGACACTGTTGCCCTTACAACAGTAGTGTGGGACTTTAACCCATTAAAAAAACATCTCATTTACGACACATAGCGTTGGTGAATTGCCCTGCGGAACTACCGATTAAGTATTACATCGCAGAGCTAAGCCTATTGACTATAACGTCTCAGGGATTTTCGAGGTGGTTTTGGCTGTTTGCCTCGCTATATCACAGTCGCTCTAGTCTTCGCTGCTCTTGAATGACCTTAGCGGCCCAGTGCTTAACATGATTTCACACCTGCTTTGACCGCAGCATGTGTGGCACTATGTTATCTGTCATTATTCTTTCAGAAATTTCCCTTTCTAAAAAAGTTCTATCCTCCTCATATTTTGGGCAATGGAAAAAGATATGTTCGGCGTTCTCTTTCCCATAACCACAAGATGAGCATGTTTCTACCTCATCATGGCCATATTTGTGGAGGTATTCCCTAAAACAGCCATGACCACTTAATAGCTGCTTCAAGTAAAAATCAACGTCGCCAGGCTTTCTGCTAACCCAGGTTTCCACATTTGCAATCAACCTGTGCGTCCATCGTCCTTTGGGCGCTGAGTCCCACATAGATTGCCATTCTTTCAGACTCTGCTGGCTTTCTTCTTCGCGCTCTCTAGCTGTTAGGGGCTTGCCGATACTTTTGCTTTTATTGTACACTCTCTTTAACTCACTAGCCATTATTTCAGGTGGCATTATACCTGCAATCACTCCTGCGGCTTCGTAAGACACCGTACGGAAGGCGCTGGCAACTCTAAGCGCACTTAACCGAAACAAGGACCTTACCGGTTTTGCATATTTTTTTTTTTGTTTTAGCGCATTAGCCCACACTGGCGCTGCATACATGACTATTGACTGAGCCACTTTTGCCAGTAATAGCCTCCGGCTCTGACTTGGCCCGCCTGTATTAGCCATTATTCGACTTAAAGCTGAGTTAACTCGCGCCGCTTTTTCACAAGCCTTCTCTATGTTTATTTTGTAGTTCATCCTTGTATCGATTATTACGCCTAAGTATTTTAGGAATGACTGTGACGTTATTTTATGCCCGTCAATATCCAAGGTGACGACTTCCACTTTCTTCCTGCTGGATATGAGCACTGCTTCAGTTTTTTGTCCTGCCAGTTGAAGCTTCGCTGCTGTTAGCCATCTCTATATTTTTTGTAAAATCTTCGATTTGGTGCAGTTCTTTTGCCACGATTATCACCGCTACACATGTTTGTCGTGTATGGCGCTGTATGCACACAAAATCTCATTTCTCTCGTGTCGCCGAATAGGGAAGATCGCGGACGAATAATTTTCCGCTTGCTTGTCGCACATATTCACTGTCTGAAGAACAAACGCAAAATGGATTTGTATGTCGTGTATGGCGAAAGGATTTCATACAGATCGAACGCACATGTGTGTCGTGTATGGCCCCTTCAACCAGGGCCGGCATCCCAACGCAGCCGCCCTACAGCCCAGATGTAGCCCCCGGACTTTTTTTGTTTCCTGGTCTGAAAAGGACGATGAAAGGCAAACATTTTGAGACGACAAAGACGATCCAAGCAGTATGACCTCAGCTCTCAAGGCTATTCCAGAGAATGCCTTCCATGACGCCTTCAATGCTTGGAAATCGCGCTGGCAGCGCTGCATTGACGCAGAAGGTTTGAAAGTTTTTAAAGAATTGTAACGATTGGTTCAATAATTTTTTTCAAATCGACTCAGTCTTATTACTTTCCGAACAGTCCCTGCATTATATATTTTGTCGAATATAAAATCGGATTTTCCTCGTTTCAATTTTAGAACAACATTTTCCTCAAGACCATTATTCTTATCGTAGTTAGAAGATGCGCATATGCAATAAATTAGTAACAGTACAATCAGAAATTGCCAAACACCAATATTTGTATCCAAATCGGATGGGCTTACTTTTCACAAACATCTTGCAAGAGTGGCGTCCATAATACGGAATCATTTGTTCGTCAATAGCAACATTGTGCGAAAATACGCCAAACGGCATAAACTTCCTTTTTACCAACTTATATAATGGTGATACTTTAATTTAATTTATTTATCATTATTGTCTAGCGTGTCGTTGTCGCAATCGTATATATTTTGTTTTAGACGTTTAAATCTCCCGTCCAATGGATTGCTTTATATACTCGCATCTCAAAGACACACGGTTTGACCAATATGAATGTAAATTCGGAAACGTGTGATAGCCAGTCATATAAAGTATGCCAATAAAAGTTCGCATCGTGAAGCATATTTATTTGTGTTGACTACAATTAGCTGAAGCACCTCATTATCTAAGAAGCATTCCCAAAGCTGGAGAGGAGATAGTGATCCTTCAAAATCGCATATACAAGTACCAGAGATAAAGAGATCCCTAACTCTCCTGTCACTGGAAATGTGAGAGCCGCTCACCTACCGAACTTTGACAGTTGACTGGATTGGGTAGGTTTTGACGTTTTGCAATTGGAATGACTGGAACGGCCAGATTGAAATTATACCAAAAATATATGTGAACGGAGGAATTTGTTGCCGCCGTTCAAGATCGCTAGTTAAAATTTAAAACAATGAAAATTCAAGAAAATGTGAAATTTAAATATATTTCATGAAACGTTTTGTAATTTGATGCATAATCGAATTAATTTTCAATTAGAAATGATTAAAAATATTTATTAATTGAGAACTAACAGGCTCAATTCATCTTTATTAAAAGATCAAAAGTTAGTGGTCTTAATCTACCATAAAATCACAAAAAATTATTTAAGTAGTTTCGCCATATAATAGGTGTCAAAAACGTCTTGCGGTATTTTCGCTAGTTGGCGCTGAAAGCGCGTAGTTCTAGTTTTATTCGTCGCATGGGGTCATGCTATACCTTTTTGAAAAGCTCATTTCACGCGCTAACACGTGTTTGATTGATTGTCGTTTCTTTTAATCGGTCAAGAGCTGGGCATGAGTCATCAAAAATTCATTTCAATTTCAATAAAAAAAAATTCAATAAAAATACCGCAAGACATTTTTGACAACCCATTATTAAAAATCCAATATATAACAATTTGCAATCGTAACAATTGTTGTGTTTAATTTAATATGCCCAAAAATTCTAATTTTGTTTGATCTGGCCATAACGGAAAATGATTTAAAAAACACTTATTTTGAGGCGCTCTCACACTGGTTCGGCATTCCATTATCCCCTGCTAGTACTATCGGGTGATTTTTTTAAGAGCTTGATAACTTTTTTAAAAAAAAAAAACGCATAAAATTTGCAAAATCTCATCGGTTCTTTATTTGAAACGTTAGATTGGTTCATGACATTTACTTTTGAAGATAATTTCATTTAAATGTTGACCGCGGCTGCGTCTTAGGTGGTCCATTCGGAAAGTCCAATTTTGGGCAACTTTTTCGAGCATTTCGGCCGGAATAGCCCGAATTTCTTCGGAAATGTTGTCTTCCAAAGCTGGAATAGTTGCTGGCTTATTTCTGTAGACTTTAGACTTGACGTAGCCCCACAAAAAATAGTCTAAAGGCGTTAAATCGCATGATCTTGGTGGCCAACTTACGGGTCCATTTCTTGAGATGAATTGTTCTCCGAAGTTTTCCCTCAAATGGCCATAGAATCGCGAGCTGTGTGGCATGTAGCGCCATCTTGTTGAAACCACATGTCAACCAAGTTCAGTTCTTCCATTTTTGGCAACAAAAAGTTTGTTAGCATCGAACGATAGCGATCGCCATTCACCGTAACGTTGAGTCCAACAGCATCTTTGAAAAAATACGGTCCAATGATTCCACCAGCGTACAAACCACACCAAACAGTGCATTTTTCGGGATGCATGGGCAGTTGGCCACCAAGATCATGCGATTTAACGCCTTTAGACTATTTTTTGTGGGGCTACGTCAAGTCTAAAGTCTACAGAAATAAGCCAGCAACTATTCCAGCTTTGGAAGACAACATTTCCGAAGAAATTCGGGCTATTCCGGCCGAAATGCTCGAAAAAGTTGCCCAAAATTGGACTTTCCGAATGGACCACCTAAGACGCAGCCGCGGTCAACATTTAAATGAAATTATCTTCAAAAGTAAATGTCATGAACCAATCTAACGTTTCAAATAAAGAACCGATGAGATTTTGCAAATTTTATGCGTTTTTTTAAAAAAAAAAAGTTATCAAGCTCTTAAAAATCACCATTAATATTTTTAGTATCCATTTTTTTATGGTGTTTTTATTGATATCTTAAGAATACAGAAAAAAAAATGTACAAAAAAATAGTAAAAATTAAAATAATTAGAGGGGGAGAGAGACAGGTGTAAAAAAAATAGCGCATCCTGGTGACATTGATCCTGACTCTCCTGGTGGTCTGAAAAAAAAATCAAAAGAAATTCCTAATCAGTAAGGATGCTGTTATAGTCCCTACCTCAGGGAACACGAAAAAAATTTTTTTTTTTAAAATGGCAACTGCCTGAATATAAAAATCATTTTTTAACCTTTTTTTTTAAATTCCTGATTTTTTTTTAAATATTAAAAACAGAAATTTTGATACGATGCTTATATGAACGATAAAGGATTATATAAAGAAGGTTCACACAAAATTTCAAGTAAATCGGTTATATAGAACTTGAGATAATGCCGGTACCGTGTGGAAAAAAGTAGTTTCGAGAAAAACGCGTTTAAAAAATTCGATACGGCCAAACCGGGATACTGCGTCACTAAAATAACTGTAGCTCTTAAAATAATTTTAATTTTTAAAAATCCTTTGGAGGATATGTTCTTAAGGGTCTAAACTTTAAATATATGAAAAAAATCAAATTTTTCAAAATTCTAGAGTGGAATACCCCCTTAAGCTTGTATTTCTTGTTACGATGCCATTTCGATGGTTGAATTTCAGCATCAATGCGAGCCCGCTTTAATGTAGATGGCTGCCACTGATGTCTTCGTCGTTTTCAAGATTTTCATCAAAAGTGCAATCCTTATTGTTAAAAACGTACTCCACTTCAATGTTGCCTGCTACTTCGCATGGAAACTCATCACTATCGTTCATAATTTGGACATTTTCGTCCAAATCTTCATTGTCACTGATGATATCAATATCGTTTGGAGGCACAAGAACAATATTTATTTTGTCTGCATGCCATCCAGGTTCATTATAATCGCTCCAGCTGTCTACTTCGGCCTGCAATTCATTGCATGTCAAAAACTTTTGTCGGCTATACATTTGATGAGTGTTTTCATATATTTATATTTATTACACAATATCAACACCCGCACCAGTCGGCAATTTCAATTTCACTTGCATCTACTTCGTAACATAGCTGATTTTGATCGACACTTGACGTACAGCTGATCAACAGGTTGCCATATATGTAAATATATTAAAATTCAGGTACATTTAGAATGCTTATTAGCCCATTGGGCATTTTATAACCCATCGCATATCTCAGGTATGCTGAAACTTACAAACCTGAAATTTCGCAGAGCAACTTCTATGATCTATATAAATTTCCCCATACATTTTCAAAAATCGTATGGCTGGCAGTAATGGCTTGTAGAAAAAAATTAAAATTTCGTCAAGGCCAATGGCTCAAAAGGAAATCGTGTATCATAGTGGCCGCATGGTGTGGTAAATACAGTTTTCGACCGGTCTTACTCTTTAACGAAGATTTGGAGAAAACCCTTTGCCGAATCTATTGTGGAGAAATATTGAGCTCGATCTAATTTGTTTAATAAATTTTCTATGTTAGGTATACGGAATTTGTCTTGGCACACTTTCCCTTAAAATGCCTTGACGTAGTTTGTCATAACTGTCTATAGATTTACACTCATCGATGGGGGTTTCTGTAAATTTTACAGTGAACTGGTTTTTCAGAAACGGGTTCAATTTCGTGCTCTATATAATGCCTAATATTTCACTCTCCAATACATATTAAATCTCGGAAATCGTTAAAAACGGTTTTAAGTGCAGTGCATTTTTCGATATTTAGGTCACTAAACAGATTATCCATTACATTTTTTCCTAGGTTAGTGGGCTCTTATTAGAAAGTTTCCTATCTATTGTATGGAAAATTAGGAAGACATTTTAATACACTATATGTATTGTTAATAATAACTATTTTTAACTCATATCAATTATGGCTTGATGAGGTTAAACATATTTTGATCTATTACACCGTACAACAGCTAATCTGGGGGGTGAGAAATTCCAAGTCAGGGTGATGGTACTAGGTCAGTATAGTAAAACCCTCAAAGGGTTTGGCGTTCGTATGTGTCAGTTTTTTTTATGACCTTTTAAATTTTTTCTTATGTTATAGTGAACGAAAATTGGGTACCAAATATAGTGTGTATAAGCTGCTACAACCGTCTAATGGATTGGAAAAATAGATAATAGTGGTTCGCGAGTTATGTTAAACTACGTTTTTGCCAAAATGTTACAACTAAGCGAAAAAACATCAAGTTAAGGAAAAAATTTAAAAGGTCATAAAAACAAACTGACATATACGAACGCCAAACCCTTTGAGGGTTTTACTATCATGATTTGAATTTCTACTGTAGTTTTAGAAATTGTTGTTTTTAGGATACTATTTTCCTACCTCTCTTGCACCATTTAAAGCAGCAGGTCCTGACGGGATTATGCCCATAATGCTGCAAAAACTGGTATAACCAATGGTTCAAAGGCTTGAAAATATATACAAAGCTAGCATTCAACTATCTTACATCCCAAGAAGTTGGAAAAGAAGTAACGTTGTGTTCCTTCCAAAACCAGGCAGGAGAACACACGAGAATGCCAAGGATTTTAGACCTATAAGCCTTACCTCCTTTATGCTAAAGGTACTAGAAAGGCTAATAGATCTACACGTAAGAAAAATAATGGCGGAGAAGTTATCGAAGTCCCAACATGCGTACATAAAGGGCCGATCAACCGAAACTGCCCTTCACGAGGTGATAAGTGTAATTGAAAAATCACTACACCACAAACAATACACCATGGCTGCTTTTATAGACATGCGCCCTCTATGTTCATATTCAATAACATAGAAGTAAATGCGATAATTTATTCTCTGGCACATGGTGGCATAGACGACACTGTGTGCAGATGGATACTATCGATGCTTGAGAATAGGAAGATTATAGCTTCAAACGGCGCTGCAACACAAACAAGCAATTTGAGTAGAGGGACGCCTCAAGGGGGCCTCCTCTCTCCGCTTCTATGGGTTGCAGCGCTGAACTAAATACTACTCCAACTAAACGGTGGAGGAGTGAAAGCAGTATCGTATTCAGACGATATAATGTTGTTGGTATCAGGCATGTTTCCTTCAACAGTCAGCGAGATTATGGAAAGAGCACTTCGTAGGTTAAACCTGTGGACCAAAAACAATGGTCTAGGAGTTAGCCCGAACAAAACAGAACTGTTGCTATTTACAAGCAGAACCAAGATACCTCTTTCAACTTCCGGTACTAAACGGTACAACACTCACTCTATCCCCCACAGCTAAATACTTGGGGGTGGAGATTGACACCAAACTGTCCTGGAAAATAAATATAGAAAAAAGAATAAACAAAGCATACATGGCCTACTATACTTGTAAGAAAATTGTCAACAAGAATTGGGGTCTCAAATCAAGTATAATCATGTTGATGTATACGGCTGTCATAAGACCTATACTTACATATGAAGCTCTGGTATGGTGGCCAGTGCTAAACAAACAATAGAACATTAGAAAATTAAACGGAATGCAAAGAGCAGCATGTGCGGGTGTTACGGGTGCAATCAGGTCATGTCCGACCGATGCACTCAATGTGATCCTGCATCAACTACCAATGGACATTTTTATTCACAAAACAGTAGCTATTGCGGCGATAAGAATAAAATAATTGGGAAGTTGGAATCAGCAGAACTACGGACATAGTGTTATCCTAAACAAGCTCACCATTAATAAATCAGACTACATTCTCCCAATTTTTAGGCGGATTTCAATAGGCATTTTCAGGTGAGGATACCATCTAGACGAGAATGGAGAAGAGGTTCAATAGTAGAGGAAGATACCACCTCAGTCTATACCGCCGGGTCCAAAATGGACTGCGGAGTAGGCACTGGGTATTATCCGCTGATCAAGGCATATCTCTCTCTATACGTCTGCCGAACTTGGCTAGCATCTTCCAAGCAGAAGTACTAGGCATAGAAAAAGCCTGCGAAGTTCTATTAGCAAACCACGGGAATATACATAAAGCAACTATATTTACGGATAGTCAGGCGGCCCTCCTGGCATTGTCTTCACCCATGACAAATTAAAGTATAGTTCACAACTGCAAGAGAGCAATAAAAGACAAGCTCCAACTAAACTTGATCTGGGTTCCCGGCCACAGGAACATTTTCGGTAACGAAAAAGCAGACGAGTTGGCAAAGGCAGGAGCTTTCCTTAACGAATGCGAGGCGGAGCTAATACCAAGCCCGCTAGGATCGATCAAAGGAGAGATCAATAGACAATTTCAACAAGTTGCAAATAACAGGTGGAAAAACATTACAAAATGCGTCATATCTAAACAATTATGGCCAACATATGACAGGAAAAGAACCAACGACTTACTAAATAGGTCAAGAAAAAGTATTTACAGAGTAACAGCTAGCACAACAGGGCACTAGCCATTTGGGGAACACGCATCCATAATGGGTATGCCCTACAACGTCATCTGCCGTGGCTATGGAGTAGCAGGGAACAAGGAAACAATCTTTCACTTTCTCTGCGAATGCTCAGCTCTAGCATATATTCAACACAAAACACTCGGAATCCATCAAGCACCAAACCTTGAATGGATTTCCACTAAAAGCATATCGGACATAAGTAGTTTCATCGAAACCCCAAAATGGTTTGAGAGAGAAGGTGAAACGTATTAGCAGATACAGGAGGTTCTACGAATAGTGTATCAAAATGGCACATCAAGTGCTAATTGAGTCCGATAGGGCTGCACTCCTACCTACCTACCTACCTTTCTATTATATTTAGGTTTATTTTCTATAAATTTTGGTTGTTTGTTCGTTACAATATGACTTGTGATAAACCCTTTCGTTTCTAATAAATTATAAGCATATCAAATGGACATCAATATTGTTTAAAAATCTTCTTAATATAGTTTCTTCAAAATTTTTTGGGCTAAATTCAGTAGGCTTTTCGTTATTGTACTCTCATTTAGTTTGCATAAAATATCTCCTAGAGGTAAACAGCAATTAACAATCAGGGGTGTTGTGGAATCCAAGACAGAATTGCTTAGCTGTCAGAATTGCAAACCAATTCTGATTATCAATGGTGTCACAGAATCTGATTGGATTTTAGTCTTTTCGAACATGCGCAAAACCAATATTCGAACCAGCTGTTTACTAATGTGACAAAACTTGCAAATGAAGGCAATCCTATTAAAGTTTTTAATGAGTTCAGAATTAGAGAAAGATTTTAAGAGATAACATTTATAGATGGAATTTATAGATGGGAATTCGAAATATTGTCGAAGCTAGAAGGGAAATAGTGACCGAGCGATATATGAGCGCTTGGGCAGAAAGCGAAATCTTTGACTCGGTTTTTCATTTTTACGATTTTTCTTAATTGGCGGGCAGGATTGAAAAAAACTAAACGTATGGAATTGGGGCAATGTTTATTATCTTTGGCATTAAATTATCTTCTAATTAAACTAAAAAAGTTAAGAAAATTTAAGTTTGAACATATGTTTAAGCAACATAAAGTAACACTTTGTTGGTCAAAACCACTTGTTAAAAAAATTTAGAATTTTATTTTTTGAAATTTTTCTAGTTTAACTTAAACATAAGTATTAACAAATATGAATCTCTTTAAATTTTTTGTTTCCGACAGAAATTGCGACCTGCATATTTTCCGCCGTCCGACAAATGCACACGTGCTATACACGTGATATTTAAATATATAACTACAAACCCTAGAAAAAAACATCAAGCATCTAAAGCGGCTCCCCCCTTAAATATCCCAATTTTTTTCCAAAACTCAATAATTAAGACATTTCGTACTTTATTCTTATGTTTTCTCCTATGGAAATAAAGATAAATCAATTCGCAACAATAAAATAACTCGATTTCTGTGTGCGACTATCTTCTTGCTTTGTTTCTGACAGCAAAACCGATAAAATTGGGTTCTGTGACACCCAAAACCGATACAAATTCTGTTTCGAATATCAAACCAATAATGTCTGAATTCATGACACCTACTGCTTTTTTTGAGCGGTTTCAATTCTGATTCCGATAACTATAAGATTCCACAACACTCCTGAATATCTCTTTTATTTACTAGCATAAATGACTTTTTTGGTAAAATAATATCTCTTTCTAACCATGTTTGAGAGGGACCGAGCATTCGAACGACATGCAAAGCTTCATTTTGAATTTTGTTGATTATAATACGATGAAAAACGTAGGTATTCTCTGGCGACCTATCGGAAAAAATGTTAATAACAGGCAACATACGTATCGAGTGGAAACAATTCGGAACAATTTGAATCTAATTAAATAAAAAATGATTACTTAACGCTTTTTTGTATGTAGTTTAAATACATTATTATTTAAGACTTTTAATCTAAAGTCACTCAAGCTAAAAAAAATGCATAAAATTCTGCAGAAAGAACCAAAGGAGTAGAGGTATTATAATTTTGCAACACGTATTTTAATCATTTTCTTTCCCAATTTTTGAAGTTGTGCAGTTATGATAAAATATTGGGTAGTCGAAAAGGTCTCTTCGTATTTCTAATCAAACTTCAACTTATTTTTTTTTATATTTATAATAATAAATAAATAAACAAATATATACCACTTTGATATACTATATACTTTCCATCAGTGTAAATCTTTCACATCGAAATTTCCAGGACGGAAGCGAGCGAACCATTGTTGTGCTACACGAACTGATACAGCATCGTCTCCGTAAGCTTCGCAAACTTCATTGGTGGCTTACGTGGTATTCTTCCCTTTTTTATACAAAATTTTCAAAATATAGCGAGTTTTCTCATTATTTTCGCTCTTTTTTGAACAGCTGTTATTTTTTTGAACTTCCTCGAATTTAATTTTTTCTTGGTTAAATGAGGCTTAAAAACTCACCTTTCGACATCTATTCATACCATTCCAAAGATAATGAATTTTTTGACCCTCTACCGCTCTTAAAACGTATGACACATCCCTCATTGCGCAATGCGCTTATACTATTCTTGCGGCACAGATGTCGGGAGCTTACGAGCGCATAATGTATGCCATACGTTTTAAGAGCGGCAGGTGAACAAAAAACTCAATATCTTTGGAATGGTAAGAATGAACAAAAATTTTTTTTGCAGATTGTTAAAGGATTCCGCGTTGTGTCACATACTTTTCATATAATAAAATAATAATTAAATATTATTATTTCAACAAATGAATCGTGAAAAAATATTTATAAAGTAGCACAATCATTTTTCTTTGACTTCACAAAATTTCTCCACATTATCTCTAGTAGTTTATGAGAAAATAAGTTTTTAATTTTATTGTGCTCTAAATTTCAACCTTCAATAACTTTAACAAAAAACAGAATTTTAACGAACTATTTATATCATGGGGTATGGGACTGTTCTCTTTCCTAATGATTATTTTCAAAATCGGTGATTTTGCGAAATTTTCATGGACCACTTGACGTGGCTTTGGACACACCGGTATTATAGTTTCGGTGCAACCGAAATTAACATTTTTTCCTTGTTTTTAGAAAACTTTGTTAGGTTATTCATTGATTGATTTTTTTGGCATTAATAATAATAATACTTTCTAGGAACATCGAGTGTGTATGATCCAGCAATGAGCAGCGGATGTTTCATATTAAATGAAAGTGCGTCTTCTCACGCTCACGATGCAACCCCATTTTCTTTTGATGTCGCTCTGGGTCCTTCAAAAGCAGTTGTCCTTCAAAATAACATTAGCAGTCAACGAACTTCTCAAATAGGACCGACCGGAGGAATACAACAACATATTTATGTTGGGCCAGCCACAAAATGTCGTTCATCAACAGCTTCCAGTTTGCGGCCAGCATTTAATTCTAGTGGAGCAGTACACCGTTTCGGTAATATTGGATTAACACGCAGTAGTAATGGACCCGGCGTAGCTGGAGATCATTCCATGACTCAGTACGCTTTGATAGATGACGAAAACGTGTCGGCGTTGCAACAAGTAACTAAAGGTGGCGGAGCTCTCACTTTGGCATCTCAGTGGAAAAGTCAGTTTGATGATTCGGAGGATACGACAGATAACGAATGGAAACAAGAACCTCAGGTAATTTAACTAAAAAATGTATATATAAGATACATTATTAGAAAGCTGATCAATATTTCTCACGTTTTTGTTAGACAGCATTGGTAGTTTATTCATTAAAATAATTGGAGCAGCATACCTTTTTCGTTAGCAATTCTTTGAAGTTTTTTACAAAACGCGTGGAGGTTCAAGTTTACTCCGGTTTCTCAGAGCTCATTAATTTATAGAATACTCTTATCCTAATTCGATTACATAAATATGTAACACATACTATACACAGTTCTTTTATACATATAGGTGTACCGGAATGAAGTGAGCGTTAAGATACAAATGTTTTGGTAGGGAACATTTGTTGCGAACGAGCCAAATTTGTTTTGTTTGGTTGGGATGACATCTGTCAGAGAAATTCAAAAACCTTACAGTAATTGACAAAACAACATTATATTATTTATTGTGTGAAAAATGTCAAATATTTCACCGAAAAGTGATGATATGCGGAAAGCATTAATTTTTTGTTTCCATTGAAAGAAAAGTGCTGCAGAGTCGTATCGAATGCATGCCGAGACATACGGTGATCATACTCTACCAGAAGCAACATACAAAAGATGGTTTCAACGGTTCAAATATAATGATTTTGATGAGAGAAATAAAGAAAGTAAAAGACCACCAAAAAAGTTGTGACTATGTATCCGTTATGCTTTTTTTGAAAAACCATTCAAGGTTTCGTGCTTGACGGTTTTCAAGTATATTTTGTCGGGTTTGTGATAGTGCTGGATATTCACATTGAAAGTTGAAAACCGTTTCCGTATTCCTTTCTTGCTTGCGGCATATATTTTTAGAAGGTACGCCCAGTTTAAGCACATACTCTTCAAAACGCCAGTGCCACGTTATAGTAGTTGTAAGTTTATATATGCTATTTCCGGACTTAAATAATAAGTGCTTGGTTATATTACTGTCATTTTTTGGTCATATCTGCTTTTTTATCTTGTAGCTTGGTTTTGCGCTACTGCGTAATTTCTTCAATAACAAATACTTATAAAAACTCTTTTTTGATCGTTCCCAGCGGGCGTCGTATTGGCTTCGCCTCAGATTCGTCTAACTTTACCCCCTATGTATCTTGCATGGGAGATAGAGGAATTGTTGTACCACTGAGCGAAATTGAAAAAGTGTCAGTTACGTTTTACTTAGGTAGCACCTAGTCCGGTCCCATAGGTATAACCTATTTCCATAATCACTCTAATTGTGGAAGAAAACATCCCTGATACCATCACCACTATGTTGTCTGCGAATTTGTTTCACTCCTCCTCCATTGCGTTGAATTAGTATTCCATTCAACGCCATCACCCATAAAAGCAGGGAACAAACTCCTTATTGAGGAAAGACTCTGCTTACGTGGATTATTATAATCATTCTGCTTATTTATTTAAATATACAGACGTCAATCGGCATTATACAACTATAATAAAAATATGTATTATATATAAAATAGGATTATGAGGGGTAGGATCAACAATTAATTAAATCGAAAATTTAAGAATTTATCATTAGACTAGGGGTATGGTAATATACGTAATTTGATTTCTAGAATAAAGGCACTGAGCGAGCCACTATAAAAGTCCCCTTCGTTGTGTAGAAAGTAGTTAAGCTTAGCGAAGCGGTTGTTAGGGTCGTTCTTGGTAGCTTTTGTAGTTTTTAAACAGACGATTGCGTGTCAGCGAGGGACCCGCAGGCGCGAATTCGAAACAACTGTTGTTGCGTTAATCAGATCGTTCACTACTTCAAAGAAAAATATGATGTCAACTACCTGAAGGCATGCTTGCAGGTTGTTGACATGAAAATGGTCGTTGATGTCATTTATTGCTTATTACAGTCCTCGAGAAAGGTCATATCGGTAGCCTCAGCTCTTACAGTTTTAATTTATATTTTGCCATATTCCAAAACTGGAAGTACCAGACATGCTAATGCTGATTATAAAACTTAAAACTTTGAAAGCCTGGAGAGTCTATGATGATGTCCAGGTCCTTTACTACTTCGCTTATTGTCTCGTTGTTTATATTATAGTTAGCTGGCTTCTAGAGTGTGATTGTGAACATGATACGGCTTCACACTTTTAGATGTACATACATATAAATCTTCTCTTTGCACTTTTTTACCATACTTTCTATAGTTCTCGACTAAACATATCACTAATATATTTTGCGGATTTACCTTCATTGTGAAGGTGCAAAATATTTTGTTTCTTAGCGGTAGTTAATTCTTTACCTTTAGGCATTTTTATGTGCACTAAACCACGATCGCAATAGAAAAAGAAAAAATAGAAAAAGAATTAAAATCTGCACGAACTAGCAGAATTGAAAACGAAAGCGAACTACTATTGTGAGCACAGGATTTCGCCTAAACGCATATTTTTTGTTTTATCTGTATAACTGGACAATATTTATTTTCATTATTTACTGTTTTTTTCTAAAGAAAATTTGGACAAATAAACATACCCATTTAAATAAATGAAATCGCTTACTTTAACCACAGAAAAATTCAATAGAAAGAATGGTAAGGTTTATGTGTGAGATATTCACTGAGGCTGTCGCCACAATTTTTGAGGAAGATGTTTGGCAAGCCATCCGGATCAGCCCTTTCTTAGTATTAAGAGACACCGTTTGTAGACGTCTTACGCTAACCTCGAACTCATTAATGGTAGCAAGCTCAATTTTGATGAGGGCTGACGAGAATTTGATTATACACACTCTTGAAGAAGGATGTAAACATATTGCTAATCTCGATTCCCGAGTCTGCCGTCCGATTTTCCCAGAACATAGTGGACGGAATATCACCATTGCATCTTCTTTTGCGTTTGACGAATTTCCAATATATACATACATTTAATCCTGGACCTTCGACTTTGTCTATATAATTCTTGTAACTTAATTTCGCTAAATTTTAAATAATTTGGTTCCTACTTGAATAATGTTTTATTTCGCCAGGAAACCAGTATGGAAAATTACTGGATTTTTGTGTACGAACTGGAACATAAGTTAAGATACCTTCTTGAAAAGAGTGATTTCAAGGGCAAGATGGTACAGTTAAGACAACCTTCAAAGTGTACGGACATGTTTTTGAATTCGCTCCGCGTATTTTGATTTTTACAAAAAGAAGACAACCAATAATAGGTAATAGGTAATAGGTAGGTAGGAGTGCAGCCCTATCGGGCTCAATTAGCACTTGATGTGCCATTTTGATACACTATTCGTAGAACCTCCTGTATCTGCTAATACGTTTCACCTTCTCTCTCAAACCATTTTGGGGTTTCGATGAAACTACTTATTTCCGATATGCTTTAGGTGGAAATCCATTCAAGGTTTGGTGCTTGGTGAATTCCGAGTGTTTTGTGTCGGATCTGTGCTAGAGCTGAGCATTCGCAGAGAAAGTGGAAGATTGTTTCCTTGTTCCCTGCTACTTAGCTACGGCAGATGACGTTGTAGGGCATACCCATTTTGGACGCATGTTCCCCAAATGGCCAGTGCGCTGTTGTGGTAGCTGTTATTCTGTAAATACTTTTTCTTGACCTATGTAAGAAGTCGTTGGTTCTTTTCCTGTCATGTGTTCGCCATAATTGTTTAGTTATGACGCATTTTGTAATGTTTTTCCACCTGTTGTTTGCAATTTGTTGAAATTGTCTATTGATCTCTCCTTTGATCGATTTTAGCGGGCTTGGTATTAGCTCCGCCTCGGATTCATTGAGGAAAGCTCCTGCCTTTGCCAACTCGTCTGCTTTTTCGTTACCGAAAATGTTCCTGTGGCCGGGAACCCAGATCAAGTTTAGTTGGAGCTTGTCTTTTATTGCTCTCTTGCAGTTGTGAACTATACTTTAATTTGTCATGGGTGAAGACAATGCCAGGAGGGCCGCCTGACTATCCGTAAATATAGTTGCTTTATGTATATTCCCGTGGTTTGCTAATAGAACTTCGCAGGCTTTTTCTATGCCTATTACTTCTGCTTGGAAGATGCTAGCCAAGTTCGGCAGACGTATAGAGAGAGATATGCCTTGATCAGCGGATAATACCCAGTGCCTACTCCGCAGTCCATTTTGGACCCGGCGGTATAGACTGAGGTGGTATCTTCCTCTACTATTGAACCTCTTCTCCATTCTCGTCTAGATGGTATCCTCACCTGAAAATGCCTATTGAAATCCGCCTAAAAATTGGGAGAATGTAGTCTGATTTATTAATGGTGAGCTTGTTTAGGATAACACTATGTCCGTAGTTCTGCTGATTCCAACTTCCCAATTATTTTATTCTTATCGCCGCAATAGCTACTGTTTTGTGAATAAAAATGTCCATTGGTAGTTGATGCAGGATCACATTGAGTGCATCGGTCGGACATGACCTGATTGCACCCGTAACACCCGCACATGCTGCTCTTTGCATTCCGTTTAATTTTCTAATGTTCTATTGTTTGTTTAGCACTGGCCACCATACCAGAGCTTCATATGTAAGTATAGGTCTTATGACAGCCGTATACATCAACATGATTATACTTGATTTGAGACCCCAATTCTTGTTGACAATTTTCTTACAAGTATAGTAGGCCATGTATCCATGCACACAGTGTCGTCTATGCCACCATGTGCCAGAGAATAAATTATCGCATTTACTTCTATGTTGGTGAAGGCGCCCTCTGTGTCTAGAAATGCAGCCATGGTGTATTGTTTGTGGTGTAGTGATTTTTCAATCACACTTATCACTTCGTAAAGGGCAGTTTCGGTTGATCGGCCCTTTATGTACGCATGTTGGGACTTCGATAACTTCTCCGCCATTATTGTTCTTACGTGTAGATCTATTAGCCTTTCTAGTACCTTCAGCATAAAGGAGGTAAGGCTTATAGGTTTAAAATCCTTGGCATTCTCGTGTGTTCTTTTGCCTGGTTTTGGAAGGAACACAACTTTACTCCTTTTCCAACTTCTTGGGATGTAAGATAGTTGAAAGCTAGCTTTGTATATAGTTTCAAGCCTTAGAACCATTGGTTCTACCAGTTTTTGCAGCATTATGGGCATAATCCCGTCAGGACCTGCCGCTTTAAATGGTGCAAAACTATTTATGGCATATTTGATTTTTCTTTTGTCTACTATTTGGCTTCGATAGTCAGCTGCGTTCAGCGGTGGTTCTGGTTGAACCCTCGTTGAAGGTGTTTGCTGACTCCCGGGGAAGTGCGTTGTGATAAGTACCTCCAGAGACTCTTTTGCCGAGGAGGTCCAATCACTTCCCTCCGCCCTAATGTAGGCAGTATTAATATGATCTTTTGATAGCATTTTACTCAGCCTACCGGTTTCTCTGCAACTTTCTATCTATGTGCAGAAAGATCGCCATGAGTAGCTTTTAGCTTTCCTGACTGCTTTTTTGCATTCTTTCATAATATCTTTATATGGCTGCCAGATGTTGGTTCTAAAAACTCTCATTGAAAGCCTTCCTTAGTTATGTTCTCAAATTCTTGAGTTCACTGTTCCACCAAGGAAGAGAATTTCTCTTTTTCAAAACTGTTAGCGGAGTAGATTTATTAAAAGTTGTGGTTAAGATTTTTTCCAACTTCTCTACTTCTGAATCTAGTTCCTTAGGATTTCTGATACTCTTATTGCCTCCCTTTTCAAGGCAGTGTTTCGGTATGTGAGAGGCACACTGTACTTCTCGCGGATGCTGAAGAGTATCCAGGAGTGATCCGACATGGAAGGCTATCCACAACGAGACTGTCTGTGTCTGTTGATAGCCTGAGGTCAAGCACTTCCTCCCACCCCGGAAACCTATTCGAGCTTGGGAAAATAAAAGTTGGCTTATCGCCCTTGTTGCAAATACTTGGATTACTATTCAAAATATACTGCAAGAGTGACTCACCTCTGGTGTTTATACTGGAGCTACCCCATACGGTGTGCCTTGCGTTCTCCTCTACTAGTCTGGTGAGCGGGGCCGGTGGTATGTCTTCGCCATGGGCCAAGTAGGCCGAGACCAAGAAGAAGGGCTTTTCCTTCTGTTCCACCTTTACCACTATGATATCTGCTGTGCTGTAATTAGGACAAAGAAATGCATTTATACTTTTATTGATAAGAATGCATGCCCTAGGTTTACCTCTGTGGAATGTGTAAAACAGGTTATAGTTGCTGATGTTTAACCCTTTAATGGTATCTTCTTTGACCCAGGGCTCCTGTACTAGGCTGATGTCGATGCCCTTCTCGTTCACGAGGGTTGTCAGATTCGCTGTGGCACTCTTTGAGTGCTGCAGGTTTATCTGTACGCATCTTATGTTATTGGGCATCTCGGGTTTCTTCGATGCCCACATTCCTTAGCAACTGGCTGGCGTCGTCGACCTCTTCCGTGTCGTCTTCGTCAGCCGCTTTGTCGCCTTGGAAGATTTTTAGTCTGGCTTTGCGGATTCCGAAGCTGATTTTGTAGTCAGTCTTCTTCGGAGCCTCAATGGACTCATCACAAATGGCCACTAGTATTGGCTTGCTTGCTTTATTCGGTTTTTCTTCCTTGATTAGCTGCCACTTATCTATACCAGGTATAGATTTGTTCTGCAGCTTAATGCACCTCAGGAGCACGAGGTCTCTTCGGAATGCCCCTGGCGGGTATAAGCCTCAATTGGAGGCCTACAAAGGCGTTGCTAATTTTAGCAACACTACCCGTCAAGAAATCTAGCGAGGCCTGGTCCGCGCATTTGATGCCCCTGTAGCCCCTGAGGGTTTCAGAGGAATCAAACTCCGGGTGAGGACCCGAAGTATTGTCGAGTACATAGCTTAGCACCATACTCGACAATCTGACGTCGATCTCCACCCATCTCTCATGTATGGTGCTCGGAGAGGAGGAATTTCCATCTATGATGGCCACCTGCAGGCTATCCCTGGCTACATCGCAGAAATGCCTTGCAGTTGTTGTGCTGCTGTGTTCACCTTCACTCCGCCTCGGTTTTTTGGGCTGAGTTCCAGGTACTTCTGTGATGGAGCGATTTCTTTTCTGAGAAGTGCTCTCTCGTTTGCTCTCTTCTTGAGGTTGTGATTGCTTCCTTTTCAGATAGCTTTCATATTCCTCTACGATGGACTTGAGGCGTTTTGTTTCAGCCTCATCAACTGGGGTACCGGCTGCCTGGTCTTTGGCTATCTTCCCTGGTATAAAGACTGCCCTCTGCTACCGGGTTTTCCTCAGCTGATTCTGGGATTTCTTGCGCTTCTGCTTGCTCTCTCCTTGCATTTTGGCTGGTGCTCATGGCAGCCTTGAAGATGGACGTTTCCTCCCTTATATCTGCTGTATCTACCGGTATACTTTGGTTGGTATGTCCGGTAGTACTCTTACTCGTCTCCTGGCTGGAGGCGAGTGGTTCGTCTTCTTCGGATTCCGTAATAGGATTCCTATAGTTCATGTCCTTAGTCGTCGCTGTTGTCGTCAATTTGGTTGTTGTAGTTGATGTTGTTGTTGTTGTGTTATTGTTTTCGTTCATATTTTGGTCCCACGAGTAAACCGGAAAGGGTTGGTCACGCGTCCGCAGAGCCGGTATGCGGAGAGAAGGCTTTTATACCTCCGACCTCGCCCGGGCATTGGAGGGGACCGTTCGCGATCAGCTATTTATTACCCCCCGCTGACCATTCAGCCCTCGGCACGGGTAATTCGACACCTTGGCTTAAGGTGGTGTTGGTTTGGGTATCATCCTACTTCCACAATAGGAGATGGGCGTAAAACCTAGGGTTTATTCATCCATATCACTATTGTGGGAATTATGAAGTGTCCCTCTTAGTTCGTAAGATTAGAGTGCGTTTCCTTTGGGATGCACACTTTACTTTTACTTAAGCCCCTTCGCCACGACAAGGCGACCAACTTCAATAATAATAAATTAAAAAACAAACAATCAAGAAAAAATGAAACTATTAATATTAGGTTGGAAAATATCTCCCTACCGCTTTTTTGTCTTTTGAATTTCGCGATTACGTATAAAGCGCTACAGAGCTCGTATCTGGCAATACTATACATCTTTGAAAGGTCTTGACATAACCTACAAAACGACGCTATGCATGATTAGTTTGGATTTTGCGTTCAACAGTTATAGACGTGTAAACATGGACTTCACTAACGCCGAAATTCGCGCTATTTTAAAGCTTTCTTTTGTTAAAGGAAAATCCGATTTTCGATTATCGAACGAAACTGGATTTGAACTAAATCCGATCACTGTAACAATTTTTATAAAGCATTGAATAAAAAGCAAAAAGCTGAAGGGATATTTAACAACCTAATAAATTAATGATGAATAAATAATACCCCCTCTAGCGGATAGCTCTGTAGCGCTTTATACATAGCGGCGAAATTCAAAAGAATAAAAGGCGGAGGGGAGATATTTTCAAAAATAATAAAAAACATTAATAAATAGTGCACAAAACAAAACAAAAAAAAAACAAGAATGAGTGCTTTGCAGCCTCACCAGCAAAGCATTCCCTAGAGCCAACAAAAACAACGCCTGGCAAATGAGTCATCGCAGCAATCAGCTGAAATGGAAGTTAAGCAAGCGCAGTCAGCAGTGAACAGCAATCGGGCAACAACAAATGCGCTAACAGCAACCAGTCTGCAGGTACCAGCAAGCACTCGGACAGCGACGGAAAGCAAAATGCAAGGTGAGAAAAAAAGGAGCATCTACTCTGACCGGTATTGATAGCTACATTAATGTAAAAAATAAATCGAGTCCTATAAAATCAGCGGTCAATACCAAAAAACCCAACCAGGCACGCCAAATAGTAAAAAGATAGAAATTCTAAACCCTCATCGAGACCCTCGGGTCTGGCCAGGCACATTTTTTTGTTATTTAAATATATTTAGAGTGTAGCAAACGACTTGCGCTTCCAGGTAGCTTCCTAGAATTTTATTGTATATAGAATTCAGAAAAAAATTCAAGGATATCGTATCGAAAAGGACGAAAAAAGGATATTATAATATTACACCTTAGTGCACCAGTGGTGCTTTGCTAGACCCCATATATTTTGTATGAAAATATATGAACTTTAGTATGTTTCTATCACTTCGCCCGCCAAGCGTGAACAAGACAGTCAATTTGATTTCAACCAAATCGAGAGGTAAGAAATTTCAAAAATGTATCTATATTATACATATATGAGCGTAAATACAACACGTATTTCCATACAAATGTATGTAAACTAGCCGAGGCCTAGCCAAGCACCATAGGTCTCGACTAAGTGTATCAGACCGTTGGTCTCGACCAGGGTTAGTGGCAGCAGATTTGCCCTACTGAGCAAAGAGCCTAACGGCGGTACAAAGGGTCCCACCATAGTCGTGAATGCCACTCAAATCTATTTGCGTGAGCGGAGCTCAAATGCTCTTGTTGCTAAATTAATTGAAATTGTAGGTACTAAAAATTTGAAAAATATCAATATAGATGAAACATAAATTCAGTCCTAAATTGAAAAAATTTTTATAATGGCTAAATTTGTGTCGTATAAAAACCATAACTATTATTCTTATCAACTGAAGAGTTCTAAGGGCTTTGTTGTTGTAATTAAGGCTGTAGAGTACGCTGTAGACTCTAGTGAAGTCAAAGAAGCATTGGAAGATTGCGGTTTTGGTATTAAAACTGTTGTAAATATATTTAATAGAAACAAAGTACTAAATAGTAATAATAATAATAATTTAATAGCATTAAAAATGGTTTGTTGCCGAATTCGAATCAACTTAAAAAAATGATACTCATCCTGTATAAATTCTGAAATATTTCCTGCACCGTAGAGTAACTATTGAAGAACTACATAAAAGGAATGACCCGTTACAATGTACTAACTGCCAGGAATATGGGCATACAAAATCATATTGCACTCTACGCAGTGTTTGTGTGGTGTGTCGTGATTTACATCCCACTTCAAAATTCACCCTTAGGAAAGACAATTTAACTAAAAAATTTGGCAGTTGAGGAGGAAATCACACGGCTAACTACAGGTATTTTCTTGTATATAAAGATTTGAAATCGAAGTTGTCACAAGGCATTCAATCACGTCGTAACCATATAAATTTTAGTAACCTCAGAGAAATCAAATCCTATTACTTCTGTCAATAATAATATGCAAGGAAGCTATGCAAATGTAGTGAAAGGTAACACTGTGCAAATGCAACTGCCACAAAATCCTCCAAATGGAGGTATTGAAACTATGATTTTAAATCCTACACAGTGTATGACACAATTTATGTCTAGCATGCAAAACATGATCCAAGATTTAATAAAATCACAACATCAAATTCTGCAAAATTTATTAAGTAAAAATGAGCTTACTAAATATCTGTATATGGAATGATAACGGTGTTAACCAACCTAAATTAAAGATCTTTAGATTTCTGTCTGAAAAAAATATATATGTAATGCGTATATCAGAAACTCATTTAACAAATAAAAATAATTTCAATATACCGGGATTTAGACTCTATGTTACAAATCATCTGGAAAAGAGCATGGTGGCACGGCAGTGTTGATTAGAAATCGTTTAAACCACTATGCTCTAGTATGTATCTCATGCTACTCCACAGTTACAAGCTACAACAATTTCACTAAAAAATCGGGGTTGTGACTTAAAGCTTACGGCTATTTACTGTCCACCTCGTTTTAAAATTACAAAGAGCGAATTTAAAGACTTTTGTGGACCACTAGGTCAAAGTTTTCTAGCAGGTGGAGATTACAACGCAAAAACACGTACTGGGGTTCACGTCTTATTAACCCGAAAGGACGACAGCTGTACCACACTATTATGAATAAACATAATAACGTGTACATAATATCTCTTGGTAAGACCACATACTGGCCCAGTGATAGAAAAAAAATACCAGACTTAATAGATTTTGCTGTAGTCAAGAATATATATAGATCGCTTATGACAGATGATACATGTACAGACTTATCATCTTATCTTTCTCCTGTACTAATAAAGTTATACGAACAACCCATGATATTTTAGCCGAAAGTCATCTCATAAAATTAACTAGTTGAAGTATTGAAAATATATCAGCAGCCACACCAACATTGATTGCAAAATACAAGAAGAGACATTGATAAACGTATAAGAGGATTTAATGATGTAATAATTAATGCAGCTGTATTGGCAACACCAAAAAGAAACAATAAACCAGTTGGTTTTAAAAAGATCACCAATAATGAAATTGATATACTTGTAAATGAGAAAAATCGAGCTAGACGTGGATGTCAGTTAAGTCGCTCCACTTCAACTGAAATCTGCTGTACGAAAGTTAAAAAAAGCTCTTAAACACGAGAAAAAACACAACACTGAAAATTACAAAAAGAAATTGTGTCCAAATTCTAGCAAGCAAAACTCCCTTTGGAAAGCCCAAAAATCTTTCAAGCCACCAGCAGATTCCAACATGCCTCTAAGACAGTTGAATGGTAATTGGGCACGTAGTTATGAGGATAAGGAAAATTGCTTTGCAAATTATCTAGAAAAGGTATTTCAACCCAATTGCCAAAAAACAACTTTAAGTTGCCAATCTTGCCCAATACTGCAAACGAGTCGCTCGTTCCTATTAGGGCTTCTATTTCTGAAGTTACTAAAATAATAAAAGAACTTAACCCAAAAAAGTCACCAGGACATGATAATATTACCCGAAAAATGCTAATTTGAGTTACCAAATGTTGTCGTAGAAGTGCTCTCTTTGCTCTTCAATACAATTCTTAATCCCGGATACTAACCTAATTCATGGAAAAAGTCGCAGATTATCGATTATATTAGATTATAAATAAACCTGGGAAAGATTTAACACAGCCGTCTTCACACAGACCAATCAGTCTTTTACCCTGTCTTTCTAAAATATTTGAAAAAGTGTTACTATCACAGATGACTCCTTTCCTCCACGAAAATAATATAATACCAACGCATCAATTAGGGTTTCGTGAAAAACATAGCACGATAGAGCAAGTAAATAGAATTACTAACGAAATAAGAAATGCATTTGAGCACAGAGAGTACTGTTCAGCTATATTTGTAGACGTGGCTCAGGCGATGATAAGGCGTGGCATGAGGGCCTTTTATATAAGATTAAAAATATTTTACCTTTAGAATTGTATAAATCTTTGGAGTCTTATTTAAGGGAGATTTCATATCTGATGAACGACAGATAAGGGCTGGTGTACCCCAGGGCAGTGTTCCAACAGCTAACAATGTATTAACTTCAACTTTTGCGGACGACACAGCTATAGTGTGCCGTAACAAATGCCACATAATAGCATCAAGAATATTAGCCGAGCACTTAAGTTCTGTTGAGGCATGGCTAGCCAACTGGCGTATAAATGTTTTATAAATGAACAATATTTTAGTACGCCAAGCGAATGAATTACTTTATCTTGGCAATCTGCAATCAAACGCGTTTAAAAAGAAGAAAAGCCTACTAGAGAACAACGTTCTACCAATATTCGATTTGAACGGTATTAAATTGTCGGCATTCCATTAAAGTGAATCCTTTATACAGAATATTCTCACAGTCATTACGAAGTGAGCTACTTGTAAGCTTCTGGAGCATCTCGAGGAGTGTCTGGTAGGCATTAGGTGATAATGTAGAAGGAAAGTAGACCTAACTTGCGATGATATAGGGTTATTACACTTGATCTTAATGTAGATTTGTTCGATATGTGTTGATATATTTCTTAATTGCGATGAAAAAACTTCCTCCAATTTCGCTATTACTTGTGGAACTACTTCTATACTCCTTAACGATCGCCAAATACGTCCCCAGCATGGATGGCTGGGTGGAGACATGAATTTCAATCAGTATCGGGCGAGTACGGCCAGCGGAATGATAACCCAGGCGACGAAGTTAAAAAGTGTGTATATTTCTAATATTATATATGATTCAGCATCGATCATGCCCACCTGCAATGACAGAGGATCAATATTCAAGCTTATTTTTCTATTGTAGTAATTTCGTGTAGGGCAGTTTCGGTTGATTGGCGCTTTATGCATGTTATGCATTCGCTAAGTTTTCCCCAGGATTGCTCTTGGCTGTATATCCATTAGCCTTTCTAGAACCTTCAGCGCGAAGGCTTAAAGGTCTAGGATTTTTTGCGTTATCCTGTGTTCTACACTGTTTTGGTAAGAACACCACTTTGACTCTTTTCCAACTTTTCGGTACGTAGGATAGTTGGATTGTGGCTTTCTATATCGTTTTTAGCCTTGAAACCGCAGGTTCTTTTAGCTTCTGCATCACTATGAAAATAACGCCATCCGGAACTGCAGCTTTAAATGGCAAGCATCTGTTTATAGCATATATAATCTTTTTCTTACTTAACTACTTTGCGGCCGGATTGGTCTGCTGCATTCGCAAGTAGTTCTGGGTGTAACTTCACTGCGATTTGCTGATGTCATGAGTTCCTCTTGAGATTCTCCTGCGGAAGAAGTCCACCCCTCCCTTAAATAAGATATTTTACTCTGACAATATCTTACTAAGTTGGGGGATTATTTGCAACTTTGTATCAATGTCCAGAAATATTGGCATGAGCTTGATTTTTTGTATTACTTCAATAAATATTTAAAGTTTAAAATGAAGTCGGTTCTGAAGTTCGTAAGGTCAACGTTCCACCTTGGAGGCGATGTCCTGTTTTTGAGAACCGTTAATGGTGTAAGTTGGTTGAATGATGTGGTTAAAACTTGCTCTAACTCTTCCATCTCCTCATCTAATTCTTGAACATTATTGATTTTATTCTTATATTCGCTATTTAGCTCTATAATCATGATATGTTGTACCCAGGGCTCTTGAATTAAGCTGATATCGGTGCTCTTCTCATATAAGAGGGTTGTCAAAAATCGATGTGGCACTTTTCGAGTGCTGCAGATTATCTGCACGCATCTAAGCTTTTTGGACATCATGATTCTTTTTTATTGCAAATTCTTGCAGCAGCTGGCTGGCGCCGTAGACCTCTTGTGTGTCGTTTTCGGAAGCCTCTTTATATAGCCTATATCGACACCCCGCATATGGCCACTAGAATTGGTTTGCTGACTTTGTTGGGTTTCTCCTCCTTGTTCAACTGCCATTCATCTACACCAAGAATAGACATGCTTGCAGCTTGTTGCCCGGCAGGAGTCTTTCGCCTGTCTCAATTAGAGAGAGTATCCAAATGCGAGAACGAGGCTGCCTTGGCGAGGATAAGCTTCAGTTTTAGGCCTACAAAGGCGTCGCTAATTTTAGCCACAATACCAGTATGAAAATCTAGGTAGGCCTGGTACGCACACTTGATGACCCTGTAGCCGTTAAGGGTTTCCGAGAAGTTAAACTCTGGATGGGGACCCGTCGAATTGTCGAGAAAATAATTTGACACTAGACTCGACAATCTGACATCGATCACCACCCATCTCTCCTGTGTGGGGCTCGATGAGAATAAGTTCTCGTATATGATAGCCAGTTGCAGGCTGTATCTGACCACATCACTGAAGTGCCTTATTGTATTGTTCTGCTCTTGTTGCGAGTTTTTGGGTAGAGATCGATTCCTTTTCTGGGAACCTGCCAGCCTACTGAGACATTCTGTTTTGCGACGGGGTTCTGTTTGTTACTTTTTAATAAAAATTTCATATTACTCCACTATCTTCTTTTGTTTGCTGCTGTATCCACCGCCACCGGTGGATGTACCAACCATATCCGGGTGCAACCTTAGCCGTCTCCTGGCTGGAGTCGAGGAAATTGTGCGAACTCCTTTATTTTTCCTGTCCCTGTCAACGCGCTGGCTGTTGTGGTTTTTGCAGTTCTTGGTTTCTTGTTTGGTGAGTTTATTGTTATTCCCACGAGTCAGCCGGAAAGGGCTAATCTATTTAAAACGGTTTAAAAGGATGAGTTTGCTTTTCCAACATTCTGAACGTTTCGGCACCAGAAATTTGACTCCGCACACAACATTTAATAGAACTTCTTTGTTAAATAATTTCACTCATCTGTAAATTCGCCGAATGCAGTTTATGTACTTCCGAAAAACAAGTGTGTTCTACACTAAGGATACATAGCACAGATGTCACTTACAATTATACCAACCTAGAAAAAAATATTTCAAGGAATGGGTTTTTGCGCGAAATTTAAATTAAAAACTCTTACTCTTTTTTGTCCACAATCTTTGTACACACAAGGTCTGTCGCAAAAGAAACAGGACTATTAAAAAAACAAAAAAATCAATATTTTTCAAAAGTTATATTTTTTTATTCAAAATAGTTTCAATAGCATTTCAAATGAGTGTTTAAGGTCATTTTTCGGAATGCTCTTGAGAATATCGGTCGTCGCCTTTTGGATAGCTAAAAGGTCCTGAAACCAGTGTCCTTTCATGGGCAAATGAAGTTTTCCAAATAGGTAAAAATCACAGAGTGCCAGATCCGGTAAGTAGGGTAAGTGATTAATGGTTAATATTTAGTTTTTTGTCAAAAAATCAGTGACAAGCGTCGACCGATGACACGGCGCATTATCGTGCAACAGGAGCCAGAACCCTGCCTCACGGTATTGTGGTCGAGCACGACGAATGCGTGACAAAAGACGCGTCATAACACCAAGGTAAAACCAGCATTAATCGTTTGGCCATGTGGGATGAACGCTCGGTGTACAATACCCTCGGAATTGTAAAAACAAATCAGCATTGTCTTTATTTTTGACTTCTGAAGACCACTTTTTTTCGGAGATGGCTCGTCTGGATGCTTCCATTCGGCACTTTGACGTTTGGTTTCGGGGTCATATTGAAAGTACCACGTTTCATCACCAGTCACAATCGAATATTTGTAGTTTATATCCTTTCTCGACTCCTTAATCAAATCCTTACAATGTTGGATTCGTAGCAATTTTTGCTCTTCAGTCAATTTGTGCAGAACAAACTTGGAGCACACCTTCCGTAGACCCAATTTATCTATAAAAATGCGATGAATGGAGTCTTTGGTGATATTTAATTCCATTTCCATGTAACGCAAAGAAGATTTCGGCTCATTCTTAATAAATTCCTGCACTTTTTCAATATTGTTTTTTGTAATCACTAATTTTGGCCGGCCCGACTTCTGATCGTCACAGAGGTTTATTTCATATTCCTTCTTGGAATCATTTAAACCATTCATGCACATTACTACGGGATAGGCACTGATCACCATAAACTTTTTTCATCATTTAAAATGTTTCAGCGAACGTTTTCCCAAGTTTAAAACAAAATTCAATATTTGTTCTTTGTTCAAAATGCATTTTATGACCGATGACCAAAAGCTGCTGTCACTTTTTGATCGATAACATCGATTGTAGTTATCCAATTGTCTTAACATTTTTACGAAATGTCAACAAGAGATCAAACTTTTTATTTCATATACCCACCAATAGGTGGCGCCACCAGAAACAGTTATATTTAAAAAGTTCTGTTTCTTTTGCGACAAACCTTGTATGTACTATGGTATATGTATTGTATGTATAATGATGGATATCTGACTGAAAGTGTGCACTTGCGTTTGTTTTGTTTACCACCACCACTTTTAATAATTTGCACTCGTTACTTGTTGTGAATGCTTGGTCGATTTGGCAGAGAATGCAGTTGCAGCTCATTCCCACGAAGTCTCAGTAGCAGTTGATATAGTATTGATCCATCAGCAGCAACGGTCTAACGAAGCGTCGACAGCAGTTGATATAGGGTCGATGATAGCATCGGCGAGAATGATGTTGATGTAGCAGCGCCAAAAATGTTTGCGTTGAGCCCGCAGCAGCGATGATGGCGTTAATGTAAATCCGTATGGAACCGATGTCGTGTTACCCAAAAATAACTTTACTATTATTTTTGTTGAAATAGCTCTTTGAGAAAATAGCTCGAGCTGCAGAACTAAATAGAGAAGTGTACAGCTGTTGGCGTACTCCGATTATATCAGGTCGCATGCATAAAAACGAGCAAAAGCGCTCGCCCGTAAGTCGAGTTCGATCACACAGCAACAGCTTTTGCTCAATTTCGTATGCATAAAAATGAGTTCAAACCAATTACAATTACTTGAGCAAAAGGAGATCAAACGTCTAATTATTTTTGAAGTGCAAACATGTCGTCCAGTGAAAGTGAATTAGAAGTAGAATTAAATAATAATAATAAAATGGAAACAGACGACATTTCAAAATTGTTGGTAGAAAAATTAAAAGAAAATAAATATTTATTAGAGAAAAGTCAGTTGCCAAGTTTTAAAAGTAAAACAACAAGCAAAGTAAAAGAAATTAGGCATTGAACATATGGAGAAAACCATAATCAAAAAATAGCTAACTTGAAATGTCGCATAAAATGTAAAATAGATATGAATAAAACGGACAATAAAAAAAATTATTTAAAAAAACTGGGAAACTGATTTATCACAATTGCTTTGTGATAATTCTAATCCCTCAACAAATAAACTTCAGGGAAGTGCACTGTTATCGAATTCCAATTTTGTTGTTGATTTCGCTCTTCGTTAATTTTTTTACAGTTCATCTCTTTCTTGGAACCAATAGTGATGATGATCAAGATGTAAACTTTTTTTTTAATTTTATTTTACATCTTGCTATATTTGTTTATTTTTGAAGGCTAACAAAAAGATTAACGCGTTGATTTGTGGGTTTTTTAATTTTTATATGAGTACAATCAATTACTCCAATTGCAAATGGAAAGCAATAATTTGCTTGCCATTTCATTTGAGCATCTTTTATTTCATCTGCATCTTTCGGGAATTTTTTCCACTTCCTTGCTTTGGAAGATATAAGTTTCGCAACTTCCGCAATAGTTCGCGACACAGTTTTTTGATGGACACCAATACCATGTTTCAGATGATACAATATCAAACCTATTTATTTATCATTTTATTATTAATTCTATAAAAAAAAAATAATAATTAAGAATATAAACCTGTATAATTTTTTATCCTCACTTGCTAAACTTGTTTGACGCTGTTGATAACATTTTGCATTTCTTTGTGGCACAAAATATTCAGCCATGATTCCTTTTTAGTGTACGCGAGTCAACTATAAGGCAGGCTCAACAAAATTTGAGCAAGAGCTCACAAAAAAGAGCAAAAGCTTGTTTTTGTGCATATGAAAATGAACACAAGCTCATCGGACTCAGCAAGACGAGATCAAACCTGAGCAGTGAGTAAAAGCAAATACATTAAGTTTTATTATGCATACGACAAGCATCTGTTACTCAAAAAATGTAGTCCGAGCAGAAGCTCATGTTTTATGCATGAGACCCATTGATGTCATTGGCCTCAACAACCGCGCCACAAGTTCTGGAGTCTCCAGAATGGATAGAGAAGCGAAGCAAATGGGTCTTGTCGTGAACGAGAGCATCAAAGCAACTGTCGTCGCACTCGCTTGATAGACTCGACTCGACTTGACTTCCACGTCTCTGTTGATAGTCATAACTTCGAAGGCAACTTCGATAGAACGATGATGTTCCTCGACATTGACATATGGTAGTGCAGCGAATTAAAATATAGCGACTACGAAAACACTCCAGCTCTGAAAGTATTTGACGCAGTACCCGCCGGGAAAAGCGAAAGAAGAAGAGAACCTCCACTACGCTTGAAAGACCAGGTGAAGAAGGACTTGGTGTTGCTTGGAATCTCCATTTGGCGCCAAACAGCGGAAAGGAAGAACGACTGGCGCGCTGTTGTAAACTCGGCTATAACCTCGTAAGCGGTGTCTACGTCAATAAAGAAGAAGAAATAGTTGCAGTTTGTGGGATCTCCCTTTTTGTGGATTGGGCAGAGCACACTTAAATTCCAATCGTTGAGCATACTTTCGCCCAACCTTATCAGTTCTGCGCTGCCGTCTTTGAATAGCTAGACAGGCAATCCATCAGCCACCGCCGCTTTGTTTTTCTTCAGACGGGTTGCTATTCGAACTTCTTCATGGTCAGGCAGAGGAACGTCTGCTCCATCGTCATCGATTGGTGAATCGGGTTCGCCGTCTTTTGGCGTTATATTTTCACTGCCATTCGGCAGGCTGGAGAAATGTTCCCTCTATAATTTTAGTATGTTCTGGGTATCAGTCACTAGATCACCTCTGGCGGTTGTACAAGAGTATGCTCCGGTCTTGAAACCATCTTTCATGACTTTTCTTATGCTGGAATCTAGTACTACAGATAACAGTATTTCGAGCCCCGGCGAAGTCGATCAGCCTCAACCCATTCGGGGTTGTTTCCTGGTGGATGCTGAATTTACCGACTGTTGCGTTAGAGATACTTTCCTTGCCAACTATGGCGTTAAAGTCACAAAGCACCATTTTGACATCGTGGCGGGGGCAGCTCTCATAGGTGCATTCCAAGCGCTCAGAGAAGGCATCTTTGGTCACAAAGTCTTTCTCTTCCGTCGGGACGTGGGCGCAGATCAGCGATATGTTGAAGAACTTAGCTTTGATGCTAGACGTTCATTTACCGAAGAGATGGACAGTACTCGGCGACTGAGTCTCTATCCCCCCACGAATCCCACACCAAATTTATGCTCCTTTATATGGCCACTTTAGTAATACCATAACGACCTACTCGTCTCAGTCCTTGTCCCGTCCATCGCATTTCTTTGAAGGCGGTGATGTTAGCCTTCACTCTAACGAGGACATCAACCAGCTGAGCAGCGGCACCTTCTCAATTAAGGGACCAGACATTCCAGGTGCATGCGCTCAAATCGTAGTCCTTAATTCGTTGCCATGCTCGTCATCAGAATGGGGTGTCTCTCATCTGAGGCTGGTTGTTTTCTTTTTCGTTTGGTGCGTTTTTTTACTTGGCGTATCCCAAACCCTGCGGAGACGATGTTTCGCCTTCTCATTTCAGTTTCGCCTTCTCATTTTAGTTTCGCCTTCAAACGAATGTTGTTAGGCTTCCCAGAGGATATTTGGTCAAAGACCGGAAGTCGTGAGCTGCTTGAACCACATGTAAAAGAATCGTTTCTGGCCACTCTCAAGTGAATGGCGATCAGAGAACTTTCCTTACTTGCGTGAACTTCTGCACATGACTCCATCCTCCGCTAGTTATCTTATGTCAATTTTTTTCACACTCTGCTCATAACTGGTCCTTAACTTTTTGTTTTCGAGTTTTATTTTCATTAGTGTTCTTTATGTTTGATTTTACTACGTATGTTCCTTTTATTCACTCTACTTTTTTTCACTGGAATGTACAAATGTATGTGTATGTTGGCACATACACCATGTTTTTAATTTCTTTGTACATTCATTTAGTTTCAATATTGGTTTAGATTTAATTCTTTAGTTTTACTTTAGTCACTTGCACTTGACCGAAAGCGTAAAAAATAGCCCAGGCAATTGCACGAAAAGTTAAATTAACGCATTATTATTTTCTGTTTAAGAAAGTTTGATGAACCCTTAAAATGTCGGTTGGAGCAACCCATGAACAACTACCATGTAACCTATAAACAATTAGGCAGGTTAGGTTAGGTTATTTTGGATCTGAGATCGCACGTGGACTAATAGATGAAGTCCTTTGTGAAGTCATTGAAACTAGAACTCCCGTGTTCGGATTTAAAGATCGGCAAAACACTTAGTAGCCAATACAAATTTGCAGTTCGGTGGGATGTCTGAAGGTATGTGCTCGCAAGTGTATAAGTCTTGATCTCCCAAACTAGGGACAGTCAAGAAGGAAGTGCTGGCTAGTTTCTACCGCATCTTCTTCCAAGCAGCTTCTGCATACGGCCTCCTTTTCTTGCTAGCTCATCAGCTTTGCAGTTACCTACGATTCCGCTGTGGCCCGGCACCCATAGAAGACTTATAATAAATAGTCTCGCCTTCAGAGACAGCGACGCCAGACACTTTTCGACCAACCCTGAACGCACTGTGGATAAGTTCAGGACTGGTATCGCCGCTGCTATCTGAGTGAATGGTCACTTCTCTGAAGGTGGACACTCTCCGGAGTAGCAAATCTGCTGCTACCTTGATGGCTGCAACCACAGCCTAGAAGACACTACAATAGTCGGGAAGTCTGAAGCTGGATTTGATGGAGAGCTCCCGACAGTAAACCCCTCCACCAACCTTCCCCCCACGCTTTGACCCATTCATAAAGAAGTTTACCGCCCTCTCCTCCAACGGCTTCTTCCCATCCATAACTCCCCGCCGGAGTTCGATATGGCGACTCCATGATCCAAATGATCCGGTATGCAGTCAGAGCTTGTGATGATATCTGAAAGTTCAGATACACGCGCCTTTAGGAACCCAGATTCCCTGAGCCTAATAGCCACTTTTTCGGCCATACACCTTCCGACGATATCCACCGGAGTTATGTTCAGAATTGCGTTAAGTGCAATGGTTGGGGTGGACCTTAATGCGCCGCACATGCTGATGAGCGCAGCCCGTTGAACGTTCTGGAGTTTCTTTGCCAGTGTGGTCTTCTGTAAAGCCCTCCACCACATAAAGACTCTATAGAACATTATGGGCTTAACTATGGTGTCATAGAGCCAGAGGACCACCTTCGGTGAGAGGCCCCACCTCTTGCTCCTACACAGCAGTATAAGGCAATCGATGCCTTTTTGACTCTCTCCTCGATATTCGGCTTCCATTAAAGCTTCTTATCGAGGATGAGCCCTAAATACTTAGGTTCGATTCAACCACAAGACCGTCTAGAGCAGTTACGACTGCCTCTGGCAGGACATTGTTGAAAGCTCCCTCAATATCAAGGAAGGTCCCAACAGCGAAGTCCTTAGCCTCAATTGCTTCCTCAAGCCACGACATCATAGTGTGCAGGGCAGTGTTAACTGACCTTCCTTTACGATACGCATGTTGCGCTCCTGACAGATAGTCTCTCGGAATGCGCCTTCTTAAACACCAGTCCAACAGTCTCTCCAAAGTTTTAAGCAAAAAGGAGGAGATGCTGATGGGCCTGAAATCCTTAACAATTAGGCAATTTTTGTGAATGTTTTTAAAAGAAAGTACTCGAAAGTTTCGAACATAAGGTATATTTAAAGGTTCACAAAAATCTTGAAAAATAACGGAGTTATGTGCTGTTTTCGAAGGTGCCTAAAGTTCCCCAACTGTTGACATGATTCGGGCCGAATGAGCAGCTGACACAAAAAAATTCAAAAAGGTTATTAAAGTCGAACCTATGATTTTTGAAAAATATCAAAATTTAACAGAATGGCGTAGTTCTGGAAAAAAAATTTCGTGTTTTTAGGTAAAAAATGGTAGTTTTTTAATGCCAAATTATTGTCAGCAATTTTGAAAAATGTCGTTTCGAGAAAAAAATTTTCGATTATTTTGTAGATTAACGTGTTATTTCACGATAAGCATGCATTGGGTTCAAGGACGCAGTGATACCTAGGATATCACTGTGAGCCAAACGAACTAGTCAGAATGAACATCAGCCTACAATTAGACTCCGGAAATGAGGAAATTTTTGTGCTTACGGCTACTTGCAGATATCTAATGGACAAATATGGCATAAATTTACCTGATTTGTCAGGGAATTCCTTGATTTTGACCTTCTGCACTGATTACCTGATTTACGTGAAAAATGCACTGATTCCCTGGTTTCCTCCTGAATCGGCGATTTTTTTTAAATTTGGTACTGCTGAACTTCATTAGAAGCACGGGGTGGTTCAGATTGGAGCCAATAATGTGAGGGTACTTTAGTGTCGGTCGTATCCCAATGGGCTTAATAAAGGCCTAGGTGATTGACTGTGTTACTTTACCAGACCTAACCTAACTATAGACAATAAATAAAATAAAAATATTTGAAAAAAATTGATAAATTTTGTATTGCACATCGGAAGAATGATTTTTGATCAACACAAAATATGACAAAAATCCAAATCAGAAAAATAACCTCCATATTTTTAGCGGCTCTTTCGTGTTTCTAGCTTCACCCTTAAGACCTGGAAGTTGTGTCACGAGATTCCTCATACGGCGCCTAACCTGACTTGATCCAGGAGTTTTATTCCACCGTATACGCCCGTCTTTTCCGATGTAATAATCTCTGTTAATTTCATTATTTTCTGGCTCTGATTGAGAATCATCCTCTCTGTCAGAAGACTGAATTTCATCCTCAAAATCACGTGATTCTTCTCGGGGTGGACTACCATCTTCAACTTCGCTATCAAATTCATCGTCGTAATTGGAATCTGAACTTTCCACCCCCAACAATAATCGAATACGTTCATCATTCATTTTTTAATTATTTATAAACTAAAAATATCATAAATCGTTACAGTAGTTGTGAACAAATAAAATGCAATTCAAACAAATACATAAAATCAAATAAATAACACATTATTACTCATAATAAAAAAAAATATGACTTACGTAAAAAGTTGATCGTATTACCCGCGTCGGTGTCACAGACCAATTAGATCGTAGTAGACCTACACGTCCTGTTCGCACGACTGTGTGCCACGTACTAACCTAAAGCGAGCCCCAAATCATGAAGCTAGCAGAACGCCCGAGCTGTCAAAGTTCTTGGAAAAAAAAATATTTACGAAAAACTGTTTCGTCGGTCTCACAGACATGTGCGCGGGTATAGGAAGGTTAAAACATTTCTAATAAATTTTCTTAATTTCTGTAGAACCAGACCAAAATAAGCAATTGGTAACTAAATAATTGTTTTAAAGAGAATTCTTGAAGGATCTTTTTAATTTTTTGTACATAACCTACTTATTCCTCAATTTATACTATGATATTGAAACACTTCATTTTGTTTTCTGTTTGTATTAATAATTAGCTTTATTAGGGAAAATAAATTGTGTATTTACAAAAAAAATAATGACTATTCACATTTTGAGAAACTAGATAATTAAAATTTGAGCATCGGAAAGATCAATATACAAAATTTGATAACTGATAGAACGGGAGAGTTGATTATGCTTATGTAATTGTGTTTTGTCTCGGGTCGTAGAGAGCTATAAATCATTTAACTTTAGCACATCCCTTCGAAAAAACATTGCGGGACTTATTGTTTTCTACGTAAATAAATATATTTCTTACTCTCGACACATACAATAAACCCACATACAATTGTTCGTGGTAAAAGCAAGGGTAGAGTTTGTCCTTGACTTTTATTTTTTGTCATAGAAAAAGCTACTTTTAAATAATATTTTATACCTTTAAGCTGAAATGGTAAGTTTGTGAGTATTATAGAGATTCTGGCTATCAATACCGTCTTTCCTCTGACTGGTGCACCTTGGTGCGTCCAAGAAAAAAATACCACCTTGTCCGCTAGCTACGCGGTTTGCTTTTAATTATACCCTGAACCAGAAGGCAGCGTCGGAGACCCTATTAAGTATATATACAAATGATTAGTATGTTGAGCTTAGTCGATTTAGCCATGTCCGTCTGTCTGTCCGTCTGTATATATACGAACTAGTCCCTCAGTTGCTAAGATATCATTTTGAAACTTTGCAAACGTCATTTTCTCTTCAAAAAGTTGCTCATTTGTCGGAACTGCCGATATCGGACCACCATAACATATAGCTGACATACAAACTGAACGATCGGAGTCAAGTTCTTGTATGAAAAACCTTCACATTTGATAATGTATCTACTCAAAAGTTGGCACAGATTATTTTCTAAGATAATAATGAAATGTATGAAGAAATTGTTCAGATCGGTTAACTATAGCATTTAGTTGCCATACAAACCGAACGATCGGAGTTAAGGGCTTGTATGGAAAACTTTCGCATTTGACTTGGTATCTTCACGAAATTTGACATGGATTACTGCTTAAGGTAATAATATAATCTCCGAATAAATTGTTCAGATCGGATTACTATAGCATATAGCTTCCACACAAACTGAATACATAGTCACTTAAAGAGATGCACCTGTGAAGGGTATATTAGCTTCGATGCAGCCGAAGTTAACGTTTTTTCTTTTTTAAAATTTTCCTTGGCTCCGGTAGTAACAGGGGCTCTGTTTGGTTGACTTGAATTCCCGAGGCCACTGTATTATAACCAAGCTCTTTAACCAAATCAGTGGACAACACTTCCTTTATCTGTGGGGCAGGGATACTGAAATCGGGCATAAATTTTCCAACCACCTTAAAAATTTTATCTTCAATAAGTTTCAGCGCTTCGTTAAAAATTATATCACCGTTGGCTAATCTTATCCATTGATGTTGACGAGCAATGTCTTCTGAAGAAGCGGATTATGATGCTTATCATAATTTAAAATGCTCTCTAAATGTAATGGGTGATCGGTACAACATGGCGTCGCCTCATATGCTTCTCGGAAAGTGGTCTTTTCCTGCCTAGCTACGATGTGGAGTGTTTGAAAACTAATGGGGCCTCGGATTCTAGGCAACACCAACCGTACACACTTTGAGTTACATGGGTGCGCGACATTTCCAATCTTTTCATGACGCATTACATGTATTTTGCCTCGGCCTTTCTGCATAGAACCACGTCCGAGCACATTCGCGTTCTGCACAGGCGGAAAAATGAGATGAGGGTGCAGGGTAGTAATAGGCGGTGTTGCAACTTGGTCTCGCAGCTTTGCCCCTGTAAATTACACGCGATCGCTGTTTGGGAGTGCACAGCAAGAAGGGTTACTGTTGTTGTTCCCCAAGCTGTTTCGTTATTACGATCGACGCCGATCTGTAAGTAATTATATATGTATATATATTTATACCTATTATACTTGTATAAATAGAAGACACAAAATTTTAAATCGCATGCGTCCAACAACCTCGTCTTCCCTCACATGTCTGGTCGTTCCGTTCCCGCGTCCCCGCGTAGATTTATACTGAAAATTAAGCATTTTCTCTGCCATATTGTTCGAAGGATGTACGTACGAATTAGACAGATAGATAGACAGCGCTTACGCGATTATATCCGAGTTAACAACAGCGCCTCAGTCGTTTCTGCTTTTTGCAAGGTGGTGCCAATTGGAGATTCCAAGCAAAGCCAGGTCCTTTCCACCTAGTATTTCCAACGGGGTGGAGGTCTTTCTTTTCCTCTGCTTGCCCCGGCGGGTATTGCGTCGAATACTTTTAGAGCTGAAGTGTTTTCGTCTAAACGTACGACGTGACCTAGCCAGCGCAGCCGCTGTCTTTTAATTCGCTGGACTACGTCAATGTCGTCGTATATCTCATACAGCTCATCTTTCCATAGAATGCGATATTCGCCGTGGCCAACGTACAAAGGACCGTAAATCTTTCGCAGAACTTTTCTCTCGAAAACTCCTAAGGCCGACTCATCAGATGTTGTCTTCGTCCATGCCTCTGTTCCATATAGCACGACGGGAATAATGAAGCACTTATAAAATTTGGTTTTTGTTCGTCGGGAGATGAGTTTACTTCTCAATTGCATACTTAGTCCAAAATAGCACCTGTTGGCAAGAGTTATTCTGCGTTGGATTTCGAGGCTGACATTGTTGTTGCTGTTATTGCTGGTTCCAAGATAGATGAAATTATCTACAACTTCGAAGTTATGACTGTCAATGGTGACGTGGGAGCGCGAGTGCGACGACTGTTTGTTTGATGATAAGAGATATTTCGTCTTGTCCTCGTTCACTGCCACATCCATCTGCTTCGGCGAGGTTATTGTGGCCAATGATATCATTATCATCGGCATACGCCAGCATGTCAAGCCCGTAATTCTAAGTATCGTTTTTTAATTGAAAAAGTTGTGTACAAAGTTTCACGTGCATTATCCGCGAGTTCACTTTCATCGATTCTCTCATGGGAGCAAGATATTTTCTCTTGTGTTTTAATCGAGAGTGTTAGCTAACTCCCTACCAAATTATTAATAAAGTCGTTAAAACCGTTTAGTCATAAAAAGGTAAAAAACATACTCACTCAAAAACGTTCGCCATTATAATAGTAGTGTGATTAACGTCGTTTCATTATATGCCCAAAAGTTATAGTTATATAGTATGTTATATATGAACATACATGCAAGTAAGGAGGGTTTGTTACCGAATATTTCATACTTTTGCAAAGATCAACTCTATGTGACTAATTATAGGTCATAGACTCACTTAGGTTTATTTTTATATTACATTTCGCGTAAGCTTAAATTGTATTAATATCATATTCAAATGAGACACATACATGTATGTGATATAAACTCAACCAAAGAGTCTTAATTTAACTTATTGAGTTCATGTGAAAAACGTCAATCAGAATATCGGAATTGATTATATTAGGGATATTATTGTTTAGATATATGAAAAAATTTATTTGTAGTAATTTTTGTGAAATTCAAGGAATCAAATTATTCATTTAGAAGGAGAGAAATATAGAACAAAGGTCATGTTTTTTGATAAAGAAGCAAAAACTCGTGAAAAGAAATTGATTAATAAATGGTATTGGATCCCATTTTTATTATGACTTGTTATAATCGTCGAGGCATTGAGCAAAATAATTAATTTATTGTTTTTTGTTCAATTTGAATCCATTATTGGTTAATTGCTTTTCTGACGCATTTGACACTATCAAACTGCTATTTTAAGTTCTGTTGGCGGAGGAACCGACAGAATATTAGCTGTAAGAAGCGATTCTGGTTGTAATAGAAATTTGTAGTATTTTGTGTAAGTATTGGTGCTTGTGGTGGCAATTTGCTTTTCCGTGTTCTGACGACATATTTTAATAAACAAGTTGTTTGCTTTTATTAATTTTATTAGCGGTTATTTACAATTTCTTATTTTATCGGTTTGGTATACCGGTTGTTTATTATTTGCCTTTTCTGTATTATCTGCAATGGTTTGTATTTTATTTATTCTCGGCTTATGAAGGATAGTAACTCTACGCCTGGCTTAGATAAGGCCAGAATGGATACTCCTTAGCCCTGGAGTTAGAATAGTGACAATAGAGGGATCTTGCGAGGAAGTGGCCGCAAATAGGGAACGGCTTCAAAACGTAAAGTAGAGAATTATACATAATCAATTTGAAGCTTTATATGTACACCACCACCCATATGACGAACGCTTGGATAGATCCGATAAGAGCGACCATTGCTTTTTGTAAGTGTAGGTGCGCCACTGTATCGCAATGGGAATATGGTGATCCCTTAATTTTCTTTTTGAGTTTTTGTTTATTATTTAAAAATTTATCTTTGCCGGAATATTGAAGGAAATGTGCCGAATTTTCGACTTTCTGGAACGTACGATTGAATATATAAGTTTTTTTTATGTAAATGGTGTTTTTTCCAACCAGGCTTAAGCAATTTCAGAATCGAAGCTGTAGCGCTGCTACATATGTGTATTGATATGTGTATGCGTTGTGGATTGAGCGCATAGCTCAAGCCGTGGTAGACTAGGAGTTTCTAGAGTGGCTACTTTTGCTACTAATAAATAGGTTGTGGTCATCGCATCGCTTTGTGTGCGCATATAGATGTTGTGCAATAAGCATATGCAGAAGCCATATTGTTCGGCTTGGTATTTGGGGAATGGTTTACCCTTCGCGGTATTTGTACCGGCGAAATTGCAGTTCTGCAAGTATTTTACTTGTTCGTCTCACAAATTTTGCGTCAGTAATCATAATTGGTTAAGGCCCTCCTGGGGTGTCGAAAAGTGGCATATATGTATATATTTTATTTTTTTATATTGGGATTGTTAGACTGACTTCTCATTTTGTTTTTTTCTGGCAATATGTGGGGTGTTAGACAATTGTGGCTCCAGTTGTTATCGTAGGACGTACCGGCCATTATTTTATCGAGTAGTTGTGGGTTTAGAGAAGTCCTTACAATAATGATCTCCAAGAGTTTTATTTAATAATAGGTTGTCAAAAAAGTCTTGCGGTATTTTCGCTAGTTGGCGCTGAAAGCGCGTAGTTCTAGTTTTATTCGTCGCATCGGGTCATACTATACCTTTTTGGAAAGCTCATTTCACGCGCTAACACGTGAACGTGTTTGGTTGATTGTCGCTTCTTTTAAGTCGTTCGTAAGTTATAGCGTCGCAAACACGGAGCAAAATAAAGAGAAAATACGGCATATTTTACAGTACTACTACGATAAAGGCAAATATGCATCTGAAGCCGCCAATAAAATTTGTGCAGTTTATGAACCCGATACAGTTTCCATTTCCACCATTGGTGTCAACGTTTTCGTTCTGGTGTAGAGGTGGTCGAAGATGCGCCACGCTCCGGAAGGCCTGTCGTCGAAAATTGCGATAAAATCGCTGAATTGGTCGAAAGAGACCGGCATAGTAGCAGCCGTAGCATCGGTCAAGAGCTGGGCATGAGTCATCAAAAATTCATTTCTATTTCAATAAAAAAAAAATCAATAAAAATACCGCAAGACTTTTTTGACAACCGTGTTTAATTTTTTTTGTTCTGTTTTGTTTTTTTCTTTACTCTTTCCACGTTTTTATAATAGAAAGTAGGGAAATCTTTCATTTATTGCCTTGTTTGGCATTTCTTTCGTGATGAGAGTTATTATTCCCACAAAAGTAACGATTTTTCTGGTATTGCGGCATATATACATATTTATCCAGCGGATGTTTTGTGCCGATAGAATCGACAAACAATGTAATACAGTGGATTCTAGTCTGATGAATTATACACTTGTTTCTTTCTTTATTTTTGGCAAGTTCATTAGAGTCGACCAGTATTTTTTCATTTCCGTAACGTGCTTTTAGAGCTTCCCAAGCAAAATTGAAATTTTCGTCATCAGGAGCGAACTGTTTTACTATCATACCTGCTTGACCTTTAGTTTTGTACCGGAGGAGGTTATACAATTTTTGTGCTCTTGATAGTTGCTGATGGTTAATGTAAACGGCTGTAAACATGTCCGGGAAGGACGGCAATTCTTCTTATCCTCCAAAAAACGATTTTGTGTCACTTGCGGGCACCTCGAGGTGGATGCTTGATTTTGCCTTTTGCTTATCTATTTGTGGCAGCTCTACTATCGGATGTGGAGTAGGTGCAACTGCTTTTATTAGCTTTAATTGAACGGAGTTCATAGCTTTTGTTTTTCGTACTGGTCTAAGCAGTTTTCATAAAATGCGTAAGACGATTGTTTCAAATTTTGTGGTAGGTCTGAATCGTCAGATTCTACTATGACTTCATGAGTCGCTTGGAGGCGAGTCCAAAATTTTTTAAGATTTTGGCTTTTTATTTCTAATAACGATTCAGAATTTTCTTGACTCGGTGTAGATGCAAATCTAGTGCAGATTCTTGTTGAGCTGTAAATAAATTTAATAGCCCGCTTATGCGTGTAGCTCGTACAGGTGCATTTTGATTTTTGTTGTTATTAACCATTTTCGTTTTATTGTGAAATATCTGTAAAATTAATTCAATTTTTTTTCTCTCAGCGTAACTGATTTAAATAAGGCAATAGGGTATTGATTAAAACTAAATACTTTGTTAGGTAAAGAGAGTTTTGAATTTCGATTTATATTGGTAAAAAACGAGTTTGTTATTTCGTGTTATTATTACCGTTTTTTATTTACCTGCGATATATGTTATTTTTATTTATATTTTATTTTATTTTGAATATATGTTCCAACTAGAGGACACGTCCACGTTTTACTGTGGGTGATAGATAGATAGTACTACTAATACCATCTATATGATTACTACTAGTTAGATTATAATTATTAATAAAAAAATGTAGCATTTTTGGTGAAGCTACTTGTGTTGGTTTACAAAAAAAATTTATCAAAAAGGATTTCGTGAGTTCCTAAAGCATTGCTTTTTGGAGGACAAATACTGTTGAATTTAGGCTGTGCACCAGTGTAATCAACCGAGGACTGCATATTATCAAACGGTTCAACAGTTCTCAAGCGTGGAAAGACAAAATCGGCTAGCAAGGTTATGGCTTCGGTCTTTTGGTATGCACGTGGTATATTATTCATCTAATGATTACTGAGCCAGTTTTAATCAATTGCACTGCGTATTTGGTGGCAGTTCTATTCTACCATTCCTAATATTTAGCATTGTATAATTTTTTAGGAAGAATCAGTTTAAAATTTTACGCATATACCTGTGCCCAAAAAATAAGGTGGCATTGTATTTATTTTGAAAATTCTTTATTTATTCTTCCAAATCAATTTCATCCCCTTCAAAGTAATCCCCTCCCAATGCAATGCACTTATGCCAACGGATTTTCCAATCTTCGAAACACTGGTTGTAGTCACTTTCCGGGATGACCTTCAGTTCCGTCTTCTCTGCGGCTTGAATCTCCTCTATCGTATAAAAACGGTGTCCCCGGAGCGGTCTTTTGAGCTTGGTGAACAGCCAGAAGTCGCACGGCGCCAGGTCAGGTGAATACGGTGGTTGCGGAACGATATGGGTTGAGTTTTTGGCGAAATGATCACGAATTACGAGGGCAGTATGGGATGGTGCATTATCGTGGTGTAAAAACTAAGAATTGTCTTTCCACAATTCCGGCCTTTTTAGGCGGATAGCGTTACGCAAACGACGCATAACGTTCAAATAATATTCTTTGTTGACTTTCTGGCCACGATAATCGAAGAAAACAGTCAACATGACCTTGATTTTTGAGCGACTTTGGCGCGATTTTTTTGGTCTCGGCTCTCTTTTGGCACGATATTCGCTCGACTGATCGGTTGTTTCGGGGTCGTAAGCATAGATCCAAGTCTCATCGCCAGTTATAATGCGTTTCTTGACACCCTGGTAGTCGGAAAGCATCGTTTCACACACTTCAACGCGACGCCTTTTTCCAAAAAATTCAATGTTTTCGGTACCAGTTGAGATTTGACGCGCTTGAGGCCCAAAACATCCTTCAAAATGGTATTGGCTAAGCCTTTCGATATGCCAACTTCATCAGCAAGGTCGGGTTTTCAACACCAAATCTTTGATTTGTTGAACGTGAGCTTCGTCGGTTGAGGTTAATGGTGGCCCTGGACGCTCTTCGTCTTCGACACGTTCACGGCCGGCTTGGAACTCACTGTACCACTTGTAAACTTTTTTTTTAGGCATAGCCTCATCACCAAAGGCAGCAGAAAATTGATTCCGTAAACAAAATTTATTGCAAATTCTTTGCTCAACAAATTTCGGCATCGCAACAAACGAAAAACTCACTTTTAGCAGCTCACAAAACGACACGTATCTCAATCACTAATGAATATTTTGACATGAAATTTGACATAAATGTGACTGACAGTACTACCAACCTAAAAAAAAAAATAATTCTCCAAATCCTTCGACGCGCATAGTTTAAATTCAAATGTCACCTTATTTTTTGGGCACAGTTTGTTACTTCATAGTTCCCGTTTAAATATTGCACTGCTCTCTGCAATGCTTCGAAGACATTTCTGTATATATCAAATTATAACAGACCTTTTTATCAACATTCCAGTTGTTCGCTAAACTGTTTATGCTAGATATCGTGTTTGGTTTGTTATGTATGCATTTGTGTCCTTCGTCTATAATCTAGCAAAGTATCTGTAATGCCTTGACGACGAAAATGTCAATGTCATTTTTTGCTGTGATATTAAATATATCTGACGGGTTCGTTCTAAAAAAACTGCCTGATTCAGGAGCACAATCAGTATAACCCATATACCAAGCATGTATGGATATGAAAATTTTTACAAATTTCTTTCTATTTTTGAATTACTAAAATTTTTAAATGATTCTTACATGAATTTTGAACAAATGCTTATGATTATATTATAATGTTTTTATTTGTGAATTATATTGAATCTTAACATAGAGAGATAAAAAGTATCATATGTCCTTACCCTGGATCTAAGCCACCTCCCCACCAATTTTCAGCGAAACCGGTTCAGACGTTCTTGAGTTATAAATGGTGTAACTAACACAACTTTCTTTTATATAATACTAGCTGACCCCGCAGTCGTTGTCCTGCGTGAAATTATGTGCTTAGAAATGAAAAAGTTGAATTTATCATTTCACTTTTTTTCAATGTATCGCAGCTTGATAAACAACATTTTTTTGTTTCTGTTCCGGTGTATAGAAAAGATGGTTTTCCAACTCGTGAGTAGGCCACGTATATCTGGCCGAGTTAAAAACATAGCATTTCCAAATGTATAACATACACTATGCGACTATCCTTGTGTCTCAAATGCAATTTTCACTGGAAACTGAATACGTTTGAACTGACATGGCAAATCGTTAGAACTCAGAGGAATTCGTAGAATCAAGCATTCTGCCCCTTTGTATTCGAAAGCTGCGTCACAATCAGTCAGGTTCCATTACCCAGTTTCGGCGCCTGAAGATTGTGGAACATAATAACGACAGATCCAACTTTGAGACGCAAATGATGCGGTGGCATACCAAGCCTATTCAAAGAATTTAGAAATTCCACGATCGATCAATTTGTATGAGCGCAAGTCTCCCGGAATTTGACTTTGAATCTTCCAGTTTAAGTCAACAACATCGGTATTTTTGATAATTTGTCCAATGTTCAAATATTCCTGATGAGTTCATCTTTGGTGAATTGGTAAAGGGAAGATGGAATTGATATCAAACCACCGGAAGTATCAACCGGAATTTACCCATTTCCAATTCTTAGCGAATACGATGTAAAATGTCTTCGGCAATGTTATTTTTGTTCGTATTCCATAATTGACGCTAATTTGATGGCTTATCATCGCGAAAAGTGTGCGAACTTCATTCCAGTGATTATCATGTTCCAGCAATTGTAATCGTAATTATATGTATAATATCAAGATATTTCCGAATAGAGCAAGTTTTCGCAAACGGTTCACTGACGAAAGTTGAGAAAAAACTCGTAAATGTTAATTTTGTTGCTGGGGGTGTTTTCTCTGTCTGCACTGTATTCTCTGTGTTTAAATAGACTATTTGGTCATTCTCCAAATTAACTGCGAGACGCACAACATTCGGAAAACGTTCATGAATTGCAAAAGTAAATATCATACAAAGCGCTTTATTGCAGTTCACGTATCGACCGTATCGTTCAAGATCAGTAACCGCCATGTTGCTTCTTTTGATGACGTATTTACACACGTATTTTATCGATTACACCAAACTGCAATACGCAGCATTCATATGACTTTTGAATGTGAATTAGACAGCAGTGGCGAATATGGTACGATCCAAATGTTGTGGACTTCGATGTGTTGTTAACTTCGATATTCACGCCTCTAAATTGAATGCTAAATGTTCTGCCATTGTCATCTGGTGAGCGACGCTGATACATTGGATATCCATCATTTCTAGTTTGTTTTTCCGAAAGAAAAGCACCTGGATAGTGTTTCGTACATTTATTGTCAGACATACAAACCGAAGTGGTATTGTGATGTCCGTAAGGTACATGAACCATATTGGTTTCGTATAATTCTGCTTCTATCTCTGGATCAGGAATTTCCGCAGAAATGATTTCATCAATTTGATTTGGTGTAACCACCATCCACCATCCAAAAGAAGAATATGTGCGTGCGACAAACCTCTCTTTTGCACTCAACAGAGTACATCAAGATAAAGTTTACAAAACATCGCAACTGTTGTTTGAAAAGTTGTCCGCTGACATCGTGACGATCGCTTGCTGATTGCCCGAACGCGACCTCTTCGTGGCATCGTAACAAATTTCAATTTGTAATTGAGCACTTTGTGTGAAACACACATAACGTTTTCACGGAATAAATTTCAATAATTTTTTTTTGAATAACCGCAATAAAGAAAGCAAACAACAAATTTGACAATTGAAAAACCAAAGGAAAAAAGTTGAAAAAAAGTTTTTGTATGAAAAAAAGTTATTTTTTTGGAATTGTCCAACTTTCCGACTTTTCCTCATGAAAAGCATACGGTTTTTTATTTCTAAACTTTCCTCGATCCACAGCGTACAACCTCTGAAAATTTCATCAAGATTGGTTCAGCTGTTCTCGAGCATTAGCGTTACTAACAGCATTCATTCGTTTGTATGGGAAAAAGAAAAGGGCTCTTTTTAGGGGTTTTCCAGCAATTATTCGAACTTTTTCGCCATAAAAACCATCCTTGAGCCTCAACGAACATTTTAAAAAAAGAATTGGCAAATTGGAACAGGCGTTTTTGAGTTATGCGCCAGCATTTAAAATCATGTTCGTTTTTATTTCCTTTTTAAAATCGTATTTCAAAATTTATTTTCTTCATAATATTTTTTTTGGAAAATTTTCCAGAATATTCTCCTTGTTTGGGCGGAGACCTGTCCGAATTGGTGTTAATCACCGAAATCGGTCCAGGCGTTCTCCAGTTATAAGCGTAGTAACTAACGTCACTTTCTTTTATATACATATATAACATATATATATATTATATATACAAGCTGAATGACCTGAACGATAAAAATCTTGCCCTTGTTAGGAAAAATTTTTTATTTGAAGAGTTATCTTCATAATTTGATAATAATAATAATTTAGCTGAGATTATTGTTTAAGACAAGAGTACAATCTCTGAAGAAATTGTTCAGATCTGAGTACTATAGCATATAGCTTACATACAAAGTGTACCTTCCAGATGCAATCCTTGTATAGAAAACTTTTTCATTTGATGAGTTTTCTTCGTGAAATTTAGCTGGGGTTATTTTTTAAGGCAAGAAGAAATTGCTTAAATCAGACGACTAGAGCATATAGCTTCCATACAAAGTGTTCGCTCAAAATCCAATCGCTGTATGACACACTATTTTATTTAACAAGATATCTTCATAAGAACTGGAATGAATTGTTAACCTAGCCAACGGTACAATATCTGAAGAAGTTTTTTTAGATCGGACCACTATAGCATAAAGCGGCCATACAAACCTTTCTATCAAAATATTTTTTTTTTTTATGTAATAAAAACTTGTTTTGGGTATTCTAGCTTTAAATTTAACGTTTTTTTCTTGTTTTTACATATTTATTTTTCGACTAGAGGACCCGTCCAGGCCTTACTGTGAGTGACACATAGATAATACTACTACTGCCATCTATATGATTTCCATCAGTTAAATTATAACTACGAGTATTAGTTAATGAGATATAGAATTTTTGTGAAGCAACTTGTGTTTGTTTACAAAACAATGGATCATAAAGCATTTCGTGTGTTAATAACGCTTTGCCTTTTGGAGGAAAATACTGTTGAATTTGGGCTCTAAACCAGGGAAATCCTCCGTTGAAAAAAGATTTGCTAAGTTGGAAATAGGCGACTCTGATTCTGAGAAGTGTTTGAGTGCTCTTTGTCGGTGTGTCACAATGTGTCAATGGTATTCTACATGGCTTCATCATTTCCCACTGGAGTCCAATCGACAGTCATTCTAGTAGACTGCACATCATGAACCGGTTCTCAAGCGTGGAAAGAGGAAAAAGTCGGCTGGCAAGGTTATGACATCAGTCTTTTGTGATGCACGTGGTATAATATTCAACGACTGATTACTGAGCCAGTTATAATCCATTGCACTGCGTATTTGGTTGCAGTTCTTTTCTACTATTTCAAATATTTAGTAAATGCACTCTTTTTTAGAAAGGATCTGTTCGAAATTGCACGCATTTACTTCATCGTCTTCGGTTAAATATTCCTCGCTAGAGAGCTCCTACAAGTTCGTACCAAAGTAAACAGGAATTTTTTAATCTAGCGCTCCCTGGTGGAGCCATCTATATGCCGTCTGGTGCGTTAGAATCTGCTATCTTTGTCAATTTTCCAGTGAGAATTTCATGACATTTCATCAAATGGAAATGAAGTTATTGCGTTTTAAGTGTCAGTATGTTTGTGTTATCGGTGCGAAAATGAGCTTCGAACAAAAAGCCCACATTAAATTGTGTTTTAAAATTGGTAAACCTTTTACCGAAACGTTTCATTTGATGAAACAAGTTTATAGCGGTGACTGCCTACCGTATGCCGCACATAGGTTTCTGCTAGTGCATGCTGCGGCTAAAAATATAAGGAGTTGTCGCAGGAAAATGGCATTTGGTACATCATTGTTTTGGATTCCAATCAAGAAAAAAATGGAAAAATCAAAATCACGCCCCCTATTTTACGCCCACCTCCCATATAAGGTGAAACTTAATTTTTGACCTTCAGCACTGATTTTTGGTACATAGCATTTTTATGACATTATATATGTTGGTGTTAAATTTCAATAATATCCGCCCAATTTTACGCCCACCTCCCATATAACTAAATTCTCTTTTATCAAGTCTCTTTTAGCAACTTTTTTACATCTTCGTGACATTCTAATTTTTTTTATACTCTCGCAACAAAGTTGCTAAGGAGAGTATTATAGTTTTGTTCACATAACGGTTGTTTGTAAGTCCTAAAACTAAAAGAGTCAGATATAGGGTTATATATACCAAAGTGATCAGGGTGACGAGTAGAGTTGAAATCCGGATGTCTGTCTGACCGTCCGTCCGTGCAAGCTGTAACTTGAGTAAAAATTGAGATATCATGATGAAGCTTGGTACACGTATTTCTTGGCTCCATAGGAAGGTTAAGTTCGAAGATGGGCAAAATCGGCCTGCTGCCACGCCCACAAAATGGCTGAAACCGAAAACCTATAAACTGTCATAACTATGCCATAAATAAAGATATTAAAGTGAAATTTGGCACAAAGGATCGCATTAGGGAGGGACATATTTGGACGTAATTTTAAAGTGGGCGTGGCCCCGCCCCCTACTAAGTTTTTTGTACATATCTCGGAAACTACTATAGCTATGTCAACCAAAATCTACAGAGTCGTTTCCTTCAAGCCTTTCCATATACATTTTAAAAATGGAAGAGATCGGATAATAACCACGCCCAACTCCTATACAAAGGTTATGTTGAAAATCACTAAAAGTGCGTTAACGGACTAACAAAAAACGTCAGAAACACTAAATTTTACGGAAGTAATAGCAGAAGGAAGCTGCACCCAGGCTTGTTTTAAAAATTGAAAATGGGCGTGGCGCCGCCCACTTATGGACCAAAAACCATATCTCAGGAACTACTAGACCGATTTCAATGAAATTCGGAATATAATATTTTCTTAACACCCTAATGACATGTACGAAATATGGGCGAAATCGGTTCACAACCACGCCTTCTTCCAATATAACGCTATTTTGAATTCCATCTGATGCCTTCTCTGTATAATATATACATTAGGAAATAAAAATACAATTCAATACTCAAAGTACACAAATTGATGTAATCTAATTAATTTTACAGCAAAATTAAAAAATATTTAAATTATTATCACTTTATCATGCGAGAGTATAAAATGTTCGGAGACACCCGAACTTAGCTCTTCCTTACTTGTTTTAATTTTATTTTAGTACGTTTATATACGGATCCGAAGACATTAATAAGTGATGCATCACATCTTCGTTAGTGGATATGCGTCCAATTCTTCTAGCGTGCTTCTTGTGCTTCCTCAGATAACATTCCTATGAAAAAACGTTACAACTTGCATAAATTAAGATATAAAATTAAAAAAGGTTAACCAAAACTCACCTATTGGTAAAATAGCGTCTGAAATAATTTTGCTGCCATGAATTAAAACTTTGTGAACAGTTATGGGCATATAATACCAGCCATAAAGGTCAACATACAATTTGGCGGTATCCAAACAATATCTATAGAATTTGTCTGTATCAATCGACTTCCTGCAATTGATTGTGGTCAATATAATTTTAAAGCGATGAACCAGTTCTTCGTTTACTCCAGTTGCATCAGATGTTAGAGCAGGATTTTCAAAAAATCATCTAGACATATTCCCGTCATTTATTGTGCTCATTCCTTGTTTCACTACGTCTTCATTGATACCCAGTATATGTTTCAGATTGTCTTGAATAGCTGCTTTATTTGCTTCCATCTCTAGCTTTACGTCCTTTGTAATTCTCCACTTTCTAAAAGTAAGACGGTACGCAATGTGCAAAATGCAAATGTGAAGAAAAGTAAAAGTCACATGAAACTAAATCAGAGAGATTCGGCACTTATTCGATGTCATTTGTTGAGTGTTTGGCCAAAATTTAACACAAATACGTTAAAAAAATTTGTAAAGTTCGACAAACACTACTGAGGTCAACTGACATAAACAGCTGCTGTAAACACACTGGTTGACAGATCGCGCTAATTCTTGGCATCATAATTAAAGACAGTTATACCAACCCAGAAAAACAAAATTTACATGTCTTCCATATAAGCGGGAGATGAGAGGGGGAAATGAAGAATTCTCAATACTTTCTTGACAGAATTTACATTATTTTGATAAATCTCGTAGAATTCAGCCTGCGTTTTCAATGTAAGCGAGGAAAAATATAATTATTTACAACATCACATTAGCAACCTCAAAAATAACAGGTATTATCAACTATTTAATGGATGTTATTATACATATTTACCTTCCTCCGCATAAAAAAACCGTTGCGTAGTTTTAAAGATTTAAGCATACAAAGGGGCAAAAGGACAGAAAAAACGACTTTATTTTACACTAAGTAGTAGTACGTGCTTTTCTTTATTGTTTTTATTGTTGTTAAAATTTTTTTTTTAAGAAATGAAATATTCAAATGATTTCTACAAACATGAGTTTTTAACAAATGCTTATGATTTGAAATATAATTTTTGTATTTATGAGTTGTGTTGAATTTTAACATAGAGAGATAAAAAGTATCCTATGTCTTTACCCTGGTTCTACGCTATCTTCCCACCAATTTTCAGCCAAACCGGTTCAGACGTTCTTGAGTTGTAAATGGTATAACTAACACGACTTTTTTTTATATTTACTATATGTATATATATGGGGTTTTCTTGGTTTTTGTTATTGTGATTTTGCTTCTTTTTGGCGAAATGAAATATTCTAATGATTCCTACAAACATGAGTTTTTAGCAAATGCTTATGATTTGAAATATAATTTTTATACTCTCGCAACAATGTTGCTAACGAGAGTATTATAGTTTTGTTCACATAACGGTTGTTGTAAGTCAGATATAGGGTTATATATACCAAAGTGATCAGGGCGACGAGTAGAGTCGAAATCCGGATGTCTGTCTGTCCGTCCGTCTGTCCGTCCGTCCGTCCGTCTGTCCGTCCGTCCGTGCAAGCTGTAACTTGAGTAAAAATTGAGATATCATGATGAAACTTGGTACACGTATTCCTTGGCTCCATAAGAAGGTTAAGTTCGAAGATGGGCAAAATCAGCCCACTGCCACGCCCACAAAATGGCGGAAACCGAAAACCTATAAAGTGTCATAACTAAGCCATAAATAAAGATATTAAAGTGAAATTTGGCACAAAGGATCGCATTAGGAAGGAGCATATTTGGAAGTAATCTTTTTGGAAAAGTGGGCGTGGCCCCGCCCCCTACTAAGTTTTTTTTACATATCTCAGAAACTACTATAGCTATGTCAACCAAACTCTATAAAGTCGTTTCCTTCAGGCATTTCTATATACAGTTTAAAAATGGAATAAATCGGATAATAACCACGCCCACCTCCCATACAAAGGTTATGTTGAAAATCACTAAAAGTGCGTTAACCGACTAACAAAAAACGTCAGAAACACTAAATTTTACGGAAGAAATGGCAGAAGGAAGCTGCACCCAGGCCTTTTTTAAAAATTGAAAATGGGCGTGGCGCCGCCCACTTATGGACCAAAAACCATATCTCGGTAACTACTAGACCGATTTCAATGAAATTCGGTATATAATATTTTCTTAACACCCTGATGACATGTACGAAATATGGGTGAAATCGGTTCACAACCACGCCTTCTTCCAATATAAAGCTATTTTGAATTCCATCTGATGCCTTCTCTGTATAATACGAGTATAAACATTAGGAACCAATGATGATAGCGGAATAAAACTTTACAAAAATACGGTATTTGAAAAATATGTAAATGACGTATTATGAAATCTCGATTATCACTTTACCATGCGAGAGTATAAAATGTTCGGTGACACCCGAACTTAGCCCTTCCTTACTTGTTGATGTGTTAGATTTGATGTGTTTGGTGTGTTTTTTTTTATTTTTGCGAGTTTTTTGGCTGTACACTGAAATATCAGTTTTTAATTATTCTGAACAAAGAATGCTGATAAAAATTTTAAATTTGTGAATAGTGAGTTTCATTAAGTTTATTATTGTAATTTAAATGACAATACGCTACAACAATGAAAACATTTAAATTTTAGTGGGTAAAGGATCTCACAGCTCCAAGGAACCTATGCTTTCGATTGTTGAGCTTAGAAGGGAGGGGAAAACATACAAAGAAATACAAGATCGGTTAAAATGTTCTGCCAAGATGGTTTACAATGCCATAAATTATGAATTTAAGCCCGAAAAACGTGATGCTTCAGCAAAAGCAATCCTTTTGCATCCTCTAGGCAAATAACAGCGGAGCTGAAATTGGGGATCAGCGACGTAACCATTCGACGACGACTGTTGATGGAAAATTTGAATGCCGAAGCCCAAGAAAAGAGACTTTGCTTAGTCAAAGATATATCAAAGCCCGGTTGAAGTTTGTCAGAAGCCAGTTGAGCTGGCCAATATCAAACTGGCGCAATATCCTTTAGACAAATGAGTCCAAAATGGTCTTGAATTGTGGAGCAGGCTCTAGACAGTATGTCCGCTGACCCCCAAATACGGAATATAGTCCAAATTATACGGTTACGGCAGTAAAGCATGGTGGCTTTAAAACTTTGATATGGGCCTGTTTTTCCTATAGCAGTGTGAGCCCAATACATATCATCGATGGGATCATGGACCAAAATGTGTACGTGGAGATATTAAAGAATGTTATGCTGCCATATAGAATATGCCCCTAAAATGGACATTACAGCAAGATAACGATCTAAAACACACCAGACCAATTGTCTCATCGAAGAAAAAATCGATTTCATGCCATGGCCAGCTCAATCCCCGGATCTCAACCCCACAGAGAACTTATTGGGAGACGTCAAACGTTTTGTTTAAAAGCAATCCCCGTCTTCTAAGCTGCAGCTTTGACAGGTTGTTCAAGAGGCATGGGCGCAAATTCCAAAGGAGTGGAGGTCTTCCTCTTCCTCTGCTTCCCCCGGCGGGTACTGCGCCGAATACTTTCAGAGCTGGAGTGTTTTCGTCCATCCGGACAACATCACCTAGCCAGCGTAGTCGCTGTCTTTTAATTCGCTGAAGTATGTCAATGTCGTCGTATAACTCGTACAGCTCATCGTTCCATAGAATGCGATATTCGCCGTGGCCATCGCGCAAAGGACCATAAATTTTTCGCAGAACTTTTCTCTCGAAAACTCGCAACGTCGACTCATCAGTTGTTAACATCGTCCAAGCATCTGTACCATATAGCAGGACGGGAATTATGAGTGACTTATAGAGTTTGGTTTTTGTTTGTCGAGAGAGGACTTTGCTTCTCAATTGCCTACTCAGTCCGAAGTAGCACCTGTTGGCAAGAGTTATCCTGCGTTGGATTTCGAGGCTGACATTGTTGTTGCTGTTAATGCTGGTTCCAAGATAGACGAAATTATCTATAACTTCGAAGTTATGACTGTCAACAATGACGTGAGTGGCAAGTCACGAGTGCGACGACTATTTATTTGATGACAAGAGATATTTCGTCTTGCCCTCGTTCACTGCCAGACCTATTTCTTTTGCTTCCTTGTCCAGCCTGGTGAAAGCAGAACTAGCGGCGCGGGTGTTGAGGCCGATGATATTAATATCAGCGGCATACGCAAGGAGTTGTACACTCTTATAGAAGATGGTACCTTCTCTATTTAGTTCTGCAGCTCGAACTATTTTCTCCACGATAGAGAATCGCCTTGTCTGAAACCTCGTTTGCTATCGAACGGCTCGGAGAGGTCCTTCCCGATTCTGACGGAGCTTTTGGTGTTGCTAAACGTCAGTTTACACAGCCGTATTAGTTTTGCGGGGATACCAAATTCAGACATCGCGGCATAAAGGCAGCTCCTTTTTGTGCTGTCGAAAGCAGCTTTGAAATCGACACAGAGGTGGTGTGTGTCGATTCTCCTTTCACGGGTCTTTTCCAAGATTTGGCGCATGGTGAATATCTGGTGGGTTGTTGATTTGCCAGGTCTAAAGCCACACTGTTAATGCCCAATCAGTTTGTTGACATTGGACTTTAAAATTTCACACAATACGCTCGATAGAACCTTATATGCGATGTTGAGGAGGCTAATCCACGGTAGTTGGCGCAGATTGTGGGGTCTCCTTTTTTATGGATTGGGCATAGCACACTTAAATTCCAATCGTTGGGCATGCTTTCGTCCGACCATATTTTACAAAGAAGCTGATGCATGCTCCTTCTCAGTTCTTCGCCGCCGTGTTTGAATAGCTCGGCCGGCAATCCGTCGGCCCCTGCCGCTTGTTGTTCTTCAGGCGGGCAATTGCTATTGGAACTTCTTCATGGTCGGGTAATGGAACGTCTGCTCCATCGTCATCTATTGGGGAATCGGGATCGCCTTCTCCTGGTGTTGTGTGTTCACTGATATTCAGCAGGCTGGAGAAGTGTTCCCTCCATAATCTAAGTATGCTCTTGGCATCGGTGACTAGATCACCTTTGGGGGTTCTATAGGAATACGCTCCGGTCTTGAAACATTCCGTAAGCCGCCGCATTTTTTCGTAGAATTTTCGAGCATTACCCCTGTCGGCCAGCTTATCAAGCTCTTCGTACTCACGCATTTCAGCCTCTTTCTTCTTCTGTCTACAAATGCGTCTCGCTTCCCTCTTCAACTCTCGGTATCTATCCCATCCCGCACATGTAGTGGTCGATCGTAACGTTGCGAGGTAGGCAGCCTGTTTCTCTCCGCTGCGACACAGCACTCTTCGTCGTACCAGCTGTTCTTTTGCACTTTCCGAAAACCAATGGTTTCGGTTGCAGCTGTAAGTAAGCAGTTTAAAATGCCGTCCCACAGTTCCCTTATACCGAGTTGTTGACGAGTGCTCTCAGAGAGCAGGAGTGCAAGCCGAGTAGAAAATCGTTCGGCTGTCTGTTGTGATTGCAGCTTCTCGACGTCGAACCTTCCTTGTGTTTGGTGGCGTGCGTTTTTTGCTGCACAGAGGCGAGTGCGAATCTTAGCTGCAACAAGATAGTGATCCGAGTCGATGTAAGGACCTCGGAGCGCACGCACATCTAAAACCCTGGGGACGTGTCTTCTGTCTATCACAATATGATCGATCTGGTTGGTAGTTTTTCGATCCGGAGACAGCCAGGTAGCTTGATGAATCTTTTTATGCTGGAATCTAGTACTACAGATAACCATATTTCGGGCCCATTTGGGGATGTTTCGTCGTGGAGGCTGAATTTACCGACCGTAGTGCCAAAGATACCTTCTTTGCCCACCCTGGTGTTAAAGTCGCCAAGCACGGTTTTGACATCATGGCGGGGGCAGCCTTCATAAGTGCGCTCCAAGCACTCATAAAAGGTATCTTTGGTCACATCGTCCTTCTCTTCCGTCGAGGCGTGGGCGCAAATCAGCGATATGTTGAAAAACCTCGATTTGATGCGGATTGTGGCTAGACGTTCATCCAACGCAGTGAATGATAGTACTCGGCGACGGAGTCTCTCTCCCACCACGAATCCTACACCAAACTTGCGCTCTTTTATATGGCCACTGTAGTTAATGTCACAAGGACCTACTCGTCTCTGTCCTTGTCCCGTCCATCGCATCTCATGGACGGCGGTGATGTCAGCCTTTGTTTTTACGAGGACATCAACCAGCTGGGCAGTGGCACCTTCCCAATTAAGGGACCGGACATTTCAGGTGCATGCCCTCAATTCGTAGTCCTTATTTCGTTTGCCATGGTCGTCATCAAAAGGGGGGTCTCTCATCCGAGGCTGGTTATACTTATTCACTGGGGGTGTTTTTTACGTGGCGGGTCCCAAACCCAGCGCACAACCCTATGCAGGGGATGTTTCGCCTTCTCACTTTAGCTCGCCTTCAAACGGATGTTCTTAGGCTACCCAGAGGATAGTTGGTCAAATACCGGAAGTCGTGAGCTGCTTGAGCCATATGAATCGTTTCTGGCCACTCTCAAGTGAATGGCGATCAGAGAATTTTCCTCCCTTGCGTGAACTTCTACACACGACTCCATCCTTCTAAGTCATGTAAAAATAAGTAATTTATCTTTCCAAAAACATTTTTTATCTCATAGTGATCTTTTTAATAGAATTTTTCGATCTAAATCATACTGCTATCATCTGCACTGCTATTCCAGTGAACACAGCTGTACATATAAAACACATATATCTTAAAATACAAAACTGTACAAACACAAAAACAAAAACATAAATCGGGCATGAAAAGTAAAAGCACTTAGTTTCACTGGGTATATGGGTAGTATACAAGGTGTCTTCCAAAAAAAGGACAAATGGTTTTTTCGGCAAAATCAATTTATTTTATTCAAAATAGTGTCCTTCTGCTTCAATACAACTTTTTGCAAGAGCCAAAAGTATGTCGAACGAGTTTTTAGCTGGTTGGCCAGTATGGCCGCCAATATGCCGGTGCAAGCCTTTTGAATGGCCTCTACGCATGCATAACGCTTTCCTTTCATGAGCAAATGCATTTTGCCGAAAAGGAAGAAGTCGCACTGTGCGATATCAGGTGAATACGGGGAATGGTTAATGGTAAAAATGTGATTTTTGGTAAAATAATCGGTCACAAGCGTCGATCGATGATACGGCGTATTATCCTGCAACAGACGCCAACTTTCATCTTCGCGATATTCGGGCCGAACACGTCAAATACGGAGCACCAAACGCTTCAAAATCATAATAACAAATCAGCATTGTATTCACTTTTGACTTCTCCATGCGCGATTTTTTGGGCTTCAGCTCGTCCGATGCTTTCCATTCAGCACTCTGGTTTAGATTCGAGATCATATTAGAAACATCATGTTTCGTCACCAGTCACGGTATTGTAAAAGAAGATTTTGAATTCTATTTCCACGAGTTTCAATGATGATTTAGGCTGATTTGAGATGAATTCACTCACAGTTTCGATGGAATTTCCGCTGATCACGGATTTTGATTGGCCCACATGTTGATCGTCATTTATGTCCTCACGACCACTTTAAAAACATTAAAGCCACTCGTGCACTCTTCTATGAGATAGGCAATCGTCGCCATAAACTTATTTCATCAATTGAAACGTTTCGGTAAAAGTTTTACCAATTTTAAAACAAAATTTAATGTTTACTCTTTGTTCAAAGCTCATTTAATAACTTCACTTCCAATCTATGAAATGTCTTGAAATTCTCGCTGAACAATCGATAAAACTAGTGGCCTCTAACGCACCAGTCGACAAATAGATGGCGCCAGCAGGGGGCACAAGATTCAAAAAGTCCTGTTTACTTTTGAAAGCACCTTATACTTATTGTGAATTATGTATCCCTTTTTATTGAGTTAAACTAAAGGTTTAAAATTTTCTTATAGAAAAATGCTAATGCAGTAATTTATATGTATTTTCTGTTTGCGGGCAAACTTCAATAAAGTCACTTGACGCAATTATGAATTATATTTTTCTAAACTATACACTGCTGCTGCTATTGCACACACACAGCCGATCGGTCGGGATTCCAAACTTCAAAGTTAAATGTGGACGTGCGGATCAGCGGTCGAAAATCTTATGAAACGTTTCTTACACCGGCGAAAATCGAATTGGGGGGCACCCCGACCTGACTAATCCGTTTTGATTGGTTGGGTGGTGAAAACGATTGTTTGTTGGTGCGTAGTGTCTTACATGTATGATGTGGTATGGTTTTTTTTTTCGTTTTTGTGTCGAAGGGGGAATCTTTCATAGATACCGTCAGTCCCAGATGGCATACACGATTCATACTGCACGCTAAGGTTACACCCTTTTCGGGACCACGCCCAGTATGGATGATTATACCATGCTGAACTTGCGTAACAGTACACCTACGTACTAAACCCTCACTCCGACTGCAGTTCACTGATCCTACGGTACTGCCGTTAAGCATTTCTTCGCAGGACCAGTCTCAGCCAAAATTGGCTCTTCGTGGGCTCCTTTCTGGACTACTCTTCTCTTCTCGTTTTTTCGAAGTTCCTGTAGACCAATTCCTGAGTTTATTCCACACTGTTTTGCTTTTTATCATGTGGTGCACGATATTCTCTGGAGTCACACGTTCGTTGATAATAATTTCTAAATCCTTTTTTTCTGCTCCGAATTTCGGACAGTAAAAGAAAATATGCTGCGCGTTTTCGTTGCCATTTCCGCAGAATGAACATTCTGTTCCGCTATCGTGACCGTATTTATAGAGGTACTTTCGGAAGCATCCGTGTCCGGTCAGGAATTGCGTCAGGTAGTTGTCAGAATCGCCGTTCTTCCTCTCTACCCGTGTTTTCACCTTTCTGATTAGCTTATATGTCCACCTTCCATTTTCTGCCATGTCCCAGTGCCTCTGCCACTCACATATACTTTCCTCCCTGTCTTTATTTCGCTCTGCTGTTGTAAACCTCCTTCTAACGCTTCTTGATTTCTCGTAAACTCTTTTGAGCTCTAACGCCGGTCCTATGATACCCGATATGACTCCAGCCGCCTCATGCGACACCGTGCGAAATCGCCAAATAACTATTATTGCATTAAGCCGAGTCAGAGATCTTGCTTTCTTCACGTATGTCTTATTATATATTGCTGGTCCTCATATGGGCTCATTTGTCCTGGCTTGGTCCTCCAATATTAGCCATCATTCTCGTAGGGCCACAGTTATTCGCTTCGCTTTTGCACATGCTTTTTCAATGTACGTGTAATAATTAAGCCGCGTGTCTATTACGACGCCTAGGTATTTTAACGACTGCTGAGTCGTTATACTATAGCCATCAATATTAAAAGTAGTATTTTCTACTATTTTTCTTCTAATAATTAACACTGCTTCCGATTTTTGAGCTGCTAGTTGGAGCTTTTTGGCTGTGAGTCGGCTCTTTACTCTTAAAGCGGTGTCTTCACATAAGATTTCTTCTTGACTGATTTCTTTCCCTACCACCGTTACCGCAATATCATCGACGTGCCCGATAATCTGGACCTCTCTTTCTAATGGGAGTCGAAGCACTCCGTCTTATAACACGTTCCACAGCAGTGGTACCCCTCCCGTCACCCTGTACTTTTTGGTCCCTCATCGGTATCATAGAGTAACTGCTTATTCGACAGGTATTTGGAGATAATTCTCTTTGTTCTTTTGCATTCGAGAGCGCTCATTATATTTGCCCAATACGCAGAATTGAACGCATTTTTAACGTCAAACGTTATGAGTGCGCAGTATTCTTTTGTACCATACATCCACCTCGTTTCTTCGATGGCCTTGCTTGCCACAATTGTCACTTTTATGATCGCATCGATGGTTGACCTGTTCTTACGAAAACCAAATTGGTTTTCGGCGAGTCCTGGATATTCTTGCTCCAGGTATTTCTCCAGTCGTACGCATATTATTCTCCCATTGCAGAGAGGGCGGTACGAGCTTGGTTCTCCAGCCGGTTTATTTGGTTTCTACAAAAGTACTAATCGTTGCTTCTTCCATATTTTTTGTAAAGACACCTTTCAATAGGGTGGGACAGATTGGAGTTCTCCCTTTGCTGCCTTTGAGTTTTGTCATCACTATTTTGTACGCATCGCCCCATGGCTTCTCATCGGCATTTTCGCAGAGGTCTTTGAAACAGGAGAGTTTGCTTCTTTTAATTGCTTTCTTGAGCTCACGGCGTTTCTTTTAAAAACATTCGTGCAGGTTTTCGTATTCTGGTGAACTCCGCCTTCTCTGGCTTTATTGCAATCGTATCTCAGGCTGTCGATTGCACTATTCCACCAGTATGCAGGCTGTCTGTAAGCGTTAGCGCCTTGTTTTTTCCTGCACCTTGCAGCGTCGCATGCTTTGCTGACATGCCTCACCAATATCTCCGCCTGTCGTTCCGTATCTTCTATATTTGCAATGTTATCATCCAGCATAAGTCGGAAGAGATCTTCGACGAACGTTTCGGCTTCCCATCCTTTTGTCTGTACCATCTTTGTGTGCGTGTATATTCCACTTTTAGGTTTTCCGATCTCCATTATAATAGCTAGGTGGTCACTATGCGGATAAAGGTCAGACACTTACCAGCATGTTGATTGTGCCCACGGGCTACTAACAATAGTGATGTGAATCACGGATCCACGACCATTTTTTTGGAAAGTGTTCCTATTTCCAGTATTCAATAGCACCACTTCGAGCGATGAAAAGGCCTTTAATACGTTAAAATCGCCTGCTGCCACGTTTTTCGTAGTTGTTAGGATTTCCTGTACAAGATCATCCAGTATCTTCTCAAACGCGCCTTGTGGGACACTCGATGGGATATAGCAACTATAAAAGTTGATTCCACAAATCCTGGCTCGTGTGAAGTAGGTCTTTCCTAATAGTGACTTTTCCTGGAAAGCTTTGCCTCCAGACGACCATATGGCAGCTTTGCTGGTGGTGTCTTGGGCCCATGTGGTGTTGTCTAGGTCTGTCCGCATAGTATTGCTACGTCCACCTTCTCTTCAAAGACGTTTTGTTTAAGCAACTCTTGCGCAGCTTCGCAGTGATTCAGGTTTAGCTGGACAACTTTCATTTATTGAATTTTTTATATGCTTCCTGATATAAGGGGCATCTTTTACAACCTATTTGGTGGTTTAAGTTTTCCCTTCCCCTGCTCTTGCAAGCACCACAAGACGGAGTCTTGTCGCACGTATGTGCGAAGTGTCCTTTTTCGCCTCATCTTAGACAGCACTTGCTCCTGTCATCCGAATTGCTACATGCTGCTGCCAGATGCCCATATTCCAGACACCTGAAACATCTTTTTAAATTTGGTTTTTCTCTTCGCCTGCAGACTACCCAGCCGATCCTAATTTTTCGCTCGTCTAGCAGTATCCTTGCTTCCAGCGCAGGGGGGCTTACTACCGCTACCTTTGTACCCGCATATGCCGCCCCGATTTTCTTTATCGCGTTCACATCAAAACTATTTAGTTTTTCACCTGCTTCCGTATAGCTTCCGAAATGTCCTCTTTGGTGGTGATTTCGTCCAAGTTCCGCATTTCTGCTATGACTTCGTGATTAAGCGCTTTGATTTGTGCCTGGTCTTCAAATAGTTTGCTTATTTCGCACTTTAGTTCGCTCGTACTTTCCATTTGGGTTTCTTTGAGTTCCAGCAATATTTCACCTTTTGCTGTCTTCCTAATACGCGATAAATTTTTCCTAACTTTCTGCAGGTTTTCTTCTTTCCTGACTTTCATCAGGATATCTCTGTCGGACATATGTATATCCAGAGCGCCCTATGACTATAGCATCTGGCCGCTTGACGCTTATCCATCCGTCATCTTTTTTTACTTTCTCTCTGCATTTATCAGGACTATTTCCCGATGTCTTTTTGTTTCGTTCCGATTGCTGGTTTTTCGGTGCCTCTTCATGCATCGTTTTATGCCTTTTAGGCGGTGTTTTCCGTTTCGGCGGGTTTTCCTCCCGCGGCCTCTATGAATGTTTCCGTGGTTGCAGTCCTGAGCTGTACATTCTGTCTTGCTTCCATCATTCCTATGTGCTCCTCCGGGGCTTTTGAATATAGATTTGCTATAGAACTGAGGATGTCCTTCATATTGTCATTTATAGACCGCTGCGGCGGACGAAGCAGTCAGCCTTTTTATAGCACTTCCTAGATCCGAGATTTAGTCCACAGGATGTCGTACCACTTTGGCTTGAGGTATGCCGTCTTCTAAAACCGGTGGTGATGACCTCGTTCGCACGGGTTTAATGACTATCGGCGTCTGATTAGGCGATCGGGCTATCCTCGGTACACGTTTGAAGGGATCTACTTCTGCATTTGGGGTCCTCACAGTCAGATCTGCTTCCGAACTAGAGTTTTCAGCACGACTACTCATTAAATTTCCATACCTGCCGCTTCCATTATATGTGTTGTATGTATTGTTTCTCGTAATATTTTCCATTAACTTCTTTTTTTACAGCGCCACGTGTGTAGGAGGGTGGGCCGAAACAGACTGGAACGGGTATACCCTCGGCGACAATGCTCCTACGCCAGTTCCCTGAGGCCAGTCCTTCGCTTTGCATACTTCCTGACCAAAGGACCGAAGTGCTTTTTACTGACACGCGTGGCAGCTGATACCTCGGTAGAGTCAAGCTCACATCACCCGCTCCATTTCGTCAGCGGTGAAATCGCTGGCGAAAAGTTCATGAGACTACCAGTATGCTGCTTCGTGTCAGGTAGATTTAATCAGCCGCACCTAACATGGTGAACAGACGCTGACCAGAAAGCCGGGGTGGTGTGGATTCGTCTACAGTCGCAGGAGTTTCAAGGGTCTTACTGGCTTTTATACCGCAACCTCCACTCCCGCCGCTTCTCATTGGAGATTGCTTATTCGTTTAAACTTATTTCGCAATTAAGCTGCTACTACAGGCCGTCCGGTTATCCGTGACCTGCAGACCCAACGGTCGCTTAAAGCTCAGCGACGGTGACTATTCCCACTGGAAATTTAAAGTTCCACCGCGTTGTGTTTGTTGCGTGGGGTCGCATGGTACGATGCTGTAAGTTGTGTATGATGAATGTTGTGTTGAGTGGCGAGATGCCATGAAGTCGCATAAAAATCCCGGCACCCCTAGGCGAATTAATTGCCTAGAAACCCCTGCAGTTTTTGAATGGTGCTGACTACGTCGCCGAATTCCGTTGCTTTCCGCTGGTTGCGATGACTATGATGTGGTGGTGTCTGCAACCTCCTACCTCGGAATTGATTGGAACGATGAGCTCCTCGGCGTTGTACCTGATTCCCACGTTGGCTGTGCCGCTGTTGACTATGCCGATGACTGGCGTGCGTTGATGAATCAGCTCGAAGCGAAAGCGGTGAAAAAATGTATGATGCGGTCGTTGGCAGTATTGACATGACCCGTCGGACATACACTCCAAAGTAGCGTGAGTGTCTGCCAAACATGTCATGCAGTGGCCGTGGGCTCTAGCGATCTGTTGGCGCTGAGCGGGCGTCATGGTCTTGAAAATCGTGCATCCCTGCAGGAAGTGGGGACGACGGCATAGGCTGCATCGTGGAGGTACATATTCCTCGAAATGCTCCTCGCTTGCATCGCTGACTGGTGGAACGGATGATTGGCTAGGCGATTGGGGATTACTGCAGATATCTTCTACGTCCATTTCTATTGGAATGGGAATATGGATAGTATATTAAGACATGGTTTTGCTAATAGTATGAAGTATGCCATATATTTATTTGTATATTTATATTGTACTTTTATTAATACGTATTGTATATTTTTCATATATATGCATTTAGTTGATCTTCTTTAATCGCGTTCATTAGGTTTTGGTTTGTTTGGACGGATTGTAAAACGGTGAATTTCGAATTATTTGTTCATTGATTTTATTTATGCGCTTGTGTTCGCGGTGTTTCAATGACCGGTTCTTCGGTGTTTTGAAGGAAACACATTTTCACTAGTAGTCGAGTACTCGTCCCCGATGTACCTTTTCAATGCGGCATTCATCCTGTATGATGACGCATTCGCCTGCACTGGGTTCCTTCTGGATCGTTTTCCATCGGTGTCTCTTATGGAGATCTTTGAGGTAATCTTCCTTCCATTTAAGGCTGAATTCATGATGAAGAATTTTAACCTTTTCCCATCGGTTTATTAAAATGAGAGAGTCTCCTGTGTCCTGAAAGGGTCCAGGTGTAAGGACTGTGAAATCGGAGGGATCTTCCGAGAGTAGATCTTGAATTTAATACGACTTCTATACGAGTGAGTAGTATAGTAAACTCCTCATAATTGAATTTATGATTACCTGCCGTTTTCTGTAAATGGGACTTAAAACTTTTTTCTGCTGATTCCCAAAGTCCGCCCAGGTGTTGAGAACATGGAGGTATAAACTGCTAATCGATCCCTTGGCGTGCATATTTTTAAAGAATTTCAGGGGAGACTTCTTTCATGAAGTTTATAAACTCTTTCTCGGTGGCTCTTTGAACTCCGATAAAGTTTTTCTCACAAACTTTGAGGAAAATCCGCATCGTTCGACAAATTGTGCAAATGCTGCCAAGAAAGCCGCAATTGTCAGATCTGAACAAAGCTCAAGGTGTACTGCATTTGTCGTAAAACATACAAAGACAGCCACATGCCCTTTTCTAAATGAATAAGACATTATCATTGAGGTCTTTATCTGGAAAGGTCCAGCAAAATCAACCCCAGTAATAGTAAAAGGCAGAGCAGCGTTCAAGTGATAAGGCAGCAGTGATCTGCGTACGCATTTTATGTTTATACAAGGTATATTGTTTGCACATAAAAATCGTCTTTTTAATTTGTGGCTTTAGTCACATTCTTGTCGGACCATTTGCTGCATCAAACGATGCTCACCATGTAGTGTAAGCTGGTGAAGATACATAATGGGTTGTCAAAACAGTCTTGCGGTATTTTTATTGAATTTTTTTTATGGAAATTGAAATGAATTTTTGATGACTCATGCCTAGCTCTTGACCGATGCTACGGCTGCTACTATGACGGTCTCTTTCGACCAATTCAGCGATTTTATCGCAATTTTCGACGACAGGCCTTCCGGAGCGTGGCGCATCTTCGACCACCTCTACACCAGAACGAAAACGTTGAAACCATCGTTGTGCGGTGGAAATGGAAACTGTATCGGGTCCATAAACTGCACAAATTTTATTGGCGGCTTGAGATGCATTTTTGCCTTTATCGTAGTAGTATTGTAAAATATGCCGTATTTTCTTTTTATTTTGCTCCATGTTTGCGACGCTATAACTCACGAACGACTTAAAAAAACGACAATCAATCAAACACGTGTTAGCGCGTGAAATGAGCTTTCCAAAAAGGTATAGCATGACCTTATATTGAAAATAAATGAGGATTTCTCAGGAATAATAATAAGATGCCGTTCGTTGTAACTGAGGCTGGAATTCGCATCCATTTGCCCTTATTAATCCCTTAGTGTCCATGAATTGATTTAAGACAAGAAGAGAGCTTCCCTTTTCTAGTGGTCGTGTTCGAGCAACTTTGGCATGTTGCAAGTCGGAATGCGTTAGTTGTACGCAAGGATCATTTGGTATTCCTTTAATTTTTTCTTTAAGTCCTTGGGTGAATTTGTGCATGTAAGCGATTACTCTTAGTGTTCTATCAAATGATGAAAATCTGTGGAGAATATCATTCTCTTCTGGAGTGATATGAAAATGGTAAATTTTCCGACTTTCCGGCGGTACTATATTCCGAGCGGGAGACTTTGGTCAGAATTCTTGTAATTCTGTTAGCCATGTTGGACCATTCCACCAGAGTGTAGTACTGGTGAGGTGCTGTGGTTTGCACCCTCTTGACCCAAGATCTACTGGGTTGTCTGCAATTGCAACATGTTGCCATTTTGATGGGCCAACTAAATCTAAGATTTGAGATATTCGGTTAGATACATAGGCCTTCCAGTTATAGGGTGGTTTTTCTAACCATGCTGAAACTATTTCTGAGTCTGACCAAAGATACATTTTATGATTGGTTAATTTGAGATGGGTTTGAACTATTGAAATTAATTTTGCTAACATAAACGTACCAGAATCTGGGAAGGTGAGTTTGAAAGGGAGTCGCACAACATAACGACCATTTTCGTTTCTTGTTGTTGTGGACTTGTATTAGGCTTCGCATGCCTTCTTCTGAAAGTTGAGTAATCTGAGGTAATTCTTCTATTTCCCAGAATTTTTTGAGTTGATTATTTAAATATTCGTTTGAAATATTTTTAACTTCAGTTGTGAAAGAATTAATTTTTTCTGTGACTTGGCCACTTAATATCCGACGACAGATTGTGTTTTGAACTAACAATTTATTGGATATTTTCTCTATAACTTCAAGAATTATTTGAGGTATTAAGTAACTACCTAATAACATATCTATTTGTGATGGGGTATGGAAGTTGGGATCTGCTAACTTGAGATATGAGCATTTTTCCCATTGCTTTTTATTTACTTCACAGCTTAGAGGCAAATTTGTGAGTTGCGGTAGATTGATGGCTTGTGCATCTATTCTTATATCCGTGTTTGGGGAGACTATAGTCATTGGGCTAATTTTGTTCGAATTTTGTATAATTCTTCCGCCCATTGCCGAAATTTGAAAATTTGAATTTGCGACTAGCAATTTTAGGAGGATGGAGTCATGTGTAGGGAGGATGGAGTCATGTGTAGAAGTTCACGCAAGTGAGGAAAGTTCTCTGATCGCCATTCACTTGGGAGTGGCCAGAAACGATTCTTTTACACATGGCTCAAGCAGCTCACTACTTCCGGTCTTTGACCAAGTATCCTCTGGGTAGCCTAAGAACATCCGTTCGAAGGTGAGCTAATGTGAGAAGGCGAAACATTCCCTACATAGGGTTGTGCGCTGGGCTTGGGACCCGCCACGTAAAAAACAATACCAATGAAAAAGAAAACACAGCCTCGGATGAGAGACCCCCCTTTTGATGACGACCATGGCAAACGGAATAAGGACTACGATTTGAGGGCATGCACCTGGAATGTCCGGACCCTTAATTGGGAAGGTGCCGCTGCCCAGCTGGTTGATGTCCTCGCAAAAATAAAGGCTGACATCACCGCCGTCCAAGAAATGCGATGGACGGGACAAGGACAGAGACGAGTAGGTCCTTGTGACATTTACTACAGTGGCCATATAAAGGAGCGTAAGTTTGGTGTTGGATTCGTGGTGGGAGAGAGACTCCGTCGCCGAGTACTATCATTCACTCCGGTGAATAAACGTCTAGCCACAATTCGCATCAAAGCGAGGTTCTTCAACATATCGCTGATTTGCGCCCACGCCCCGACGGATGAGAAGGACGATGTGACCAAAGATGTCTTCTATGAGCGCTTGGAGCGCGCTTATAAGAGCTGCCCTCGCCACGATGTCAAAATCTTGCTTGGCGACTTTAACGCCAGGGTGGGCAAAGAAGGTATATTTGGCACTACGGTCGGTAAATTCAGCCTCCACGACGAAACATCCCCAAATGGGTTGAGGCTGATCGACTTCGCCGGGGCCCGAAATATGGTTATCTGTAGTACTAGATTCCAGCATAAGAAGATTCATCAAGCTACCTGGCTGTCTCCGGATCGAAAAACTACCAACCAGATCGATCATGTTGTGATAGATGGAAGACACGTCTCCAGTGTTTTAGATGTGCGTGCGCTCCGAGGTCCTAACATCGACTCGGACCACTATCTTGTTGCAGCTAAGATTCGCACTCGCCTTTGTGCAGCAAAAAACGCACGCCAACAAACACAAGGAAGGCTCGACGTCGAGAAGCTGCAATCACAACAGACAGCCGAACGATTTTCTACTAGGCTTGCACTCCTGCTCTCTGAGAGCAATAGTCAACAACTCGGTATAAGGGAACTGTGGGACGGCATTTCAAATTCCTTACGTACAGCTGCAACCGAAACCATTGGTTTTCGGAAAGAGCAAAAGAACAGCTGGTACGACGAAGAGTGCCGTGTCGCAGCGGAGAGAAAACAGGCTGCCTACCTCGCAACGTTACGATCGACCACTACACGTGCGGGATGGGATAGATACCGAGAGTTGAAGAGGGAAGCGAGACGCATTTGCAGACAGAAGAAGAGGCCGAAATGCGTGAATACGAAGAGCTTGATAAGCTGGCCGATAGGGGTAATGCTCGAAAATTCTACGAAAAAATGCGGCGGCTTACAGAAGGTTTCAAGACCGGAGCATACTCTTGTAGAACCCCCAAAGGTGATCTAGTCACTGATGCCCAGAGCATAGTTAAATTATGGAGGGAACACTTCTCCAGCCTGCTGAATGGCAGTGAACGCACAACACCAGGAGAAGGAGAACCCGATTCCCCAATCGATGACGATGGAGCAGACGTTCCATTACCCGACCATGAAGACGTTCGAATAGCAATTGCCCGCCTCAAGAACAACAAAGCGGGAGGTACCGACGGACTACCGGCCGAGCTATTCAAACACGGCGGCGAAGAACTAATAGGGAGCATGCATCAGCTTCTTTGTAAAATATGGTCAGACGAGAGCATGCCCAACGATTGGAATTTAAGTGTGCTATGCCCAATCCATAAAAAAGGAGACCCCACAATCTGCGCCAACTACCGTGGGATTAGCCTCCTCAACATCGCATATAAGGTTCTACCGAGCGTATTGTGTGAAAGATTAAAGCCCACCGTCAACAAACTGATTGGACCTTATCAGTGTGGCTTCAGACCTGGAAAATCAACAACCGACCAGATATTCACCATGCGCCAAATCTTGGAAAAGACCCGTGAAAGGAGAATCGACACACACCACCTCTTCGTCGATTTCAAAGCTGCTTTCGACAGCACGAAAAGGAGCTGCCTTTATGCCGCGATGTCTGAATTTAGTATCCCCGCAAAACTAATACGGCTGGGTAAACTGACGTTAAACAACACGAAAAGCTCCGTCAGTATCGGGAAGGACCTCTCCGAGCCGTTCGATATCAAACGAGGCTTCAGACAAGGCGGCTCCCTATCGTGCGACTTCTTCAACCTGCTCCTGGAGAAAATAGTTCGAGCCGCAGAACTAAACAGAGAAGGTACCATCTTCTATAAGAGTGTACAGCTGCTGGCGTATGCCGACGATATTGATATCATCGGCCTCAACACCCGCGCCGTTAGTTCTGCTTTCTCTAGGCTGGACAAGGAAGCACAGAAAATGGGTCTGGTAGTGAACGAGGGCAAAACGAAATATCTCCTGTCATCAAACAAACAGTCGTCGCACTCGCGACTTGGCTCTCACGTCACTGTTGACAGTCATACCTTTGAAGTTGTAGATAATTTCGTCTATTTAGGAACCAGCATTAACACCACTAATAATGTCAGCCTGGAAATCCAACGCAGGATTGCTCTTGCCAACAGGTGCTACTTCGGACTGAGTAGGCAATTGAAAAGTAAAGTCCTCTCTCGACGAACAAAAGCTAAACTCTATAAGTCGCTCATAATTCCCGTCCTGCTATATGGGGCAGAGGCTTGGGCGATGACAGCAACCGATGAGTCGACGTTACGAGTTTTCGAGAGAAAAATTCTGCGAAAGATTTATGGTCCTTTGCGCATTGGCCACGGCGAATATCGCATCCGATGGAACGATGAGCTGTACGAGATATATGACGACATTGACATAGTTCAGCGAATTAAAAGACAGCGGCTACGCTGGCTAGGTTATGTTGTCCGGATGGATGAAAACACTCCAGCTCTGAAAGTATACGACGCAGTACCCGCCGGGGGAAGCAGAGGAAGAGGAAGACCTCCACTCCGTTGGAAGGACCAAGTGGAGAAGGACCTGGCTTCGCTTGGAATATCCAATTGGCGCCACACAGCGAAAAGAAGAAACGACTGGCGCGCTGTTGTTAACTCGGCTATAATCGCGTAAGCGGTGTCTACGCCAATTAAGAAGAAGAAGAAGAATTTTAGCCAATTTGGAGCCTTATGATATAAAGCATCCTGGATCTATTAATTCTCTTAATTTGTATAATTCTCCTCTAAGTTCAATAGTGATGACCGCAGTGGGTAAAAAAAATTTTGATTTCATTTTCTGAATGAAGAGCTTGAATTGCTGCTTTGGAGCAACATGGTTCTTCTTCCCTTTTTTCGGGATTTGAGATTTCGAGATTACCACTTTTGGTTGTAGTGACTAACTCGGTGGTTTTATGAAATTAATTTTGCTTCAGATTTTGAAAATTTGTAATATGAAGCAATGAGTGGTGTCTTAGTTGACAGTACACACATTTGAATTTGCTTTCACAGTCTTTTGTTCCGTGAGAATTGGACAGACAGTTGATGCAAAGCTTATGTTGCCGGACAAGATTGTTTCTATCTGAAACAGACAATTTTTTAAACTTCTCGCAAGATCTTATAATATGACCTCTTTTACATAAGTATTTCACATAATGATTGCCAATGACTTGTTTTATTTGACACGAACGTTTGGCTTCTATTGACGTGCCTATTTTATTGTATATTATTGCTGGCTTGGGGTTTAAAATATACTATTGACTATTTTTTTGTCAACTCGTTCAGCTATTTCTTACTGAGTTGTTAAGAATTCTTTCATTTGATGCCATTTTGGCGATTTCTTTCTTGCCACAAGTGATTGCTCCCATCGTAGCAAAGCAACATCAGGCAGTGTTGCTGCACAAATATTTACTAGGATTTGGTCCCACGATTCTGTGGAAATATTTTGTGTTTCTAACACAGATAAACAATTAGTTACTGTTGAGTATAATTTTTAAAACTCTTGGCTGGTCTCTTGCTGAATTTTTGGTAAATTCATTAAAATTGTTATTTGGTGTCTACCAATACTCTTTCATTTTCGTATCTTTCGACCATTGCTTTCCAAGCCAGATTAAAGTTTCCGTCATTTAAAGCGAAACGCTTGACGATACTGCCTGTTTCCCCCTTTGTTTTGTACCTGATATGGTACAGCTTTTGTGCTCAAGGAAGTGTATGATGGTTTATGTATACGGCAGTGAAGATGTCCTGGAAGGACGGCTATTGATCATAATCTCCTGAAGTTTATTCAGTATCACAAGCTAGTACTTTCAAGAATATGCCTGTATCTAGGTCTTCTTTTTGAGTTGTAACTACTCTCGGAGGAAGAGTAGTGGCTCTACATGGTCTTACAAATTTATTTGGTCTAATATCATTGCCTTCGTAATTTCGTATTGTTCGAAGCAGTTTTCATATTTGGCTGACGCAGAAGCTTTTATGTTTTCTGGGAGTTCAGCGTCGTCAGTATCTAGTACTGTATCGTATGCTGCCAGAAGGCGTGCCCATATGCTATCTATGCTTTGAATTTTTAAATTAAGAACCGATTCTATGTTGTCATTTATAGGGGAAACTGAAAATTTTGTGCAGTATCTAATAAAACTGTCACTTTCAGTTACGAACCTTGACAATGAATTATCTTTGTTTCTTTTTTGTTTGGCACCCTGCTTTGAGCGTGTAGCTTCTGCAGGTGTGCTTTGGGATCTATCATCATCAGCAATTTTTGGAAATTCCAATAATTGAGATGTTCTTGGTTTAACCTCTTTTGACTTCTCAGATTGCACAATTAAAAAATTGGTAATATGAGCAAATGTGTAAAGAAAAATATAATTGCAATTTTTATTATGAACTAATTAAATTATATAAATTTGCGAATGCGTATTCACCGCATAAATCATCTCAATAAATATTTGTATATAATTATTGTTATTACATTTTTTTGTTTACCGTGTATAAGTTAAAATTTTTTGCGATATACTCGCGATTAATTTGTATTTGTATATTAGCTTTTAGTACGTGTACGTGATAAATAATAATAACCCAAAAATATAGGTGTGTATATATATATATGCCTATAGTTATGCTTTATGTTTGTTTGTTTCTTTGTCGTTTCTCTTATAGTTTCGCACAATTGTTATATATGTACATAAGTATGTATGTAATACGTACGTATACTAAATAAGTGCAAATATATAAACATTTAAATATGTAAGTACAAGTATGTATGCAAATATTTTGTAAATTACATCTACATACGTTTGCTCAAAAAGAACGCGAAAATAAATCTGGAATAAGTAATAGATGTATAAATGAGCATACGTTAAGTTTAATTTTCCTATGGGTATCCTTCATGTATGTATATACGTTGATTTTTTTTTATTTGTAAGTTTGTATACATATATTTAGAGAGAATCCCTGCCAACCACGGCTACCCACTTGTGTCAAATATTTCAATACAACTACACATTTTTATACTCTCGCAACAATGTTGCTAACGAGAGTATTATAGTTTTGTTCACATAACGGTTGTTTGTAAGTCCTAAAACTAAAAGAGTCAGATATAGGGTTATATATACCAAAGTGATCAGGGCGACGAGTAGAGTCGAAATGCGGATGTCTGTCTGTCCGTCCGTCCGTCTGTCCGTCCGCCCGTGCAAGCTGTAACTTGAGTAAAAATTGAGATATCATGATGAAACTTGGTACACGTATTCCTTGGCTCCATAAGAAGGTTAAGTTCGAATATGGGCAAAATCAGCCCACTGCCACGCCCACAAAATGGCGGAAACCGAAAACCTATAAAGTGTCATAACTAAGCCATAAATAAAGATATTAAAGTGAAATTTGGCACAAAGGATCGCATTAGGAAGGAGCATATTTGGAAGTAATCTTTTTGGAAAAGTGGGCGTGGCCCCGCCCCTACTAAGTTTTTTTTACATATCTCAGAAACTACTATAGCTATGTCAACCAAACTCTATAAAGTCGTTTCCTTCAGGCATTTCTATATACAGTTTAAAAATGGAATAAATCGGATAATAACCACGCCCACCTCCCATACAAAGGTTATGTTGAAAATCACTAAAAGTGCGTTAACCGACTAACAAAAAACGTCAGAAACACTAAATTTTACGGAAGAAATGGCAGAAGGAAGCTGCACCCAGGCCTTTTTTTAAAAATTGAAAATGGGCGTGGCGCCGCCCACTTATGGACCAAAAACCATATCTCGGTAACTACTAGACCGATTTCAATGAAATTCGGTATATAATATTTTCTTAACACCCTGATGACATGTACGAAATATGGGTGAAATCGGTTCACAACCACGCCTTCTTCCAATATAAAGCTATTTTGAATTCCATCTGATGCCTTCTCTGTATAATACGAGTATAAACATTAGGAACCAATGATGATAGCGGAATAAAACTTTACAAAAATACGGTATTTGAAAAATATGTAAATGACGTATTATGAAATCTCGATTATCACTTTACCATGCGAGAGTATAAAATGTTCGGTGACACCCGAACTTAGCCCTTCCTTACTTGTTTCTCTATGCACTAGCACCAACGCACATTTTGGGGTTATTTTTTGTTTACCTAAATGCGATGAAAAAAAGTTTCTTTCATTTCTTGATTTATTTGAATGAGTGCGAAGGAGAAAACATAACTGTCAACAGTGCCAAAAGAAAATCCTAAAAATGGTAATAAACAAACGATTGAAACACGCATGTCATTCGTGATCGTACCATCGTAAAGGAGGCTCGTACAACAAGAAGGTAAGTGAATGATTTTTATGTGATTTTGTTTTTAATAATTTGCAAATAATTACTTCATTTGTTTTTATAGCATTGGAAATCAGAACTGAATTGTAAATAGCCGCAGCAGCAATATCATCAGAAGAAGCAAATATAAATTGTAAAGTATGTGAGAAAAAGTGTGTGTTGTTTGAAATTGGATTGCGCAGTCCAATATAATACGCAAAATTAATTACATATGTACATAAGTATGTATTTTATGCGTTTAAGGCGGCCTGCACAATCCAATATAATATGTGAAAACAAATGTTTGCTTTATATTTTAAATAATCAAATAACCTTTGCTTTTAGAGTAAATTCTATTCGTATTTAATATATTTTATTTTTATACTCTCGCAACAAAGTTGCTAAGGAGAGTTTTCTAGTTTTGTTCACATAACGGTTGTTTGTAAGTCCTAAAACTAAAAGAGTCAGATATAGGGTTATATATACCAAAGTGATCAGGGTGACGAGTAGAGTCGAAATCCGGATGTCTGTCTGTCCGTCCGTCCGTCTGTCCGTCCGCCCGTGCAAGCTGTAACTTGAGTAAAAATTGAGATATCATGATGAAACTTGGTACACGTATTCCTTGGCTCCATAAGAAGGTTAAGTTCGAATATGGGCAAAATCAGCCCACTGCCACGCCCACAAAATGGCGGAAACCGAAAACCTATAAAGTGTCATAACTAAGCCATAAATAAAGATATTAAAGTGAAATTTGGCACAAAGGATCGCATTAGGGAGGGGCATATTTGGACGTAATTTTTTTAGAAAAGTGGGCGTGGCCCCGCCCCCTACGAAGTTTTTTGAACATATCTCGGAAACTACTATAGCTATGTCAACCAAACTTTACCGAGTCGTTTCCTTCAGGCATTTCCACATACAGTTTAAAAATGGAAGAAATCGGATAATAACCACGCCCACCTCCCATACAAAGGTTATGTTGAAAATCACTAAAAGTGCGTTAACGGACTAACAAAAAACGTCAGAAACACTAAATTTTACGGAAGAAATTGCAGAAGGAAGCTGCACCCAAACTTTTTTTAAAAATTGAAAATGGGCGTGGCGTCGCCCACTTATGGACTAAAAACCATATCTCAGGAACTACTAGACCGATTTCAATGAAATTCCGTATATAACATTTTCTTAACACTCTGATGACGAAGTACGAAATATGGGTGAAATCGGTTCAGAACCACTCCTTCTCCCAATATAACGCTATTTTGAATTCCATCTGATGCCTTCTCTGTATAATATATACATTAAGAACCAATGATGATAGCGGAATAAAACTTTACACAAATACGGTATTTGAAAAATATGTAAATGACGGATAATGAAATCTCGATTATCACTTTATCATGCGAGAGTATAAAATATTCGGTGACAACCGAACTTAGCCCTTCCTTACTTGTTTCAGATATTATTAACCTTTTCTTTCAGATATTATTCATTTCATACAATTAATCTTTCTTTTTCTTTTAGATATTACAAATTCAATGTAATTATTATTTATTTGCAGATATAAATAACCTTTATTTTGTTTCAATCTTTTTTCAGATATTTGTCTTTTATTTTCAGGTATCAATAATGTTTTTCTTTAATAAATCTTTTTTCAGATATTAAATATTTTTTTTAAATTAAATATATTTTTATATATATAAATGTAATAAATTTTTTATAAATATATAAAAAATAAAATAAAATAAAAATTTTAAAAATTAAAAAGTTTAGTTTGAAATTTTAAAAGTAGGAATCAAAAAATGCAAGCCTGCATCAGCTATTTAAAAAGAGAAAATGCAACCCTGCAGCAGCCGTCGATTGAGGATATTAGAGCAGGACAGATATACTTTTTTATATGACACTGCTGAATGAGCGCAACAGAGATGTATGATCACATGTATACGTACGTGTGAGGGGAAAACAGGGTAGGTTCTTCACGCGGCCTATGGCAAACTACCCACATGTTTACCCACTGATTATCTGGTTTTTTACCCGCTCATGATTGGCAGGGATAAGTAAGAGAGATGAGGAGAAAAGAGGGAAATGGTTGGATCGCGATATATGAACATGTGTATATGTACATAAATAAATATCCACTGTTATATAGTTGTTGTTCTTTTAGTTTTGACTTTGCTTATATGTTAAAGCGATCTTGCTTGTTGCTTTGTTAGCCCAAGGGGTATAGCCGAAACGTGAAAGTAAGAATACTTAACTTTGAAATATTGGTTTGGCTTTTTTTTTCTGTAGTGCGTTTGAAGACACGAATTAAGCTTGAAGAAAGGTAGTTGAACAACAGTATTTTTTCAAATTTTTGGATACAGTTGACTTATGTACATACATATGTACGCGCAAAGTTTAATAGCCCATACATTTTTTTGCATGTATGTATATGCACATATGTATGTATTTTTTATTCGATTGAGTATATTTACTTATATACAGTAGTTTTCACGAAAATACATTATTAGTGCGACAGCTGACATGTTCTATCTTGCAAATTGAACGCTTCTACAATACTTTCGTAGAACAGAATATTGTTAACAAAACACCAAATTCCCGTTATTTTTATTTTGCGTTACTTTCTTTAAGACATATTTCAATATTTGCACCAAAAGTCTCTTGTTCATTAAAATAGTAGTGCTTGACGGGAATAGTTAAAAAAAATTTAAAAAATGCGTGAGTATGAAGAGCTTGATCTGGCCGACAGGGTTAATGCTCGAAAATTCTACAAAAAAATGCGGCGACTAACAGAAGGTTTCAAGACCGAAGCATACTCTTGTAGAACCCAAGGAGGATATCTGGTGACAGATGCTAAGAGCTTACTAAAATTATGGAGGGAACACCTCTCCAGCCTGCCGAATGGCAATGAAAGTACAACTCCAGGAGAAGGCGAACCCGAATCCCCAATCAATGACAATGGAGCAGACGTTCCATTGGCCGACCATGAAGAAGTTCGAATAGCAATTACCCGTCTGACGAACAACAATGGATTGCCGTCCGAGCTATTCAAACACGGGAGGCGATCAGCTTCTTTGTAAAATATGGTCGGACGAAAGCATGGCCAACGATTGGAATTTACATAATCAGTGGGATAAGCCTCCTCAACATCGCCTATAAGGTTCTATCGAGCGTATTATGTGTAAGATTAAAGTTCATCGTCAACAAACTGATTGGACCATATCAGTGTGGCTTTAGACCTGGTAAATCAACAACCGACCAGATATTCACCATTCGCCAAATTTTGGAAAAGACCCGTGAAAGGAGAATCGACACACACCACCTCTTCGTCGATTTCAAAGCGGCTTTCGGCAGCACGAAAAGGAGCTGCCTTTATGCCGCGATGTCTGAATTTAGTATCCCCGAAAAACTAAAACGGCTGTGTAAACTGACGTTAAACAACACGAAAAGCTTCGTCAGGATCTGGAAAAACCTCTCCGAGCCATTCGATACCAAACGAGGTTTCAGACAAGGCGACTCTCTATCGTCTGACTTCTTCAATCCGCTGCTGGAGAAAATAATTTGAGCTGCAGAACTTAATCGAGCAGGTACAATCTTTTATAAGATGATATTGATATCATCGGCCTCAACACCCGCGCCGTTAGTTCTGTTTTCTCCAGATTGGACAAGAAAGCACAGAAAATGGGTCTGCCAGTGAACGAGGGCAAAGCGAAATATTTCCTTTCATCAAACAAACAGTTGTAACTTTGAAGTCATAGATAATTTCGTCTATGTTGGAACCAGGGTAAACAGCACCAACAATGTCAGCCTGAAAATCCAACGCAGGATAACTCTTGCCAACAGGTGCTACTTCGGACTGAGTAGGCAGTTGAGAAGTAAAGTCCTCTCTCGACGAACAAAAGCCAAACTCTATAAGTCACTCATAATTCCCGTCCTGCTATATGGTGCCGAGGCTTGGACGATGTCAACAACTGATGAGTCGACGTTGCGAGGTTTCGAGAGAAAAACTCTGCAAAGATTTATGGTCCTTTACGCGTAGGGCACGGCGAGTATCGCATTCGATGGAACGATGAACTGTATGAGTAATACGACGACATTGACATTGTTCAGAGAATTAAAAGACAGCGGCTACGCTGGCTAGATCATGTTGTCCAAAAGGACGAAAACACTCTAGCTCTGATAGTATTCGACGCCGCAGCCGCCGGGGAAGCAGAGGAAGAGCAAGACCTCTACTCCGTTGGAAGGAAAAGGTGGCCTCGCTTGGAATATCCAATCGGCGCCACGTAGCGAAAAGAAGAAACGACTGGCGCGCTGTTGTTATTTCGGCTATAATCGCGTAAGCGGTGTCTACGCCAGTAAAGAAGAAGAAGAAGAAGGTGCCGGTCTAAGAGGCTCAAAGGACCATTCGTTTGCTGCACTTAATTTCACTGGGTATTTGGGGATATACTTACTGTGAATTATGTATCCCTTGTTATTGAGTTAAACTATAGGTTTAAAATTTTATTTTAGGAAAATGCTAATGCAGTAATTTATATGTATTTTCTTTTTGCGGGCAAACGTCAATAAAGTCGCTTGACACAATTATGAATTATATTTTTCCAAACTATACACTGCTGCAGCTACTGCACACACATACACACACACAAACGGTCGGGATTCCAATTTTCAAAGTTAAAAGTGGACGTGCGGATTAGCGGTCGAAAATCTGGCGAAACGTTTCTTACACCGGCGAAAATCGAATTGGGGGCACCCCGATCTGACCAATCCTTTTTGATCGGTTGGGTGGTGAAAACGATTATTGGATGGTGTGTAGTGTGCTTGATAAGATGTATGATGTGGTATGGTTGCGTGGGGTTGCGTGGTGCGATGCTGTAATCTGTGTATGATGAATGTTGTGTTGTGTAATAAATGTCGTGTTGAGGGGCGAGATGTCATGAAGTCGCATAAACACACCTAAATAATAAAACTACATACAAACCGGGCGCGAACAAAAAACAAAAATACATAATTGCAATATCAAAACGGGCGCGAAGTTTTGAAACAAACTAAAAAAACAACAACAAACACACTAAAACCAGGCACGACCAATTGAAGCGGAGGAGAAGGAATTAGCATCAACGCCCTGAATACCCGCATACACACCCGCACCTATATTATCCTTCTCAAAAACCCTTGCAGAAAGATAAAGTGAGTTGTATCGATTCCACTTATTATTATTGTATGTGTTGTGCGTGTGTATGTATGACTTAACTTAGAGTTTTATATATGTAATTACATAAAACCTGTAATAAAGTATCCGTTTGGTTAATATAACAAAACTGGTACCAAACGATAAGAATTTTCGTTTTGATTTGCAGAAAGAATCAAAATGCTGATATAAAATATATATACATTAGGCCGGGTCGATTTGTGGGGAGGCAAAAAAAATCGCCCATTGCTCTATGAAAATCATATTCTAGGGATCAAAATAAGAAACTTTGCCGAAGGAACCATACCTCTGAAACGAATTCTGATGTCCCCCAATTTGGGTCGAACTTTTGGGTAGGGGCAAATTTTGAAATAGAATTGAAATTACCATTTCATTCTTATTACCTCTGAAAGTGAGGAGAACTAAGGCAATAACCACTATGGTATTTCAAAAAAAATATTAAGTGAAGTGACCATTCCAAATCAAAAAGTTTACAATGAATCCACCATCCTCTACACCGCAAGATGAAGCAACTACATCAACAACTATCGAAAACCCAATAAGTCATATGCCCAAGCATGATGTTACTGTTTTTGGTGTGTCTACTGATTTGACTGTTCTTAATTTACCAACCCATCTGGATATCTTGAGATATTATTTTTACTTAAGGGAACGTGCTAAATCAGAACAAAAAAAGTTTTCCCATAAATCATTCACTATTCAAGTACAAGATAAGTTGATTGGAATTTGGGAAAAACTTGGTATGGAAATAATGCTGAAAAAAAGTGTATGTAATAAATTAAATAAATTGCTTGACAAGTATCACGAGCAAATCAAGAGAAGAAACAACACTCAACAATTTACAGAGTATGTAAAATCTCTGGAAACAATTTTTTACATTGGAACATGTAAATGCGATTTGAAGGCAGCTCCATGTGCATGCGGCTGGGTTCCCGAACGCCTCAAAGGGTTCATGCACGATCAACATAATCAGAGAAGGCTAAAAGTGAATGCATTGATGATGGGAACTGAAGAGCAAGGAGCAACGTCTATGTCAACAATGCCAACATACCAAGATCCCGATGATTCAACATACGCACCGCCACCGGTTCATGAAGATATGGATAGAAGCACAAGTTCACAATACACAGAGAGATACGATTGTTTTAACTTTGGCTTGGTATGTGACAGATTTGGCGTGCCTGACAGAGTAGCATCAGCATTGGGAACCGCTCTTTTGCAAGATTTTAAAACTAAAGATAAGCATGGGAAACCTCTCATCATGGATAAATCGAAAGTTCGCAGAGAAAAAGAGAAATGCAGACAAGAAGTGCTTCGCAAACGGTTAGATGATACCAATTTGTTAGCGTTTTCATTCCATAGCAGAAAAGATGATACTTTAACGATAGATAAAATTGATGAGAAGTATCATACTAGGATGGTAAAAGAACCTCATCTTGTTATTTTGAGAGAACCCAATTTTGAATTGATTGGTTACTGGCTCACACGGTGGAATTATACGACGATTCGAATTGCTGTTAAAAAGACCATTGCATTGGTTTGTTTACCTTCTACACTTCAACGAACTTCCGTTTCGGCATTTGTTTGAAGCTTTGGATAAATAAACCAGCCCTGCGCCAAGATCGGCAACCGGAAAACTGAGCCGTCAAATCGAAACTTGTGAATCTCTTCCGGTAAGTTATTGCTATCACTCATTTATTATAATTGTCAACCATTTTTAATTATTTTATTATTATATATTCTTTAGGTGGTGGACGGCTTCCAGAAAATTGAGTTGCAAAATATGCCCCCTGCTCCAGATAAAAAAGAATTTTCCACCGATTCGAAGTACTTATACAACATGGCCCATGCAATTTCTAGCGGCGTGGTTCCGGTGGATCTGGCTAACATCAAACCAGGGGAAATTTTACATTCTCGGTGGCTCACCAAGGCCGCTAGATTATTGCGATTATATGTGACAACGGAAAATCCAGATGCAAATTTAAGAATTCTGGTTGAATTTATAATTAAATGTTATGTGCCAATGTACTTCAATATCAAGTATTACATCTCTGTCGTGTACGGCAGTGCATTATTTTTCAAGTTCATTGGTTGGTCACGATTTCTAGAACCTCGTTTACGCAAAATTGTCAATCAAGTAATTAAAGATAATTCATATTATGCGCATTCGGAAAATATCTTGTTATCAATGTTGTTTGATGATAGGAAAGAAAAGCGCGACTGTGCCATCAAGAAAATTCTTCGCTATCGAACCGATGTTGACGAGCCAATGGAACTTAGAGTTTATAAAAACCAGATATAAACTTTTATTGCACAAGTTATACGGAAATGATCAACTTGAATGATATAAATATCGTATTTGAACCACCATTCACGCGAAGCATTCCGTACGATACATTGAAAGAATATTTAAATCAAGATGATCCACCGTTTAATGATCCAAAAATTCCATCACACATACAAGGAACGGAACGACATGTTCAATTGCTAGCTAGCGTTTCCAAATGGGCTATACCGGAAAATGTAGAGGCTGTTATGGCGACGACATTAGAGAGCCGTGCGAAATTGCCCAGACTTGAAAGTAAAAAAGACTTCAAACCATATTTTTTTTAGTTTCTTTTCTATACTCACTTTTTCTATAACTCACTTATAAACATATGGTCTGACTAAATAAATTTCTTAAGAGAAAAAATAGATATTATTGTAAATAAATAAATAAAAATAAAGAAAAAACATAGCCATTTAGCTGATTTTTTCATGTAAAGGCCAAAAATGGTGATTTTTTGAAATGATTGTATGGGGAACCCAGGGGAGTTCCAGGGGGTGTGCCACTGGCATGGGTGGATCGGCCGTCCAAAATTAGTGGGGGTCGGTCATACATTTGGACTCGATTGGAGCACTCTAAATGGGTCAAAGTGGGATTTTTCAAAATTTGCCCCTACCCAAAAGTTCGACCCAAATTGGGGGACGTCAAAATTCGTTTTAGAGGTATGATTCCTTCGGCAAAGTTTCTTATTCTGATCCCTAGAATATGATTTTCATAGAGCAATGGGCGATTTTAAAATCGACCCGCCCATATATACATATATGTATATACATACATACATCTCCAAATATATATGTAAATAAAAATGTGAGTCTTATATGCTTTCCTTTGTGTTTCCAAACACAACAATTTAACAACCAGAATAACGAATTCAAGTTACTTACAAATTTGTCCAGCAATACCCCTTATGTTTAACAAAAACAATAAGCAGGATTTCTATGTAAGCAAAGGCACAAACATAAATTAGAATTAGGTGCTGAACACATAGAGCGCGACAGATTGTAAGGGACATCTGTCAAATATTAAAATACACACGTTTTTAAGGACACAGTTATTTAGACAGCTGCACGACTACACGTCTGCAGGCCGTCAGCTGTCGCTCTCGCTAACTTCAATATATTTTTATATATGCCGAGGACAGAGAGGAGTGATGCCACTAATATGTAAAATTATTCAAAGCTCTAACAAATCTGACGTTATTTTACAAATAAAAGCATAAAATAGCTCTGTTATATCATTTTTAATAACAATTGATAATTTAAAACAAATAAATTTACCTATTTACTTATTTTTTGCATACAAAACTTCTCTTTGCACAAAATATTAAAATTTCATTCAAGTGAAAGGTATTACATAGTATGGCCACAACGAAATTGTGTTCCGTTTTCGCGCTTTCTTCTCAGAGCGAACATACATATATAGATATATTTGTACATATAATCAGAGAACGTTTATAATAGAGAAGGTTCACGGCGCGAAGAACGTAAAAATATTTTTGGCTAACTCGGTCGAGATGGAAGAGTTTCACCACTGCCAGCTCTGCAGCAGAAATTTTAACATTTTGCTTGATCAGAGCTGAGCGTGGAATAAAAATTATGCTCGAAACTATATATTGCTCTAACAGACGTATGTTCGCTTTTTTGCCTATATTTTTATACGTTTATATGCAAACATGTGTATTCGTATGAATTCTTTTTGTGCATATTAATGAATACATGTGCAATTGAATACATTTAAATTAAATTACTTTTTCAGAGCAATATTCGTAGTTAACGTAAAAATAAAGCCTATTTCTTAATTATTTTTTGTATTATAGATATATTCATACTAACATATTTGTATAACAAACTATTATAATATTATTTAAAAAAATAAATATATTACAATGGTGATAAATGAACATTAATCGTATATTTTATCATTCAAAACTTACATACTTATATTCACATGTGTCTTGACCATATATGTTTATGTTCGCTTCATGTCACCCCCAAAAACTACAAACATTGCTTTACAAAAACAACAATCGTTTGAAAAGGCATCATACATACTTATATGCGTACACACGTAAATATGTGCGTATGACATTCCCACACAAATAATGCATACACAACATACATACTTATATGCGTTCACATGTAGATCTGTCATCCGCAAAAATTACAAATATTGTTCTACAAAAACAAGAAATGCCTGAAATAGCATCGGCGGCGTCACAAGTCAATATGGCAGCCAAATGTAGTAAATCTTACAACAAGAACAATTTCATTCAAGAACGCAAGCGCACTTTCAACAGGCAAACTTGCTTCATTCATAAAAGCGACCACCTTCACATCTCCCCGAGCATGCGTTTGCCCACAAGCGGCTTTTCGCGATGATGGCAAACGCTAAAAATCATAAATTGAACAACTTTCTGATGCTTCTTCCCAGAAAGAAGTGAGAAAAGTGGCAACATAGCTGTTGTCGATTTACTATATTTGTCAATTCTAAAATATTTTTCGGTGGCTCGCAAAAATCTGCGTCGATATGTATGCACGCTCATACATCTTATATATATACACAATAATATGTACAAAAGAATTCATCCGAATACACATGTTTGCATATAAACGTATAAAAATATAAGCAAAGAGCGAACATATGTACGTCAGTTAGAGTATATATAGTTTTGAGCATAATTTTTATTCCACGCTCAGCTCTGTTCAAGCGAAAATGTTAAAATTTCTGCTGCCGAGCTGGCGGTAGTGAAACTCCTCCATCTCGACCGAGTTAGCCAAAAATATTTTTACGTTCTTCGCGCCGTGAACCTTCTCTGTTATAAACGTTCTCTGAATCTCTTCAACGAGCTCTCAGTTGCACAAAACACAGATACCCACATACGCATGTACATACAAGTCCACGTATTAGGGTGTACGTAATTACATAACATTCGGACATATGAAATATAAAGTAATTAACAGTGTGGTTCCTAATAATTAAATTAAGAGATTTAAAATTATAATGGAGATAAGTAATAGAAACATAAGGAAAAAAACACTATTCTATCGCAAGTAAATAAAAAAAGTTATTAATGAAACTAACAAGATAATCGGAAATAACAAACTGTGATTTACATAAATAAAAGAGTATTCAATTTTGTATACTTTATTGATTCATATAGATACTACAAATCAGTTTACACTGAGAAAAATTAATTTCCGTTTGAAAAATATTTTAATATACAAATAGTATATATTATAACAAAAATGACTAATAACGACACAAACCAAAATACACCTGCAGGAGCTACACGCTCAAAACAGGTTGTTACATTTATTTCGCAAAGTGACAGTTTATTAAAATACTGCACTATATTTGCCTCTTCATCGAATCAAGAAAAATCTGAATCGTTATTAGAAATAAAAAGAAAATCTTTACAATTTTTGGACGGGAAACGGTCAAAATTCTAAAATTAAAATTCTGAAGTCGAAATTCCGGAATCAAAATTCTGGGTCGACAAAATTCTGGAAATCGGAATTCCGCAATTCCTTCGCCTTTTTTGGCTGCATTTCAAAATTCTGGTTTTTCATAATTCCGGAATTTACGTTTTCCAGAATTAATTATGGAAATTTTTTCCCCAAAATTTGAGCCAAATCGTGTATCTTATTTAAATTTGCTTATACATCCATAATATTATAACATAAACAAAACATAACCTCCAAAATAATTCCAAAATTCAAACATGTTTATCGGAAAGACAAAAAACAACATTATTAACAAATAAAGATCAAATAGATACTACATTAATGGATCATGAGAATGTTCATTTCTTTTTTTTCGTACAACATGTTCACAGCCATCGAATTGTGTGACAATACGCTCGGTACATTTGTTTTTAATTCGTTCAGAACAAGTCCAGATAAATGTTTTCTTATTTTTTCGTTCCAAATACATAGAAGAAGTAGCCGTCGACGTTTAACATGTCTTTTCCTTTATTGGACTTCACCACAGTTGTTATTTCACAAAAATATTTAGCACGTTTTTATTAATGAAATTGCAGTAACACATTGCTTAGTCAGTACATACATATACCGTGGCTCCATCGCATAATCGGACAGAAGTTTATCTAATATTAATGTGCTCCAAGCATAAAGATAAAAAAGCAGAATGTACTGTTTTTTTCTATTATTTGCACTTCATAATACAGTTTCTATCATCAATAAAAAAAACAACAGCTATCCTTTATGATAACTGTAAATTTGAGTAGCAAAACATAAATATCTCAATGCTAAATGTGCCGTTATTTTGTAAATGCGCACTTTACAATCATATTTTTTGGTCTTATTTAGTCATAAATTTTATTTAGTCACAGAAGAGTTTAGAATTTTGTGAATTATTTTTAAAATGGCTCCAAACGGAAAGCAAACTTCGCTCGAAATAAGGCAACTAATAGTGAAATTGAATGGTGAAGGTAAAACCGTCCGAGAAATCGCTGAATTGGTAGGAAGAAGCAAATCCACGGTCCATGATGTGATCAAGAGGTTCCATCATGAGTTCAGATTGGCTAATAGAAGCAGAGAAGGTCAAGGCAAGATATTATCTGTGCGAGAAGAGCGTTCTATAGTAAAGGAAGTCGCAAAACATCCTTTCAAAACGGCAAAAGAACTTAAAAATTCTTTTAAAAATAGAAGTGGAAAAGATGTCTGCCTAAATACTATTCGTAATACGTTACACAAATACGATTACCATTGTAGAGTTGCAAGAAAAAAACCTTTCATTAGCCATCAAAATAAAAACAAAAGGCTAAAATATGCTAGGGAGTTTTTGTTAAAATCAGAAGACTTTCGGAATCAGGTAGTTTCACATTATTTCATCTCAAAATACATTTATTTCGATAGTTTTCCCTGTTTTTAGGTTTTATTCACTGATGAAAGCAAATTTAATTTGCTTGAATCAGATGGCAAAATGTTTGTGTGGCGTAAACCAAATGCCGAATTTGCTCATAAAAATACAAAAGCTACTGTGAAGCACCGAGGGGGCTTTGTTATGGTTTGGGGGGCATGTCAAGTGCTGGAGTAGGCAATTTGCATTTTATTGATGGTAAAATGGACAAATTTGGCTATCTCAATATTTTGAAGGAAAATGAAGTTGGGTTTCGCGAACAATTTTGTTTTTTATCAAGACAACGACCCCAAGCACACATCGGGCGTTGCAAAGCTTTAGTTGATACACAACTGCCCTAAACTAATACAAACACCACCGCAGAGCCCTGACCTTAATATAATCGAGCATTTGTGGGAGGAATTAGCTAGAAGAGTGTATCAAAAAAAGTTTAACACGTTAGGTGAGCTAAAGGAGGCCTTATTACAGGCATGAAATTCCATAAAGCCGGAGGTTTGTCAAAATTTGGTAAAATCTGTTCCACAGCGCTGTTCTGGATAACAAGGGTTATGCAACTAAGTATTGACTCCTTTTGTTTTATATATTAAGTGGTTCTATTTTGTTTTGTCCGATTATTCGTTGAGCATAAAAAATTGAATTGTTTTAGTTTTTTTATTTAAATTGACAGCTTATATTTAAAAAAGTTACCTTTTCTTTATCACTTAAGCAGACGATAATATGAGGTATAAATAAAAGCGAAAAACAACACATTCTGCTTTTTTATTTTAATGTTTGGAGGACATTTATGTTAGAAAAATTCTTGTCCGATTATGCGATGGAGCCACTGTATGTATATGTAGGTACATAGTAAACTAAATCATTATGGTAGTACAAAAAAGTAAATGAAGAACAACAAACAAAGCAATAACAAACACAATCTTGGTAGTACAAAAAAGTAAATGAACAACAACAAACAAAGAAATAACAATAACAAATACAATCATGCAATTGTAAAAAACTACTTACTAGGCCATAAAACATATGATTACAGAATGGCAAAATTCTGTAATTAATGATTAAAAATGCGTGTTGATAACAAAAAAGCGCGCACTTTTTTGTTATCAAGACGCATTTTTAATCACTAATTACAGAATTTTTCCATTCAGAATTTTGCAATTTAGAATTTCGTTATCCAGAATTTTGAATTCCAGAATATTGACTTCCATAACTTTGATTCCCGGTGTTCCGACTTCCGGAATTATGAATGCAGAATTTCCAAAAAAGCAAAATTTTGACCCCAACCCTTTTTGGACTCGTCTCCAAGAGGCTTATGACGCCATAGTAGATTCTGACGATTCAGATCTGCCACATAATTTTAAATCATCGGCTTTTGATATTTACGAAAATTGCTTAGACCCATATGAAGAATCGAAAGCTGTTATCTCCGATCAATTAAATCTAATAAAGCCAATTGCACCTACTCCACTTCCGAGAATAGAGCTGCCACAAATGCAACAATATTATCAGTTATCGATCATTGAGGGCGGTCAACATCCAAGTGTGCTCCGCAATTGCGACAATCTGCAAATAATCAAATCTGTGGTAATTCGTGGGTGAGTGTGCCGTGGGAGGCATTGATGTTGTCAACACGTTTCACATCGATTTCCTTGGTTAAGTGGTAGCAATTGATAAAAATAATTCAAACAAATCACATATTTAGTCGAAGTTTGTTTTTTTTAAACAATAACAAATCAATTAAACACTCAAATAATTAAATTGCAGGGAGAAAAAAAACCCACATCAGCTGTTTTTTTACTTGTTATTTCTGCGTGTATTAAATCAGCTATTTTGTTCTAACAATTTCCAATTGCACTCAGCGCTGCCATACTGGTCAAATAAAAACAAAACACAATCAATAAAATTCTTATTCAAACTGCATTATCGACAAAACGACAGGTTTCTAATACCCAGCAGAGAAATCATTAGAAAATAAAAATGACTGAACCTCTTCATGATGTGACGCCGGGAAACAGTCTCAGCTCATTTAGAGTAAATAAAATAAGATAATTAGAAAAAACTAACTCACTTCTAAATGAGAGGCTTAGAACCATTGTATTAACCTACAAGTAGCAAATCCTATCATTTTCACCCATACATACGCAGGCGAAAGCTTATAGAATGACAGAAATTACAATAAGAATGCAATAGAATGAGGGAAAACTCAGGGCAAAATCCCAGGCAGTTCGTTAGGGTTTCCTAAATATTCTACTACTAAAACGGCCAAATGCCTTAGAAAAGGCACGAGTGTGTTGCCGTGTTACGCTATCCAATTTGTTATTTTAAGTACGTTTTTGTTAAATTTTCAAATGTATTTCGATCATTGAAATTCATAAAGATTAAATTTACCTAGTTTTGATTAAAATTTTATTTATTAAAATATTGGTAAATCTTTTCTATTTTATTAAAAATATTTGAAGAATATATCTATTTTTGTTTAAATTAATGCAAATAGTTATGTTTAGTATTGTACATACATATATATTATATGGGTGAAAATAGGCCTCCGGGGGACCTTAATATCCAAAAAATATACTGCAACCTCTTTATTATTTTTAAATCCTTTTATTTAAATCTCTGTGCCGAAAAATCAACTATTTCGATCAGGTGATCTCAGCTGTTGACGACCATATGATTCTTTTGTTACTTGTATATTTCTACAATGCTTAGAACTTTGGAAGCGATGTGCAATCAGTTACATAAAGACAACATAGAATTAAAAAGAGAAAACGAAGAACTAAAATCTAGTAAAAGCAAGCATGTGAGTGTTGAAGCAAAACCTTCTAGTATGAATGTAGATGTAGCTGATACTTCTCCAACAATTATTAAGGTTGGTACGCAGCTCTCAAGTAATTGCTCAAGAAAAAAAATACATTATTTCTCAAGTAATTTTGGCAGCTGGTTACGCATTGTGAATGATCTACATTAGAAGAGCAAGAGAGAATAAACAAAGAAAACAAACTTTGTGCGTAATATGTATGTGTGTATGTATATATGGTAACATAAATATTTTCATTGAGATTTAAGAAATGTTGTTGATGATTGGTAGGTTTTATACAATATTTTAAAATGGAATATACTTCATAATAATGATTTCAACTAATTTAGGATGAATTTGACGATTACTTCGATTTTCCTTCAAGAAACAATTGTTGATTTGATGTTTCTTCGCAAAACCAGGTTTGCCATATTCACATTTTACTGAAAAAAAGTATTAAAAATTAGTACTAGATTTCTTGAGAGCTGCGTACTAGCACAAGTAAGTTTGTCGCAGGAAAGTATCTTGACCGTTTCTTAAGCGTTTTTTTATATGAAGTTTTTACGTTTCTTGAGAGCTGCGTACTAAGCTTAAGATAAAAATGTTGCAACCAACTACTCCCGGGAAAGCACTTTTTGAATAAAATGAAACTTTTGAAGCGTTTTGCTCCTCCTCAGTCATTTGAATTTTAATCCATTGGGCACAAATACCTTGTTCAATTATATTTGGAACCTCTTTAATTACTAAAGATATCGTAGGTTGCGCCAACCCAATGTTAAAATCATTTCCACTGCATTTTTGATACCCACCGTCAGCAAGGAAACGCAGAGTTGCGCATAATTTTAATATAGGAGGTATGGCCGTTCCTCGCACACGTTGGTGGAAATGTTCCTTCATCTCATTCAGTAAAAAACAAAATGCTTCTTTATTTAATCGAAAATAACTTATGAATCTGCAACAAATATTATTAAAAAGCCACTCAATTGTGAAAAAACTATGGCTTACTTTGCATTTGGAAGCTCCAATGGATTTGAGTGATCACGAAGTCTTTTTCGTATACGTAGCACATCAATTTTGCCCCCAATATTGCCCCCAATATATCCATTTTTTATTTATTTTAATATTTATTCACTTTTTCGCGAGCGACAACTGAATTCGATTGTTTAAATATGTCGTCTAAAAATTTTTTAGCTGTTTCACTATCTGTCAAATTTCCCTTTCTTAGGTTGGCAACGCCAATCATACTACTTCGACTGAACTTAGTTGAAGTTCGCAATACCGAAAAAGAGTTTGGTTGATCTGAAGTTGAATTACCTTAACTTCAATTCGACCAAGTCGGGTTGAAAACCGCAATAGGGGCATAATGCTAAAGAATTAAGCTTGTCTGAACGGATTTTTCTTCTTTGCGGGTTTTTTAATCTTTTTAGTTGTGAGAAGGATCGTTTAGCAGAGCAGTTAGTAATCATTAAGCGTGAAATATTCTAAACGCCACTTCTATATTCGGGAAAACGCACTTTACTTTATCTTTAATAATCATTTCATATAGATCGGAATGGGTGACCTTTGTTTCTGAAAATTCATATTTTATTCGAAAATACTTGTGAAAATGATTAAATTCGCCGAGGAAGTTTTCATTAAAGTCTTTTGGGTAAGATTCTAAGAGCAATTGGATATCTTTTTCATATTCTGAACATGGCTTATTTAGATCCGCAAAAAATGAAAACTTTGTGAAACTTGTTGGTATACATCGCCTCTTCTTTGTATTTGAGCATTAAGTGTGTCAATTATTACACTGAACGTCTCAATGCGGGATTTGTCTCTAGGACTCAAATCAAGTTCCTCTGCATTTCCATCATTTACTTGTTTCTTCCTAATTCGTCTTCGAGTTTCCTTTCCCCATTGGGAAACATTTTTCTTGCCTCGACTTGAAATTTTTCAAATTGATTCCTCATTTCAACGAGATGACCCGATAAAGAATGATACAAATTGGAACACGTTTTAAGATCTAATCCCTCTTTTTGGTGTCCTTTACTGGTGCGATGAAAAACTTGTAGAATTCATTCCACAAAGTGAGCATAAGTATAAACTCAAAATCTTGCATTTTGTTTGAAATATTTTGTGATTCTAACCTAGTCTCACCTTTTTGGTTTGTGTCCTCAGCAATTTCGTCTAAAGCATCCAAAATTTTCGGATAGGATTGTAATATTGCACTCGTAGCTACAGCGTGAGCTTCCCAACGAGTGTCCGACAGCGACTTCAGAACGCTATCGTTGCCTATTAATTCTTTTAAAACTGCCCAACGAAGAGTAGAAGCCGAAAAAAAATTGTATGACAACTTCACAATTGAAAAAAAATCAATCAACAGCACTACGACCAATAAAGTTTAGAGTATGTGCAGCGCATGGTATAAATACAGCATATTTATTATGCTCTAAAATTTTTTGCTGCATCATCAAGACTCATCATGTCCCCTAAAGGCCAAACCACGTTCTGCAAGCGTTTGTATAACTGCAATAACTCGTTGCAATACATTTTGCCAATATTTTCTTTCTTCTTTCACTTGTGCCTCTAGATTTTTGGGGATCCCTAGATCTTGTCTTCGACTCAAATAAGTTAGCATAAAGTCCTTATGAGCTGAACTATTTTCATGGTGCTCAATTGCAATTACGTTGCGCCAATCACTAAATCCGTCAGCTGCAGATTGGCTCGGCGCTGTAGCGATTGATTTGTTGCAAACAAAGCAATACAAAGATCTTTTTGTTTTTGAATACAGTAACCATTCCCGGTTATATGTTTCACCGTTGGCTTTTTTACCGAAAAATAGTCGTGGTGTGCAAAAACGGAGACTTTACCACTAGCATACATATGTACGGCACGATTCATAAAATGGGCCCTGATGGTGCTGACAATTTTCTGGACCGTGGTCAATAGGATAGCAAATATCTACCTCAGAAAATTCCGTCCACAGCCCAGCATCTGTCTTTTTATTGGAATTTACGAGTTCAATTTTTGAAACTTCAGGAATCGCAACAATGACAGGTTCAGATTTATCGGGAACAGGAACGTCTGTAGTACTGTTTTTTATCAAGAAAGCAGATGATAAAGATTGAGATTCTTGACATTCATTATTATCTTTACCAGATTCTAACTGATTGGTTGGAAAAAAGATTTCATTTTTGGGAGTGCATCTGTTTTTTTCTTCTTCAGCTCTGCCTGTTTGCGTTTTTGCGCGCCATTGAGATGATGACGTTTCATTTTTAATATAGATGATTAGTATCAATAACAAATATCACCTTCTGTATACGTACGGTGCCCTTTGGAACCTGAAATAAATTAGTTATAGTTAAAAAAATATATAATATGGGCTTTTATTGCGTATGTGTAGGCAGTGTATAGTAGGTTATTACAAAGTAATAAACAAAGTGCAAAAGACATCGAACCTTTTTGTGAAATGAAATGTATTTTTTTTTTGTGTACAGGTCAATCGAAACCTAGGCCAATCGATAGAAAATATTATCTAAAACCATAATTACTCTTTGAAAAAATGTCGTAAATCTCATAATTTCCGAGATATTTCCGTGTGAAGTCATAAAATCAAAAAATACGATACTCGGTAGGTAAGTAGTAGTCGGTTACCGACTGTCGGTACTTATTGCGCCGGCGACTGATGTGCTGAACACATTGAGCGCGACACGACATGGCAGCACGACAGTGAGCTGAAATTGGCATCGTAAATCCTACTACATGAACATTTGTAAGAAGGCAGTGACATAACAATGGCCGGCATGTACACAAAACAACGCAGTTGTCCATTTTGCATGTACACAATTTCGTTGTGGCCATACTAATACCTTTCACTTCAATGTAATTTGGGGCATGGGCAGGGCTCTGCGGGGGTGTATGAAGGGTCACTCCCGGACTGCTCGCGCCTTGTGCTTTCGGACAAATTTTTTGTGGATGAATCTCGATAAAATGGAGGTATAAAATGAAACACCTGTAGAGGATGGAGGCCCCTGGAGAACAGAGGCCCCAAGCACGTGCTTGTAGTGCTTATACGTCCGCCACTGATAACAAGTGTCAAACTATAAGTTTTTTATATAAAAATGCTTGAAACATAAACTAAGTAAAAGTGGTTGACCCTCAAAGAAAAATGTTTAACTTAGAATAATATGAAGTTTTGCGCTATATAAAAGCACTCTGTAGAGTGCGTGGGTTTTTTTTCGCCAAGTGTATGTAGCACCATTAAAACTAAACGAAACTGCATGGGCCGAAACGAATGAACAGAAAGCTACCGTATTTGCAAATCATTTGAGGAACACATGTACGCCTAACGATGGGTATGAGATAAGCTGTGAAAATAGTTGGTTGGATCCACATATCAGCATTTCTCCTGTTACTATTAAAGAAATTAAAAATCTTATAGGGAACACAAGACTCAAAAAAGCACCTGAGTACGATTTAATAAATGGAGAAATATTATGCAATTTACCAAAGAATTGTATAAAAAAACTTGTAAACATTATAAACAGTGCTTTATGCCTAAGAAACGAGCCATCGCTATGGAAAGTATTTGAAGTCATAATAACACCTTAGCCGGGTAAGCCAGTACACAATGTTACATCATATAGACCAGTTTCGCTGCTGCCAGCTTTATCTGAAATCTTTGAGAATGTACTTATAAATAGCCTCAAACCAATAATCTCTCATAAACACCTAATACCAGAACATCAATTAGGCTTCCGTGACCACCATTCAACAATTGACCAGGTACCGAATCGTGAATTTCGTTGAAAATACAATCCATAAAAAGAACATTTGATGGGCGGCCTTTTAGGACGTATCTCAAGCTTTTGACAAAGTTTGGCATACGGGTCTACTGCTCAAATTGAAACACATGCCACCCAAATAATTTTGTGAAATAATTGCTTCATACTTAAAAGATAGATACTTCCGCATTAAACAAGAGGATGTATATTCAAACTTGCAACCGATAGAAGCGGGTGTTTCCCAGGGAAGCATGTTGGGGCCAATGCTTTTTACCAGTGACCTCCCATCTGATTCTAGTTATATGACAGCGACATTTGCGGATGATACAGCTTTGTTAGCAGCTGGAGAGTCAACTTCAGTATCTAGTCGACGAGTGCAGACAGCAGCCAACGCAATTACTAAGTGAGCATCTAAGTGGCGCATAAAATTAAACTACACAAAATCAATTCATGTCAACATTACCTTGAAAAAGACGGCATATTGTCCAATTTATATAAATAACATTCCTATACCACATCATAACAGTGCTAAGTACCTAGGTATCACCTTAGATGCTAAGCTACGCTGGAAAGAGCATGTCAAAAAAAAAGAAGCGAGCTTGATATAAAATTTGGCAAACTTTACCACCTAGTTATCAATTCAGAACAAACTGTTAATATATCAAGTTCTAAAGCCAGTTTGGGCCTACGGAGCCCAACTATGGGGTTGCTCAAGTCAAAGCTGTATTGCCAGCATTCAGCGATTTCAAAGTAAGGTACTAAGGAGTTAAGTTAATGCTCCTTGGTACATTAGATCTGCTGACCTGCACCGTGATCTAGGCGTGAATTCAGTGGCAAAAGAAATTTCGAAAATAGTAAAGTCTCACGAACTGAGGCTTAGACAGCACGTTAATGAGGAAGCATCCAGACTCATCAGAAATCAGTAGCAGCAAATGTATTTCTAAACATTTAGCTTTTTTTTAGACTGGAATTGTTGTTAGTATTTTATTTTTATATGCTAGGTACAATGTAAAATAACAAAAAAAAAAAAAAAAAAAACGTTAACTTCCGCTGCGAAGCTACATATATACCCTTTACAGGTGCATTTCTTTTAGTAACTATGTGTTCAGTTTATATGGAAGCTATATGCTATAGTAATCCGATCTGAAAAATTTTTGCGGAGATTATATTATTACCTTAAGCAGTAATCCATGTCAAACTTCGTGATAATACCACGTCAAATGCGAAAGTTTTCCATACAAGCCCTTATATGGCAGTTGGATGCTATAGTAAGCCGATCTGAACAATTTCTTCGGATATTACATTTTTTTATTGAGTTATAAAATTCATAAGAAATAAAAATTTTTCCCAAAAATAATCAAATTTTAACTGTTAATATCTTTTCAACGTTTGGGTTTACGAAAAAATCATAATAGACCTTTTTTGTAGAGCATTCAATTTCCTACAAAATCTAAGGAACAAGATATTTTTTCAAGTAATTGGAAGCGAGATATAAATTTTTCTATCTGATAATAAGAAAAAATAGAAAACTGTATGTAGGAGGACCTTCCCGTTACAATTAAAAACTCATGTTTGGAGAGGCTTTCTTAGAGGTGTCTAGGAACCTATTTTTCCGAGTACGAAACGAAAAAAAAAATTTTTTTTTTGAATCACTCTAATGACCATATTCACTTTCGAAAATTCAAATCATATTATCACTGATCATTAATAACAAGTGCATACAGTGCATCACTAAAGTAAGTATGCACCATAATTATCAGCCGAATATGTGAATTTATTTCCAAAATAATTCGAAATTTTTTAATCAAAATATTTATGCAAGTGCTATTCAAGATCTCTTACAAGAATATAAAAGACACTATGCCGACAAATTGTTCCTTTATCTCATCTGGCGTCATTTCGAAGAAAACGGTAAAAATCATCTAACCAAAGTATGTATGCAGCGCTCAAATTTATGTGTTTCGTTAGGCTTTGTTTGAATTATTTGCGAGAAAGACCATCAAATTTGTTTCATTGTGTAGGCACGAACCTTTTTTAAAGTTATAAAGTAAATTTAAATTAAAAATTTGGTCATGGCTCCTCGAGGCAAAGCACTTTCACAAAATATGAAGGATTTAATAATACAATTGTACAAAGATAATAAAAAACAAATCCAAATTGCAAAAGACGTTAATAAAAGCCAAAAATTATTGAAAAATTTAAAAGAGAAGCTAATACCAAGAATCAACCAAGAACTGGGCGCCCGAAAATTTTCACGGAGCAGGAATGCAGAATAATTGTAGCAAATTCGATCTTCAAAACATGACCGGCACAGTTAAACATGATGGTGGCTAAATAATGGTGTGGGGTTGTATGGCGGCTTCTGGTGTAAGAAATTTGGTTGTGATTGAAAGGATAATGAATAAAATGGTTTATCTTAACATTTTTAAGGATAATTTAAAGAAAAGTGCATTAAAATTGGGGCTTGTGCCATCATTTGCCTTCCAATAGGACAATAACCCCAAACATACAGCTCTAATTGTCAGAGAATGGCTGCTGTATAACACACCCAAGCAACTAAAAACACCACCTTAATCGCCAGATTTGAATGTTATTGAACATTTGTGTGAACATCTTGACAGACAAATAAGGAAACATGAAATAAAGGGCAAAAATGACTTAAGGAAAGCACTTTTGGAGGAATGGGGAAAGATTCCAATTTCTCTGACTCAGAATCTGGTAAACTCTATGCCATCGCGGTTAAAAGCTGTCAAAAAGAGTAAAGGCTATCCAACGAAATATTAAAAGTTCATCATAATTTTAAAAATTTTTCTTGAATTCGGTTTTTGATTGAATGCATAGTCGTACTATTTTTGTGATGTGATTTCAAGACTTTTTTCATATTTAGTGGATCTGGCTATAACAAGAATTACTTTTTTATTATTTTTAGTTGCAAATATGTATTGTAGATAAGACTTTGAAAAATAAATAAAATTTCATTTTGTTTTCGCATTATTACTTTTGAATTTTATTTCTTTTGTACCAGGTGAAATCAGCGCTGCATACTTACCTTAGTGATACACTGTATGTAAATATGCTCGCTTGACATTGGCACACAAATAATGCATACACAAACTTACATACAGATTTGCGTACACATGTAGATACATATGTCACCCGCAAAAATCACAAACATTGTTCTAGAAAAACAACTATTGTCTCAATTAGCATCAGCTGCGACACAAGTCAATATGGTAGCCAAACAGTCGATGCCCAAATTTGTAGAAAAACACACAACAGCAACATTTTCATTCATGAACGCAAGCGCCTTTTCAACAGGCAAACTCGCGTCATTCATAAAAGCAAACACCATTACATCTCCCCGAGCATGCCTTTGCCTACAAGCGTCTTTTCGCGACGGTTATAAATTGAACAACTGTTTCTTCACAGAAAGAGAAAAAAAGGCAACATAGCTGTTGTCGATTTATAATATTTGTCAATTCTAAAATATTTTTCCGTGGCTGGCAAAAGTCTGCGGCGATATGGAAGCACGCTCATACATACATGTACACAAGTTTGTTGGTAAAACTGTTAGAGCAGCAAGGGAAGCGGTGACAATCGGCGCTCACTCGCTTATTTTTTCGGCACAGCTCGGATTTTCTACCAACAATACAATGTTGTGACGCTTTGTCGCCGCGTCGGTCCGTCGACACATTGCTTCTTGGAAAAACGTGAGCTTCGCCCTTGGTTGTATGTGTCAACGGAAATTTAGCATGATGTGCTGAAAACAATGAGCGGAACAGACTGCAAACGACATCTGTCGAATATTAAAATACACACGTTCTTATAGACACAGTTACTTTGACAGCTGCACGACTACACGACTGCACGCCGACAGTTGTCGCTCTCGCTAACCTCACTATATTTTTATATTTGCCGACGACAGAGAGGAGTGATGCCACTAATATGTAAAATGTAAAATTATAAAAAATTCTCTTTGAACAAAATATTAAAATTTCATTCAAGTGAAAGGTATTAGTATGGCCACAACGAAATTGTGTACATGCAAAATGGACAGCTTTGTTGTCTTGTGTACATGCCGGCCATTGTTATGTCGCTGCCTTCTTACAAATGCTCATGTAGAAGGATTCACGACGCCATTTACAGTTCACTGTCGTGCTGCCATGTCGTGTCGCGCTCTATGTGTTCAGCACACAATGTACCTATTTACATACATATTTTGCATGTTGACAAATTTACAAACATTATACGTATGGTCTGTGATATTTGTTTACATGCAAATTAATTCCCGCAACGAGGGAATTAATAAAAAAATATATGTTTTATATCGGCGAACGCGCGGATGAAATAAGAACATGTGTGGTTCTAGTGGATTGCCAGATACAGTACAACAGAACAGACAGTACACTACAACAGAACTCACCTCATCATTACACCAACCCACTAAACAAAAAGGAGGGACAACAGGATAGCAAACACATTCGCTTACGCAATTTGTTCGACACTATTTCGATTCCCCACTGCGCCGCGTAGACATTACTTTCGTTTTGATATATCCCGCTCTAAACTGCGCTGTTAGCAGCTTTCTTTCGTTGTACCAAATTCGCCAGAACTTAACGTGATTCAACAACAACAACAACCAACGATACTACAGTTCCAATTCTATAGGCAAATATTTAAACTTATATTGTATTTTAAAATATCGAAAATTAAAGTTAATTGTATACAAACTACTCGTGCATTTTCATTTGTATGCTTAATCGCGGGTGTAAGTGAGTTGTGCATACCCTACCCAATTGGGGAGTTAAACATGGTCCTTCGAGCCTAAAAGACAGGCACTATAAATTAACAGCCACAAACTAAAGCAAAACAGAAACCGGTGAAGTGTGGGGACTCGGCAAAAATACATATACATATGTATATATGTATGCAAAAACCAAACTGCGGAGAAAAAAACATAGAATTATAAAAAACGAATAGACAAAGTGCAGTGACACAAACAAAAAACATCAATAAACCAAAACAGCCTAGTGTGCTGAAATTAAAAAAAAAAAAGTGTAGCGGCTCTCAAAATATGTGCATACAAATACAACATATGTACATATAAAACACATAAATCGGGCGCGAAAGGTTAAAGCGCCTAAATAATAAAACAACACACAAAACATATAAGAACATATACTTAATTTATACAGCGTATATGTATGAATGTAAAAATTACAGATCTAAATGTAATGCTTGTAATACACAAAAAAAAAATATATATATTAACCAAACTGTTAGAAAATCCGAAAACAGTTCGGTAAAATCAATAACTTATCTTAATGCCATCTATGCTTAGGTTTGTGTATTCGAACACACTTTTTCCAGCAACACTAATTATTCCCAGTATTTACTTCCAAACATTTTTGGGCAACATCCCTCTGTAAGTAAGTAAGCAGGATTGAAATAGAGAGAAAAACAAATAAAAAATAAACACAAACATTCATACATACATACATACATGCATATTAAAACACCATATACAAAGTAAACGTACATACATATATACTTACAGGGATGACCCACTTACTTACCGAACAAGTGTGATTGCATTGCTATATTTTATATGCTAAATTATATGATTACAAATATTCCGATTTCGTGCCCTCTCGCTAAAGCGAAATAATATAAAAACGCTTACATACATACAAACATACATGTCATACAAACTGCCTGGGCTATACCCTATATACATTGGGTCTATTAGATATTAAACTTGTGCAAAAATGTTAAAAAAAAAAAACAAGTTGTCTATCATGTTGAAATAAATAAAAAGATTAAGTGAAATTAAATAAATAAAATCAAAGACATTTTCAAACTTAAAACTAAAATATATAAATATATATTATTATTTGCAAATTTTTTTAAGCAAAAAAAAAAACAACAAAATGGCTAATAACGAAAAAAATCAACATACAACTGTAGGAGCTAAACGTTCAAAACAGGCTTTTAAATTTATTTCAGAAAGTGACAGTTTCACAAGATACTGCACTAGATTCGCCTCCTCACCGATTCACGAAAACTCTGAATCGTTATTAGAAGTAAAAGGCCAAAATCTTAAAAATTTTTGGACTCGCTTTCAAACGGCTCATGACGCCATTGTAGATTCTGACGATTCAGATCTACCACAAACCTTTAAATTATCTGCTACCGCAATATACGAAAAATGCTTGGACCAATACGAAGAAACAAAAGCTATGATCTCCGATCAACTAAAGCTAATAAAAGCAATTTCACCTACTCTACAGTAGAGTAGAGCTGCCACAAATGCAACAATATCAAGAGGCAAGTTCAGGCATCCACCTCGAGGTGCCCGCATGTGACACAGAAACATTTTATGGAGGTTATGAAGAATGACCGTCCTTCCGGGACATGTTTACAGCCGTTTACATCAACCATCCACAACTATCAAAAGCACAAACATTGTATCACCTCCGATACAAGACAAAAGGTCAAGCAGGCATATATTATAATAGTAAAACAGTTCGCTCTTAATGACGACAATTTCAATTTGGCTTGGGAAGCTCTAAAAGCTAGATATGCAAACGACAGAATGCTGGTCGATAAGCAGGTAACGACACTAATGAACTTGCCAAAAATTAAGAAAGGAACAAGTGTAGAATTCATCCACTGTTTCAAATTGTTTGTCAATTCTATCGACACTAAATATTCTCACAGGCAGCTGGGACCCAATTCTGGTAAACATTTGCACCGCCGCATTACCAGAAAAGTCGTTACTTCTATGGGAGCAATCGCTCTCAATACGAAAAAAGTGCCCAACGTACCAACAAATGAAAGATTTTCTCACCATCCAATATGAAATTGCGGAAAGGTTAGAAGAAAAAATAATCAAAACTAAAAACGACAAAAATGGAAGCTTAAATAGACCCCAAGCTAGAAGCAAAAACAAATCAAATAGAATTTTTAAAAAATACAATCGTTCACATCGGAACAAAGAAAACATATGTCATGCGAACTATGCACTAGAGGGCATAAGCTTAAAACTTGCGAGAAGTTTAAAAAATTAAACATTAACGAACGGAACAACCTTGTCAGATCAAAAAGACTCTGCACAAACTGCTTGTCCCATACACACAATCTGAAAACTTGCAAAAGCAAATTTAATTGCTTATATTGTCACAAAAGACACAATTCTATGCTTCATTACAGCAGATATTCTATCCTACCCCAAAGAAGCGCTTATACACAAATTACCCCGGGTATAATTTCAAAAGCAAATCCCGAAAAACAAAATTTGAAAAATTGTCAAGAGACAACATGTTGTTCAAAGGCACAAAAAGTTCAAACGCTGCACAGCGAAGTACAAAGTGGACTAGTTATAGAACCAGTTACCACCAGACCAACTCAGGTTGAGAACAAAAACCTCAATTCACAATTAAGTTAATCGCAAAAGTTAAAGAAACTTCCATTAGCAAACAAAACTATAAAAGATCAGTATTGTGAGCACTTCTCTAAAGCCACAACTACTGGATCAAATAATGGCCGGTACGTCGTACGACTACCACTCAAGCCACGATTTTCCAACACTCCACGAAATGGCAGCAAAACTAAAGCCAGATTCTCTCTGACAAACACATATAAAAACACAAATATATGTAACTTTTCGACCCCGCAGGATGGCTTTCGCCAAAAATGATACAAAATCCTGATTCAAACAATCTTGAGCTACATATATGACGCGCTACTACTTGCTAAATTAATGCATACGCACTTAAACACAATATGTAACAAAATTTTCCCGAAGGGATAGAGAATCGACACTTCTCATAAAATATTGCCTAATAAGTAGTTTCTTAAATTCTAAAATAGGAAAAAAAACTAACAAAAGCTGAGATCGCTCTTATCGTAACTACATAAGCACTCCTCATAAGGGTAGTTGGTGAGAATCTGTTGTACAACTTGAAAATTCCACTAAAAAAAAATTATAATTCTAATGAAGCCGTTCCCAATTACCGCCCATCCTCTCACAAGATCCCTCATAGTAATTTCATAGTCCTAAATCTAGGGCAAAGGAGTACCCATTTTGGCCACATCTGAGCCAAGCGTGGAGTTACTATCCTTCATAAGCCGAGAATAAATTAAATGGAAACAATTGCCGATCATACAGGAAAGGCTACTAATAAACAATAGATATACCAAACCTTTAAAATAAGAAATTCTAAAAAACTGCTAATAAAATTAATAAAAGCAAACAACTTGTTTGCTGTAATAATACAATAAGTCGTCAAAACACGCAAAAACAATTACTACCTCAAGCACCAATATTTACACAAAATACCATTTTTTATTAAAACCAAATCGCTTCTTACAGCTAATATTCTGCGCCCTCGGCTACTCCACCAACAGTAAGCCGAATTATATGTTTCTTGACTACATACAAAACTAGGCAAAATATTCGCCTAGGGGGCCCAGGATGTTTAAATGAGTTAAGCATCCACCCCCTCTACTCGGTAAAAGTGGCGCATCCTAATAACAGAGCTCAATTCACCACAGCTGCTGATGACACTATAACAGAACTCACCTCATCATTACACCAACCCACTAAACAAAAAGGAGGGACAACGAGATAGCAGACACATTCGCTTACGCAATTCGTTCGACACTATTTCGATTCCCCACTGCGCCGCGTAGACATTACTTTCGTTTTGATATATCCCGCTCTATACTGCGCTGTTAGCAGCTTTCGTTCGTTGTACCAAATTCGCCAGAACTTAACGTGATTCAACAACAACAACCAACGATACTACAGTTCCAATTCTATAGGCAAATATTTAAACTTATATTGTATTTTAAAATATCGAAAATTAAAGTTAATATGTTATGTTTTTTAATTCATCATAATGTAAAATTGTTGGATTTAAAATTCCAATTTTACCAAAAGTTACTTTATTTATTAAATTTTGCAGTTCATGTATAAAATATTGATTTCGTTTTCTTTTAATTTTCCTGTTTGCGGTATCGCCTTTAATATTATTTACTGTGTCAGTTAATTCTGTTATTATTTTAAAAATTTCTGAATTTGTTGTAATTTGCATATTATTATTTATTACCAGTTAGTCCAATTTGTTATTAATTTTTACAAAGTCGTCATGGTCTGGTGTACCGGCTATCCATTTCCAAAGTGTTCCTAATTCATTTAAACCCCTTTTTTGCCGAATATGGGTTTGTTTTAATTGTTCTAATAAAGTTTTAATTATCAAAATTTCAGATTCTGTTTCCTATGTAATAATTTCTAAAATTTCTGTTTTCGTTTGCTATTATATTTTCAAAATTAGATAAATTAGTAATGTGAAATAGGTCCCCGTATTCTTCATAAATGGAAACATCTCCATTTTCGATAAGTACGTAGTCTTGTCGGGTATAGTCTATAACATCAGCGGCTGCTGAGCTGATTAGTGCAGTCAAAATTAAAATGATCATATTGGAAACCTATAATAATTATGATTTTATATTATCTTTATGAATAATTCTATTTCTATTATTAATTATTATTTTATTTTCTAAATTTTCCTTAACTTGCTGTTTTTCATATCTAGGTTCTAACTTATTTCTCTCTCCTATTATTTTCTCGTAAATGATTTGGCGGGGATGATATTGCTTATCTGGTCTATGTTTATTATGAAACGTTAGCATTTCTCCTGTGTTTGCTTTAAAGTTGTTGGCAAATTTTCATGGTTTAATTTATTATAAAGTACTTCATTTGGTTTAAAATTCGTTACTGAATGTATTGTTGTATTGTATTTTTGCGCTGCTCTAAGTATTGTTTCTAAATTACTGACAATATTGTATTCTTCTTTCATACATCTGGCTATTTCAATTATTGTTGAATGGACTCTTTCAACTTGTCCATTAGTTATGTTGTGCCGTGGATTACAAAAATAAATTTCAATATTTAACCTTTGCATTAAGGACTTAAATGTTGGTGTGGTAAAGCTTGGTTCATTGTCTAAAGTAATTTGTTTTACATCTGTGAAGCTTTGAAGCAATTCTAAAACCTTTTCTTTGGACCTTTTCATTGGAAAAAGTTTTATAAATACAAATTTGTTTTGAAAAGTTTGTTTAAGAGGTTCTTGGACTTCATGCAAATCTTCAACTTTGCAGTGAAACCCCGCCACTAGCTTTGGCTGAATATATTCTTTCAAAATTGTTAATAAGTTTTCTACTGTATCAAATTCTATTAAATGCTTTTTATTTCCAAAGGTTTCAATTAACTCATGGACCGTAAATCTATTCTTACACAATATTATTTGTTGTTTAAATTGATTAATGGGTTTTTGTGTTTCCTGTATTTGAACGCTTTCACTACTCTGTGCTGAATGTTGAGATTCCTGACTTTGGGAATCATCGGAAATGTTATATAATTCAGGACGCGACAATGCGTCAGCAACAATATTGGATTTACCGGGTTGGTATACAAATTTTAGAGAAAATTCTTTAATAATTGCTTGCCATCTTTTCATTTTTGGATTAGGATTGCGGGGTGATAAAGCAAATGTTAATGGTTGGTGATCAATATGTATTTCCAAATTGGTTACGCCATAGAGGCAATTTCGTAGATTTTTTAATGCCCAAACGATCATTGCAGATATTCCTTCCTCATCTAGAGTTATTTAAAATTTTTTTGATTTATTTTTTGAAATCCTACCGTTTTCTCCTGATTTGTCAAAGGTTTGGCTATTGCAGCATAGTTTTTAACAAACTTACTATAATATCCTGCAAGTCCCATGAATCATCTTAATGCTCGCAAACTTTTTGGTATTGGATAGTTTAAAATTAATTTTATTTTATTTGGGTCTGTTTTGATGACATTTCGAGTTACTATATAACCTAAAAACTCTATTTCTTCCGCAAAAAATTTTGATTTTTCTAATGAAATTTTCATATTAGCTTTTTTCAATATTTTTGTAACTGTTTCTAAATCCTTTAAGTGTTGAGTTACATTTTTCGAAAAAATAATTATGTTGAGTTATATAGACTTTTACTAGGTCTTATTATATTATCGTTAATCATTTTATTTATTCCTTCATTAACAAACGAGTTTACAGATAAGGGATATGGACATTGCCCGCTGCATATCGGATCCTCATTTTTCATTCTTATTTCCGCTTTTACAGTTGTCATGAAGGGAAAGCTTGTATTGATATTTGAATGCGTTTGAGCAATTTTTTCTTTTATTTTTTTTTTTAAGTTCAGATAATTTTTCATCTTGATTTTCAGTATTTAACTTTTCGGAATACTTTTCCGAATAATAATCATTATCGTTATTAATTTCTGAGCCTCTTTCACCCAGTATCGAATAGTTATCATTCATGTTGCCGGCAAATTCATCGGCTGGCGTTGTAGAACATTTTCGTTCCACAATATTTTCTTTATAATTACTTTTTTCATTGTGCTGGTATAAATCGTCAGCTGGCGTTTTAGCATCTTTTTGTCCCCAAATAAATTTTTTTAGTATAATATTGCCGGTAAAATCTTCGGTTGGCGGAGTAGAACTTCTTTGTTCCACAATATATTTTTTATTTAATTTGCCGTTATTATCATCGGCTGGCTTATTTGAAGCTTCTTGCTCTTTAGTTTTATTTTCAAAATAAATATTCATACTTCTGTTTTCATTTTCCAAGTTATTCTTTACTCTGTAATTAATTTTCCCATTGGACACATCGATAAGTGCCTCAATATTTTTAAGGAAATTGTATCCCTAAAGAAGATCAGATTCTAATCCCTTTATTTCAAAGAAGATTTCTTCGACTCCAAATATGGTTATTAAGTGGTAAAATTTGCTAATGGAATAGCCATTCACGGTTTTTATGCGCTAATGGCTAATTCGTTTTTATTATTATAAATCCCAGGCTTAATGTAGCATGAGGTTGCTCCCGTATCGACTAGAGCTTTTAAATTTTTATTTAATTTGCAGTCATGTAATTTGAGTTAGGGGAGTTCATCCCCTCTTCGCCTAAAATATGGCTCTCATTCATATTATTAATTCTCTGACTCTTCTCTTGCGAGCGAAAGCTATGATTACTTTCTCTACGCCGCTTTACCCCATGTGCTTCCTGATTTTGTCCCCTACTGGCCTGAAAGTTTGCATAGGTTTTATATTTTGATTAAAGTTGCTATTTCCTTGTTGTTAATAAAAATTACTATTGCCTTGTTGTCCCTCCACATTAAAATCTCTATTATGAAGTCTGGATACAGATGGATCTATATCCATAGGAGTTGGTTTCGGAAAATTATAATGTATATTGTTATTTGGAGGGTTGTTCCTTTGAGGAAATCTTAAATTGTTGTTAGTATAAATTGAGTTTGACCTGTTTCTTTCATACATAAAATTTTGAGCAAACCGGGCTCTTTGATTATTTGATTCAAGTTCCTGTACTTTTTCTAAAGCGTCAGGTAAATCTTTTGGGTTAAGAGAGAATATTATGTCTCGTAATGGGGTGTTTAGTCCTGTTATAAAAATTCTTAAGGCATGTTCCCTATTCTTCTTGTTTAATTCTTTTGTCAGGTCTGCGTTATTTCCGTGTGTCATGATAGTTTTATTTATTAATAGCGTAAATTTTTTGTTGACGAGGTTGTAATATTCTACAACCGACATTGCACCCTGCCTTAAGATTTTTAGTACTTGTTCGATTATATGTATTGGACGTTTGTCCGCATATGCAAAGTCTAGACGAGATAGAATTGCATCGAAATTGAGGACTGTTCCGTGGTTAGTTAATGCTTCGTTGCATCATGTGTTATTTTATTTCTAAGTATTGTGATTGCAGCAAAGTATTTTCTACTGCCCCTCACGTATAGACTCATAGCGTTAAGCGCTGCCTCTCTCCAACTAACATATAAATTCGACAGGCTATATTATCGTCTATCGTCTGTACTAGAAATTCGGTTGCACTATTGGTACTGACTACTATTTGTGAGCGTAATTGCCCTACTTCCTCGCGTAATGCTATGTTGCTGTCAGCAATAAGACGAGTTATTAGGTCTACGGTCAAAGCGTCACCGTTAGCGATTTTGTCTAGTTTTGGTTTCAAGTTTTTTTTGTTAATTATTTTTATTTTATCCCTTATGGGAAGAGGTGCTTTTTTATTCTGGAGGGTCTGGAGTTCAGAATCGCAGAATTAAGCTTTATTATAAACCGGAGGGTTCCCCTTGCGGTGGTGAATCGCGGTTTCAATATATTTTTGTTATGTGGCTGGTCGAGCCTTTAATTATTGTTTTATTAAAAAAATTTTGGTTGAATTAATTTTTTTATAATTCTCTGGAGGGTTCCTTGGGTGGTTAATCGCAGAAAATTTTTAATTGTTATAAGCTGGAGGGTCCCCCCGAGGGTGGTGAATCGCAGCTTTTAATTATGTAATTTATTGGTTGTACAAACCATTAGTTATAGTCTTTAGTTTTTTTGCTTTTGAGTTTAGGACATTCCCTAGTATCGTGATCGCCCTTACAAAAGTCGCAATATGACAGTTTTTTTATATTTAATACTTGGGCTATTTCCCATTTCTAATAGAGTATATTCTAAATATAGTTAATTTTAATTTAAACTTACAAATGTATTCTCTCGCTGTCTCAGTTATAATTCCCGCTAATGATGCAATTGTTGCCGCTGTTGACACCTCCGCTAATGTTCTTACCACTGCTGCTGTTACTGTTGTTGATTGTTCTTAACGTAACTTTTTACTTTAGTAGGCACTTTAACTTGGTGTAAATTATTTTTTTATAAGACAATTTTAACTTCACTTTGCACTTTTTACTTTAGTAGGCACTTTTTTGAACTCGTGCCCCACGTTGGGCGCCAATTAATTCCCGCAACGAGGGAATTAAAAAAAATATATGTTTTATATTCGCGAACGCGCGGGTGCAATAAGATGCCTTCTTGTGAGGGCGAGCGATGCTGTTTTGATAATAATGGATAATTGGATTCAGAACGGAAAAAGCATATCGAATTCTTAAATAATCAAAAACATTTATTAAGATTTTTAATTAATGAGACAGTGTAATTGCAAAATGCAAAGATTCAATTTTATTTACAGTTATGGTAAGGTTCCTATGCGGAGGCTGTCATTAACTTGCACACATAATTATATATGAGCACATGTGCGACCGCTAGATCTTTTAAGATGATATCAAAACTTTTAATGTAAATGCATAAGTTTAAAACTAATTACCTTAAACTAATATAAATTATTTGGATAATAATACAAAATATACTCTATTATATACTATATTTTGAATGATTTTATGGAATCATCATGAAATACATACTATGTATGTAAATTTTACGTATGTACGTAAATTTTAATATACATACGTATATACTTACTTATACGAGGTGTGTTCAAAAAGTAACGCGAATTTTGTGTTTTTTCAAAAATTATTTATTTATTCATGAATCTCTATTTTGTCCCCTTCAAAGTAATCCCCATGAGATATTATACACTTGTGCCAACGGTTTTTCCAATCTTCGAAGCACTTCAAAAAATATTTTTTTTATCTTCTTCAGCTCCTCCTTCGATGCCGTCTTTATCTCGTCAAGAGAAGCGTAACGTCGTCCTTTCATGGGCCTCTTCAGTTTAGGGAATAAGAAAAGGTCACAGGGGGCCAGATCTGGGGAATACGGTGGCTGCGGCATCATTAGTGTGTTGTTTTTGGCCAAAAAGGGGCGCACAAGTAACGATGTGTGAGCAGGAGCGTTACCTTGGTGCAAAAGCCAATTTTTGTTCTTCCACAAATCCGGGCGTTTCTGGCGGATTGCTTCGCGCAAATTGCGCATAACTTGCAGGTCGATATGTTTAGGTCCTCAGCAGCTTCTCTAACGGTGATTCGACGATTGGCCAATTCCATTATCTCCACTTCATTAATTTTTTCGTCTGTTGTTGACATACTCGGGCGTCCGGCACGCTCTTCGTCGTTCACATCTTCTCGGCCTTCTAAGAACATTTTGTACCACCGATAAACGTTGCTTCGGTCCAAGGTAGCTTCTCCGTATGCCACAGTCAACATTCGGAATGCATCCGCGCACTTAATTTCGTTTTTCACACAAAATTTGATACAGGTTCTTTGATCCATTTTTTTGAATAGGTAAAAATCGAAGACGATCCAAAACACGAGCAAGCAAAGCAGCTGTCAACAATTAAATGAACATTCAATATGGCCGAGCTTGTCGGCATAAGTGAGAGACATGAGTACCAACATAACGCCACAAAAAATTCGAAATTCGAATATACGTAACCCGTGAAAATTCAAAATTCGCAATACTTTTTGAACACCTCGTATACTAAGTATATGCTTTGATTCCAAATATGTACCGATCATATGTACATATGTATGTATATAAATTATATGCCGAGTCGGTTGTGCATAGAAAATAAACGAATTCTTTACATTGAAATTAGCATTATATTTCTCATTTAACACCGAAAATGCTCAATTCTGCATGCATTATTACCTAAATATTTAATTAATGTAGGTTTAATAAGTTTTACATATTTATTTGCTGGGCATTATATGTTTGATGACATATTAAAAGACCAAGCCGTCGCGCATATTCACGTACATATGTATGTATGTATGTATGTATGTATGTATGAATGTATGTAATTATGTGTGCATGTAAGCAAATATGAACAGACCATACGCAGTGGGACTTGGAAGTAGGAAAGAATTGGATACTTCCTACTGAAAAAATAAGTAGAAGTACTTTCCTACAGTAATACGATCTAATTTCGTTTTTCTGATCAATGTCATTGGAGCGAAGGACCTCCACTTCGCTCACGAATTCATATGACGGAAAGTACTTTCCCCACACCTAATTTTGATTAATTCAGTAGGTAGTTACTATAGACCTAATATTTCGTGTGCTTCGAAGTACTTTCCCCACACCAATAATTTATTAATTCGGTAACTACTTACTATAAACCCAGTATTTCGTATACTTCGAAGTACTTTCCTCCAAACTATTTTTTCCATTACTAGTAACTGCTTACTATAAACCCAGTATTTCGTATACTTCGAAGACCTTTCCTTCAAACTATTTTTTCTATTACATACTAGTAACTACTTACTATAAACCTACCAATAGCAGAAACAGTGGACACCATTAATTTTATTTAAATATTTTATTTTTTAGATTTTAATATGGAGTTTGTTTTAAAATGACGATTTTCCGCCAGTTTTAAAGCTTGACACAAGTCTTTAACAAACTCGCCATGGGAACCTCCTTCTTTCATTGATGCCTCTGAAATCATAAAAAATTTGAGAAAATATGTATATATTTTTTCCTTTCTAAAATTATATACCAAACAAGCAGTCGATTAACCCCTTGCAATCCTTTAAGGGGTATTTGGAATGAATGCCATCGTAGTTCAACTGAACAATAACACTCCTTTCGAAAATACCCTCAATCGATTTAATAATCTCCGTTTTTTATTTTTAATGATAGGTACAATATTTATTAGTCAAATAGTGAAACTTAAGGGATTATATAGACAACTTACATAGTCTGCACTGGAACCTGCCACTATATCTGCATTCAGTTTTTTTAGTGCTTCCAAGTTGGACAACGGGAACACACTTCTCGTTCCATAGGAGCCTACATCTTTTTCAAATAGCTGCTTAAACATCGCCAACGTTTCTGCTTGTTGTCTCTTTATGTTTTGGTTGGCTATAATAATATCAAGTTTTTCTAATAAACACAAACATTTTGATTAAAAACATTGAAATTATGAACTTTGTTTTTGACATTACCTTCTAATTTAGAGTCATTCGTTGCTTTTATATTGGTAAACTCGCTAGAAGCGATAAAGAAATCAGAATCGGGGATTTGCGACTTAAATAAAGACATCTGCAATTAAACATAAGTGTAACAATTTTCATTTAAAACATATAAAATTATTAGATATCTAAAATTTGTAAAAATATTACCAGATGACGTTATGAAGAATCGGCATCATGACGATTTTTTCTCCATAAGGCAAAGCTGTATATTTATAATTCATATCACTTATTTTGAATATTTCTAAATCAGAACATATATCTTTACTCGCTATCACTATTCCTAATGCTGACAAAGATTGGACTGGTTGCGTGAAAAAATTATCAAAGTTCAAAACTCTATTGCTCACTATATATTTCTCATCATCTATTTGCTTAAATTCCTTAATTTTGAAGGGAATGCAAGGAGTTATACAGCAGTAATTATTGGGTTGAATTGTTGATAAAAAAAATGGCTTTCAAATGAAATTATTTCTCCCAAACGATTTGTTTTAAAACCAACCACTGGACTTTTTGATGACACTACTACTTCATTTACAAATAAATTATTAAGCTGTTGAAGAACTCTTGTTGGGCATTTAATTTTGTTTTTTATGTCTTGCATGAAATTCTCAAACTTGTATGCAGTAAAGTCCATGATAAACCCTATTTCTCTTATGCACTGCGGTAAATGCAGCAAATTATGTACATTATAAGTAACTGTCTTCTCAGAGTAGAGCTGGGGAAACAGAATTACAAATTTCTTTAATAGCTGGTCGCTTACATCCAACTTATCAAAATATCTTTTTTTAGAACATAACAAACGATAGGCGCAATGCAAAATTAAAAAATGATTGTAAAGCTTCTCACTAATAATGCCTTTCAAAATAATAGGGCCAGTATACAAAAGAAACTGCCTAAACTCAGTTGCCTTCCAGAATTTTAATTCATCGAGGCTTCTTGGTTTTCTTGAAAATTCTTTTGGCATAAAAGTACCTAAAGCAAGTAACCGTTTTGAAATCAGTTCTTTATCTTTTTTTTGCAATTTGAAATTATTTGTTTTACGGTTTATAATGCATATCAGCATTGTTACTCCTAGATCCAATAAGTGCATGGGATCTACAGGAAACTGCGATACCATTTTTATTCCAAGCTTTTCGAGTTCTGAAGGAATATTTTTAAACATGTTATTATGATGTTCTGGGTGCACACGATTTTTAAAATCTAAATCCGTCCTTTCATCGCACCTTTTTGTGCTATAAACCACAACCTGTTCAATTATTTTCCCTTTCTGTGTGCATTTGTGGCAACCATAATGAGCATTGTGACCTACAACCCCTGTAACATAAGCTCTTGCAGGGACGTCACAAATAATTGCTCTTATCATTACAGCTATAGGTTTTTTATTGATGAGAACTCCTTCTTGCATTATTTTTTTTAAATCATTATTAAAACCATGTAGGTATTGATCTACACTTACCGGTTTAGAGCCACCGATAAACGCTCCTATTAAAAATACATATTTTTCTTGCATATTTTCTAAAGAGCCTAATATTGGCCATAGCGACCTTTTGGAACTTTTAAATAAAGGAAGACCATCAATGCCTATATCTATCACTATTTCAGACATGTTTTTAATCCTATCAAAAATTTTTTGTAAATGATAGCTAATGCCTATATGGAAATATTCGTCAGGATGAACGCTTTTTACAATAATTTTTTCGTTTTGTCCTATTAGACCATGTAACGACAAAAAAAAAATAAAATTGATAATAATGAGTTTACTGAATTTCTACTTGGGCTGTACTCAAAGTACCACTTTTTCAGTTTATATTTTAAATCATTTTTGTTTTAAGTTAGATGAACTTGGATTATCTAGAAAACAACAAACACTTGGTAATTAAAAAAAAAAAGTTTAACTTACTATCATCAATTTCATTGGAAATGTCTTCCATAAATATTTCGTGTTTATTGGAAATGTTTTCCATAAATATATCATTGCTTGTAGATTCTGATTGCGCATTTTGTAGTTGCATTCTAGCTAAAAGCGCAGCTCCTAATCTTTTTATATGACGTTTGCCGAAACCGAGTATCATCTGATAATATTATTAGTATGTACGATATGTACCTGTATATAACATATTTAATAAAATTTAATGATTAATAAGATTTGATGTTAGTACTTACCTTGATAACTATATATGTATGTATATATGTATATCTCCACTTTTATATCTATGCATTTTATATTTATTGCTTAATTTATTTGCAACACCCACAAACAAAATTCTTCTTTAAAGTGACAAATAACTTCATGGACGAGATCGTTTACCATAAAATGCCGTTACTTCTGGAAAAAAAAAGTTCAACATATCAAACACAACAACAGAAATTTGTACAAGCATACAATTTGCTGAAATCGTATTGTGGTTGGTAATGAGTTTTATTTTTCAAGTGAAATTTAAATAAAATTCAACATGATCTGCTAGAATACAACAACAGAAATTTGTACAAGCATACAATTTGCTGAAATCGTAAGCGGCTTAGTAGCGAGGTTGAATTAAATTTATAAACCTTTTCTTCATTGGCATACCATCAATTTACGAAGTAATCACTTTCATCTTCCATAGCCAATAAGTACTTTCAAAACTAATGAAATATAGAAGTACTTTTTCCAAGTTCCACTGGATATGTATAAGATTTGTAAATTTGTCTACACACAACTTTGTATGTAAATGTGCACACTTATTGCTTCATGTCACATACATACAACCAATGGCAAAGCTCACGTTTTGTCGAAGAGGCAATGTATCGAAGAACTGACGCGACGACAAAGCGTCACCACATTGTGTTGTTGGTAGAAAATCCGAGCTGTGCCGAAAACAGAAACGAACGATCGCCAATTTTCACTGCTTCCCTTGCCGCTGTAACAGCCTCTTCAAGAAACCAGCGTAAATATGTATGTTTATGTATGAGCTTGCATACATATCGCGTAAAAATATACATATATATACATATATGCTACATATACAGCCCTATTCTCATGCCCTCACAAAAGTCACCAACCTCACTACAGTGATGTTTCTCACAAAAGTCACCAACCTCACTACAGTGATGTTTCTCACTATAGTGAGGGTTACCTTATTCTGGCGAAAATTCAAAAGCTCAAATGCTCACTATTATCACAAATATCTGTGACGTGTGAAAGCAGCCATCATAATACAAAACATCTGTGTTTGTTTTGTTATACATCAATATTTGACATTTTTTAAAAAATATTTGAGTGTTATAACTATCATGTAGGAAAAGTTCGTTGTGTATGCGGCAATTGTTGAGGAGGGGGAATCGGGGGGTAAGAGGAAAATTTTGAATGGTTTACGAGACAAAAGCGATCATTTTACTATGCAAGACACAACAATTATAAATACATTTCGATTCCCAAAATCGCTATGTAAAGTACTTATAGGTGAATTGGTGCCGCATGATGTGCAGAAGTCGAGTATATCTTTTGAACTGCGTTTCCTGGCGTGTTTGTATTTTTACGGGCTTTTCTCTTACCAAAAATGCGTTGGTAATAGTTATATGCACTCTATGAGCCAGCCCTCTGTGTCTAGAACTCTGCACTTTATTTCGAAATTAATTATGGATGTTAAGGGCAGTGAAATTTATTTCCCTTCAAGCGCGCAGGATGTTTCAGATACAAAGAAGGGGTAAGATAAATAAATAAAAATAAATACAAATACGTAAATAAATTTTCTCTTAAAGATTTTGCACGAAATTTGGGATCAAGGGCACAATCGGCGCAATCGATTGTACCCATATTGGGATTGTTTCATCCTCAAGCACAGACGCATACATATCTTTATTATCCATTTGTGTTTTTGTTTGTTTATTTTTATTAAAACAGCTATTTGACAGCAAAAAGCTTTTTACCTCACGTGGTGACTTTTTTAAGCTTTTTTCTTATGAGGTTTGAGCAAGAATAGCCTCACAAAATATGCCTCACAAGAAATCTCTCAAATTTTTCCTCTCAACTCAGTTGAGAGGTTTTTTCAGAATAGGGCTGATAGAATACGTATAGACTACTAAGCGATCGCCACGGCGAAAATCATGTTTACCCGCGCCTATAACTATTTCACATCAAAAAGAAAAACAAAATTTCTCGCAAATTCGACTCAAAAAGTGACATTTTCAGTTGAGAATAATAGCGGAATTCCGTAACCAGTCTCTAGTCTCTATTTGAGACATTTTGAGGTAAAGTCTCAATTTGTGACTAGTTACTATTCACTAAATAGTCTCTGGCGTGAGTCTCAAAATATTGACTCAAAATCGAGACCTGATAGTTAGCAGGTCACAAAACTAAAAAGAACTCTTGTTTGCCATTTTGAATATACTGAATAGAGATCATCATAAAATTGAATGCTAAATGTTCTGCCATTGTCATCTGGTGAGCGACGCTGATACATTGGATATCCATCATTTCTAGTTTGTGTTTCCGAAAGAAAAGCACCTGGATAGTGTTTCGTACATTTATTGTCAGACATACAAACCGAAGTGGTATTGTGATGTCCGTAAGGTAGATGAACCATATTGGTTTCGTATAATTCTGCTTCTGTCTCTGGATCAGGAATTTCCGCAGAAATGGTTTCATCAAATTGATTTGGTGTAACCACCATCCACCATCCAAAGAAGAATATGTGCGTGCGGCAAACCTCTCTCAACAGAGTACATCCAGCATCTAACAGCACCACATATACATAGCTTTAAGATAAGTTTACAAAACATCGCAACTGTTGTTTGAAAAGTTGTCCTCTGACATCGTGACGATCGTTTGCTGATTGCCCGCGATCCATAATTTCATTCGTATGTCATCGCATCCTGGGAATACTCGGTCATGTGCCATGGGCTGTCAAATACATACTTATGTTGATGCCAAAACGAACGCGACCTCTTCGTGGCATCGTAACAAATTGAGCACTTTATGTGAAACACACATAACGTTTTCACGGAATAAATTTCAATAATTTTTTTTTTTTGAATAACCGGAATAAAGAAAGCGAACGACAAATTTGACAATTGAAAAACAAAAGGAAAAAAGTTGAAAAAAAAAATTTTGTTTGAAAAAAAGTTATTTTTTTGGAATTTTCCAACTTTCCGACATTTCCTCACGAAAAGCGTACGGTTTTTTTATTTCTAAACTTTCCTCGATCCACAGCGAACAACCTCTGAAAATTTCATCAAGATTGGTTCAGCTGTTCTCGAGCATAAAAGGGCTCTCTTTAGGAATTTTCCGGCAATTATTCGCATTTTTTCGCCATAAAAACCATCCTTGAGCCTCAACGAACATTTTAAAAAAATAATTGGCAAAATTGGTCCAGGCGTTTTTGAGTTATGCGCCAGCATTTAAAATCATGTTCGTTTTTATTTCCTTTTTAAAATCGTATTTGAAAATTTATTTTCCTCACAATTTTTTTTTTCGGAAAATTTTCCAGAATTTTCTTAAGTATTCTCCTTGTTTGGGCGGAGATCTGTCCGAATTGGTGGTAATCAACGAAATCGGTCCAGGCGTTCTCCAGTTATAAGCGTAGTTACTAACGTCACTTTCTTTTATATATATATCGATTTATTTGCTATGTTATAGCATTATATGTTTGATAATTTTCATATTAAAAGAACAAGCGGTCTGTCACATATTCATCGTCTCGATCTAAAAATTGTCTCTACACAAACTCAAATTTAAATTAATGTATCACATATACTTACATATATCCACTTAAGCTTCATGGGAAATCTCAGATCTCTACAAATATTTTGTTAGGTTACGCTTTGACACAAAATGCGTCCAAGATCGATATAAAACGATTTAATACATTGTGTTGTTTGTAGAAAATCCTGTGTGTCCTAAAACATCTATTGGACAAACGAACGCCGATTGTCACGATTCCCTTTGCCGCTGTAAGAGTTTCGCCTACAAGTCAGCGTAAATATGTATATACATACGTATGTTTCTTTATGAGCTTTCATATGTACATACGTATGTAACTCAGATTTTTGCGAATCGCAGAAAAATATTTAAAATGAACAAGAACTATGTGAGCGGGCAAAATGCGAGCCATTTGCATTTCCAGCCCGAAAAAAAGCTAAGTGCAGAAATTTGCATATTGTAAATATATTTTAAATTAATAATTTTATTCCATTATAGCATTTAATATCAATATCTAAAGCGAAAAAAGGGAAGTAAAGGAAATTTTGAAAATAATTGTAAATACGTTTAATAAATACCTATGTATATGTCCCATTTTAGATAAACTGTTCAACTAATATCAGTTTTATGTCAAATTTATATCTGAAAAAATATTATTCTATATATATAATGCTAATTAACTAAAAACCAGTGCGGAAAAGCCGCGTTACCGATGAAACACCTAAACATATTTTTGCAAAATGTGAGACAGGGGTTTTTCCCAAATGACAAAAGCACCTCGCTGAAAAGCGATTACGTTCTAAATTTCGTTAGATAAGATAATAAATTTAAAAAAATTAAATAAAAATGTAAAAAAATTAAATGAAATAAAAAATTTATTTAAAAATAGATTTTTTTATTTTCTTAGAAAGTATTACATTGTACAATACAAATGTTGAATAAATGTTGTCTCAAATAAAAGGAATGCATTTTCGAAACCAACTTTTTCCAGTTAATGAACAGTGAGAACGAAAATGGAATTTTAGAGCCTCTTCCATTTTTTGAGGAGGTTGTAACTCTTAATTTTGATAAAGCCTCGCAAGCAGGCAGGGGTCTGACCGCAGGTACAGAAAGGAAGGAGAAATTGAGGGAAGAGAATAGGGTTTTGAAAATAAAGTTAGATGAAAAAGAGCAGAACAATATAAGTTTAAAGACCCAGTTGGTTGAAATGGCCGCAGAGTTAGAAAGATGTAGAAAACAGCTAAGGAATAGCTCATTTAGGGAACAGTCAGATCCTTTTTCTTTAGTTTGGAGCAAAGTTCATTCTCAGTTAGGTCCTTGCATTAGGAGAAGTTTTATAAATAGTAATCGCCCTAAGGGTTGTGCGCTGGGTTTGGGACCCGCCACGTAAAAAAAACACCCCCAGTGAAGAGCTATAACCAGCCACGATGATAGACCCCCCTTTTGATGACGACCATGGCAAACGAAATAAGGACTACGAATTGAGGGCATGCACCTTGAATGTCCGGTCCCTGCTGCCCAGCTGGTTGATGTCCTCGTAAAAATAAAGGCTGACATCATCGCCGTCCAAGAAATGCGATGGACGGGACAAGGACAGAGACGAGTAGGTCCTTGTGACATTTACTACAGTGGCCATATAAAGGAGCGCAAGTTTGGTGTAGGAATCGTGGTGGAGAGAGACTCCGTCGCCGAGTAATCATTCACTGCGGTGAATAACGTTTCAAAACGACATTCTTCAACATATCGCTGATTTGCGCCCACGCCACGACGAAAGAGAAGGACGATGATGGACGAAAACACTCCAGCTCTGAAAATATTCGACGCAGTACCCGCCGGGGAATCAGAGGAAGAGGAAGACCTCCACTCCGTCGGATGGACCAGATGAAGAAGGACCTGGCTTCGCTTGGAATATCCAATTGGCGCCACAAATAGAACAAAGAAGAAACGACTGGCGTCGCTTGTTAAAGGCTTAGAGTAGTTTCTACGCATTAAGAAGAAGAAGAATCGCCATACCCATGGTCGGCGATACGACAATTTTTTTAAAACGATAGCTTTGGGTGTATTTTTTTTGTCGCCAGTTGCTTATCGGCACTTAAAGCACCAATTAGATTTTCCATCCGAAAGTACTTTGGAAAATTTTGTTTTAGTCTGACCCCATTTCCTAGGTTACACCCAAAGCAGTATAAAATCGTTAGAGATTAGCAATAGCGGATTCACTTTCGAACAAAAGTTCGTGCCGGTTTCATGTGATTAAATGTTCCCTAAAATGTCATTTGCGGTATGATAGGAAATTCGATAGGGTGATAGGTATTGAGGATTATGGCGATGAAAATCGCACCTCTAGACTAGTAACAACTGCAATGACCATAATGGTGAAGGTATACGTGGAGAGCCTTGGGCCCACTTATTGGCTTATTTAATACATTTTTGAAGCCATTACCCAACTGCAAAATATAGGACTAATTCCTTGCCATTTTGTTTGCGACCAGGACATCAATTTTCAGAATTTCGCTAATTGTTTAGGTGTTTCAGCGTCACGGCCTTTTTTAATGTTAATGGCAAGGAAGTGTATTTTTTTTAGGCAGCCCCCACTTGATAACTAATTACGAAGTTTAAAAAATACATTTTTCTTTAAAAATTGGCGGGTAAGTTGGTCGGATATTGTTCACTTTTATGAAACCGACTCTAAGTCGAGTTATCGGTGCGCGAGTTATAGACAATTGCACATGTATTTGGTTCTATGTACATGTTTACAGATACATTGTTTACAACCTAAGTGCAGCTGAGATAACATAAATATTTATGTATAGTTATAAGTACTAGTTATAGATAGTCACACATGTGTACAAATACTTATGATTATCAGTAAAAATCAGAACAATAGAATGTAAATACAATTGGTTTTGGGACAACCAAAACCATAAATATTTCCCTTCCTTTGTTAGAAGTCGATAGGGTCACATAAGATTTGGAAAACAACTGACCTGCGCGTCGGTACTAGCATAAGTATAAATAGAAGTAGTTTGAAAAAGAATAATGAGAATAAATTGACCACTGAGCGCAGAGCACCGCGTTTAATCATCTATTTAATTGGCGCCCAACGAGTTTTTGTAAGTCTGTTCCCAAAATCCTTATGTCAGGATAATAGAACAGCAGAAGAACACCCTAAAAAAAACAAAATACAAAATCAAGTGAAGTCGAAAAATCGTGCATCGGGAAGAAAAAAGAGGTCAACAATCCCACGCCAAGGACAATCGGGAAGAAAAATGAAGTCAACAATTCCACGCCAGGATAACGGGACATGAAGCTGTACTTAATGTAAGCATACATAGTATCTAAGAGAATTGAAAGTGTACGCTAGGAATAAGATCCAATTTTGCCAAGTTTTGTGAAAATAAATAACATTTGTGACAAGCGAAAAAAATAGGTGTAATATGTCGTTAACCGCAGAAGCCATTACCGATTTGGTTACTCAGATCACTACAACTGTAGCGAATCAGCTGGAACAGCGCATATCTGAACAGATTAGGCAGGTGCAAGCTAATTTTGACGCGTTGAGTTTAAATGTTTCTCCACCAAAAGTTTTGTTACAAATATCCAATGCGATTTTGGACTCGATATTGTGAAGACTGTACCCGAGTTTTCCGTTGGGTCGGTTCGATATCCATCATGGCGACAATCTGCAAAAGCAGCTATGAAGCCTTATGAAAAATACTTAGGCTCAAATAGGTATTATCAATCCATAGCTATAATCTATATCTATCTATCTATCTATATAAATAAAAATGAATTGTTGTTCGTTAGTCTGATTAAAACTCGAGAACGGCTGGGCCGATTGAGCTGACTTTGGTTTTAAAATGTTTGTCGTAGTCCAGGGTAGGTCTAAACGGTGAGCAAATAAGGAAAAATTACGAGTAAGATAGAGTAAAACGACAATTCCATTTTC